>NC_083718.1:192053680-192354968 GCF_028564815.1 Eubalaena glacialis | reverse complement strand
GGACTGTTCTCTGATATGCACTCTGCTACCTTCCTTTCCTTATATTCATTCATTTATTCATTCATTCACTCATTCATTCATTCGATAAATGTGCGTGTGTCTTGGTAATATTTCCTGATTTGATGTAAATTACTGGATACTTTTGTAAACACTGGTGGGTGTGTAAGGAGATTAAGACAGTCGGGGTCCCCTTTTACCGCTGGCAGGCAGGAAGGGAGGAGGCCATCAGGCCACAGAGGGACAGAAGTCGACAGTTTATTGAGGATTTATTATGTGCCCTGCACTCTCACGGGTCCGTGGCACCTGGTTTTGGATGTTAGCCCTCACTCTGTAGAGTAGGTGTTATCTGTTCCTGTTTACAGCTTAGGGACACAAAGATCTGAGAGTGTGAGTGATATGCCCACTGTCAGGGCTGGAACCCCAGGCTGTCTGACTTGAGCCCTCACTTTCCTGTTACTTGTGAAGCAAGGGAAGCAGCAAAGCTGGGATCCAGACACAGGCAGGGCCAGAAGAGCTCACCTAGAGCTGGAAACAGGCTCCCCGACACCTTCCTGTGCAGGTAGGGCATGAGCAGGGGCAGAGAGGATGGGGAGATTTCACAGGAGGAAATCGAGTGGGATGTGAATTGCCGGGGGATAGAATGGCGAGAACCAGAGAGCAGAGGTGGGAGAAGTGTTGGCCGTCATTGTCATGGAATAGCAAGCGGTCTGGAGCCACCCCACATGAGGGAAGAGCAGAGAACAAGGGCCAGCAGGGATTGAGATGCCCTTTGGGGAGTGGCTAGAGTTCAGCAGACAGCAGATCATGCCCACCCTTCTGTGCTACGAATGGTTATAAGACCCAGGGTCAGGGTTGCAGAGAGAGAGAGATGATGGCGGAGACTCTGGCAGTGGCCGAGCCCTGGGGCCCAGTCCCACTGCCCTGCCCTCTCTCACTAGGAGACTCACACACGGGGCTTCCCATGGAGCCCAGAGTTCTTCTGGATCCAGGACTGAGCACTTGCTGTCCCCCTGCCTGGAATGTTCTTTCCTTGACTCTTACCTGGCCCCATCTTTCAGGTCTCAACTAAGGACTTCCTTGCCCACCCCAAGCTAAGGTGTCATCTTCCTGTTGCTCTATCCCAGTAGGATTTCTATGTCATCTGTGTCTGATCTAATGGCTTGTCTGTTGACAGCTTTTGCCTATTTTACTATTTTACTATTGTCTTCTTCTTATGATTTGTAGAAATTTTTCATTTATTATGAAGACGATCACTTTGTCCTGTAATCACCAGTATCATCTCCCAATAGCTGCTTCTTTTATTTGTGATGTCTTTTGCCTGTGATCACCTGTTGGACAGAAGTTATAATTTGATACAGTCAAATGTGTTCACTTTTCCTCGAATAATTTCCTCTTCGGTCTTGTTTAAGAGAGCCTCTCCCATGCTGCTGTGCTCAAGGTAGCCTGTAAGTTCTTCAACTTGTCTTCCATTTTATTTTCATGTTGGTTTTCAAATCCATCTACAGTTTCTTTCCATACATGATGTGAGCATCTAATTGCATTTTCTTTTCATAGATGGGTAGACAATGCATGAGGTGGTCCCACTGATATAATGCCTTTTATATCAGTGAAAAGAAGATCTACTGTTAGAAACACAAGGCCCCCAAATAAGTGGCCGAAACAAGATGGAAATGTATTTCTCTCTCGTGTAAAAGTCCAGAGGTAGCCTTTCCTGAGATGGTTTGGTGGTTCTCCTCCAGGAACTCAGGCTCCTCCATCCCTGGTGCGTGGCCCTGTTACCGAAAGTGGGGGCCCAGCTGCTCACCACTAGAAAGCCAACACTCAAGAGGCATGGTTGGTGGAAAGGAAAGTTTGCTTTATTTTGGAGGCCGGCAACTAGGGGAGAGGGCGGACTCCTATCCAAAGGCCGACTCCCCACTGACAATCAGTGGGCAAGAGTTTTTATAGGTGGAGGGAGGGGGCTCCATGCAGAAGCAGCACAGTCAGCTCTGACGGTCGTCTTGAAATTGGTCATGCAGTGGTCCGACCAGCATCATCTTGACTGTTTTAAGTACAGTTAGTCTTCAGTTCCAGGGTCGGTTTTTTCCCATTTCTTTGAGGCCAGTTCTCAGAATTACGGCAGCTTATGTTATGGCTACAGTCTGGTCATCATGTAGTTAACTACTTCTACCTAGTCAGATGTTTGTTTCCTTCTGTTCTGGATTTGCTAGGAGGTTTCTGGTTCATTGTTGTTCTGTCCAGTTCTGTTTTGTTTTGTTCAGTTTTATACATGCCCTGGTTGTTGAGTGCTGCAGGACGGGAGCAGGGGAGGGAGACGCTGGTCATCCATCTCCCTGTGGAAGCAGATCCACCCATGACAGTCGTAGACTCTTACCTGAACTGCCTCTTACTTCCCAGGATAAATAAACCCACTTGACTACAAGGTACTGTTTGTTAACACATTGTGAGATTCAATTTTCAAATATTTAATCTAGGGTTTTTTGCTTTTACGGTCTTTGTGAGGCTGGCCTGTAATTTTCTTTTCTTGTGACATCCTTGTCCAGTTTTGATATCAAATTATACTGGCATTTAAAAAAAGAGTCAGGTATTTTATTTGCTTCATTTATTCTCTGGAACAATTTGTATAATAAAAGAATTTTCTCTTCCTTGAAGCTTTTGTGAAACTCTTTGTTAAAAACCACCAGAACCTCTGTCTGAATGATTTTTATAATTTTTACTTAGAAAATTGTCCATCTCTTTTAAGTTTTCAAATTTATTGGTAAAAAATTACTCATAATATTTTTATGATTTTAAACTCTTAGGTTTCTAATCCTATGTATTCATGCCTTCTTTTTTCACCTTGATCATTCCACTCAGTTGACTATTTTATAGTTTCTTTCCAAAGAACCAGATTTTGGTTTTATGGATCCTCCATATTTTGTTTGTATTTTGTGTTTGTTATTTTTTGCTTTTATCTGTTATTTCTTTTCTCCTTTCTCTCCTTTCTTCTTGTTTTAGTGGGTTCTTGAATTGAATGATAAGCTCATTTATTTCATAACTTTTTAAGAAATGCATTGAAAGCTGTAATTTACTTTTACAGATGGCTTTAGCTATGCCTCATGAGTTCTGATAAAAAGCAGCATTTCTTTCAATCAATTCTAAATAGTTTGTTGTTGAGATTATGATGTGTTCTTTAACCCACAAGTTATGTTGTATACATATCTTCATACACATTTTTCCACTTGTTCATTTAAAATATTTCTCTGTTATTTGGCTTTTGATCTCTTTTAAATGGCATATAACTAGAATTTTTATTATCCATTTAGATAGTTCTCTGACTTTTGTAGGTAATTAATGATTGTCATGTTTATTGTGAGTATCAATATATTTATATTTATCTATCAACTTATTTTTGTTTTGTATTTACACTTGATTCCATTTTCTCTCCTTTCCTGATTTTGGTTACAAAAAGCTTTTCTTGTATCCTTTTTCCCTTCTAGTTTGAAAGGTATATTATGTCTTTCTCTATATTCCAGCTAGTACACAAATTGTTAACATAACTGTTATTTTTCTAACAGTCTATAAAGTTATTTGATGTTTCTGTCCATCTCAAGCTGCTCCCATCTTACATTATTGTCTGAAATTTTAATTCAGTATTCTTAAATTAAAATTTTAATTAGTTAAATAAATTTACCAAAATACTTTTGTCAGTTTCTTTGCTCAGAATTGTCTCTGGCAGGTTGCTCTTTCTCCTTTGGTTCACTTCTCTTCTTGCTGAAATACATCCTGTAGTAGTTTTCTCTGCAATGATTGGAAGATGGTAAAACATGTAAATATCTTGTCCTCTTTTGCCCTTGCTCTTGAATCACAGTCTCATAGGGTACATTGAATGCTACAGTCACAGTTTCCTTAACACTTAGATGCTACTTATTCATTGTCTTCTGGTGCTACTGTTGCCGGGGAGACATTTGTTGTCAGTTTGTCATTCCTTTGTAATAATAAGGTTTCATTTTAGTGGCTTTGAATATATTCTTTCTCCTTTCTGTTCTGCAACAGTTTCACTATGATTTACTTATATTTATCCTGATCTGCACTCAATGTAGCTCATTAGCTGAAAGCATTTGATAATTTTTCATCAAATCTTGAAAATTTCTAACCACGCTTTCTTCAAATATTGTTTCTCCCCCACTTCCTGTATTCTTTTCTTCATGCATGTTGGAGTCTCAGTTTCTCTTCTATCACTTTTACTTATCTTTCACCTGTATTAACAGTACTGTCTTCTAGTTCACACATCTTTCTGTGACCAGTTTCACATCCATTTGTGATTAAAAAAGAAAAAAATCCAATGACTATATTTTTCACTTCTAAGAACTTTAATTGGGATTTTAAAAAAATGATCTGCTTTTAATATGTATCTGATTTATAATCTTTTGTTACTTTTTTGCATATTATTTCTTTCTTTACCTCTTTGAGGCTCTCAAAGGTATTCTAGAGTCATTTGGGAGGTTTTTCTAGTCTTTGCCTTTCATCAGTGGTGAGTGCCTTAAGCTAAAGATGTGATGTGCGCACTGCTACTGTTAGCTACATCTCCCTTATGGTCTCCAGAACCTTGTGCTGAGTTGGGGGTCTCTCTTCTCTCTCTCACTCTCTCTCATTCTCTCCACCTTGCACTTGACCTTGTTTAGTTGTTTGACAGTTATTTTTCCTCTGCCCCTGAGAATCCTGGTCCAGACCAGTGTTGCATTGAAAGCACCCATCCCCCAGCCCATAGTGATGGCTGTCAGGGATGGAGTCAGGGGGCCGATGAGCAGCTCAGCCCACATCCAATGATGTGGCTGCTCTGCTCTCAGCTCTTCCTAGTCTCCTTCCACATGCTTCTGGTTTCATCCATGAACTTGGCTGAGGTTTCCCACAACATAGGGGTGCCAGGGTCCCTGCCAGCCTCAAGAGTCAAACTTTGACCACTTCTGATAGACTCTTGGCCCCAGAGCCCATCATGCCCACCGCTTTGGCCCCTTTCCCACCACACTTCTGTGTCAGGTCCATGGAGAGCTCTATTTTCTTTTTGAGCATTGATAAGTACCTAAACTATTGATATATGTGTAATTGACCTTTGCTGTGTTAGAGCAGAGAGAGTAGTTCAAGTTCGAACTGAGATGCAAAGTTGCCTGGAAGTTCAGCCCCAGGTCCCCCACACACTTGGCTCAGTGTGGGGCTCATCCAGGGAGTGAATGCAGCAGAGAGTCCGTTTCTCCAATCTCGTGTATTTCAGGGGGCTACAAGTCCCCTCCCTTCCTTTGAGGGTACAGAAAGGGAGCTCCCCAGTGCTGGAAGGAGTAAGAGTGCAGTCCATTTCTTAGCTGAAGGCCACCGGTGTCTCCTTATTGGGGTTTTGGAGAGGAGGCTGCAGGAGAAGGGGACACAGAGCCAGCAGAACAGCCTAATGCAAATTGGGCCCCCAGTCAGCCAGTGTGTGAGGCAATCGCTATAGTGGGAGATAGTGAGGCCATTCCTGGATGGGCTGGTGGCACCACATTTCCTAATGAGATGTTAAATGAAGTTATGGCAGATGCAGGTCCACTGATTTGGCAAGAGAAGATGGGCACATTCCCATCCCCAGTTCCACTTATTAGCTGCTGCCTGACATGATAAACAAACGAAATTGTAGCTGATGTTAGTAAAGGTCATAACCCAACTCCATCTGAGTGTATACACGTGTGTGTGTGTGCATGCGTGTGAGTTTGTGCATTTCCTCAGCTGATCCATGTTGGAACGCAGCCTATTTGACATTTCCGGCTCCCACCCCAAGCCTATCTGCATCTCCTTTATGAGGTCCTGGAGCTCACGAAGGCCGCTGACCCTGCACTTGGAATTGTACTGACTTTTCACAACTAACAGCCAACACATTGCCAAGAAGGGATTGTTGACGGTATCGTGTCTTGCAGGGAAAGAGAGAAGACATCCTGAAAGCCCGGAGTATTGCAAGTAATTGTTGAAGCAAGAAGTTTACAGATCTATTGCTCTATCTACTCAAGTCCAAAGAGACTGGGTCCTCAACTGCATGGAAATCTCTGAAAATATTTGTGTTCAAAGCCCCTTGGTAAACACTCCCTGCAGTGCTGTTGGAGTACAAGCAATAAGAGACGTTTTGTTTCAGTACACTCTTCCTGTGATTTAACAAGGAAATGGGAGAAAGACACAGTGACAGTGTCATCTGGCATCCACAGAATCTGCTCAGCCACGACAGAACATCTATTCTATGCACGAAGGGGATTGTGAAGACTATAACCTGCTACACAATTTGTGTTGGAGCAATGAGCGGTAAAGTTTTCTCCTAAAAATTTGGTCAATCAATCTCATTTTTAATGTAGCACAAACCCGGTCCCATAAAAACGGCATGAAAAATTGGATGGCTTTAGACTGCACTGAGGAGATGGTGCTGATTTGAAAAGAAGGGAGATGCTGCTATTAGCCAGAGTCTGACCAAGCAACTACAGCCACCAATAGGCATCACTGCCCACATGTCTCTAAAAATCCTTACTTCTGTGTGTGTATGGCCTCTATTGACTGTAAAGACCTATTGTAAAGACCTATCTCATCATTCACACTTTTGTCCACTTAGCAAATCATTTTAAGCACAGATAAAGGGTTTTTAACTAAGTTGGAAGTAAGGATACAGTAGAGAACAAGTGGGGGGGGAACTATCTGCCTCATTTTATTTACAATTCGGTACAGGAAACACAGAAGACAGATGGACACGTGAAGTTACCATCCACAAAACCCAGGGAAACTGGAGGATAAATGACCTGGTTTCTTCAATAAATATATTAGAAGGGAGGGAAAGAGAGAGAACACCAGAGGGACATCTTGTAGGTTAATAGACTTAAGACATAATCACTTGCAAGTATAGACCTTAGTATGAAGACAACTGGAAATTTCACATTGACTTGATATTTGATATTTTTAAGAAATTATTGCTAATTTTTAAAGTTGGGATAACAGCATTATGGAAATACACTTTAAAAAAATTCCCTATCTTTTAGAAATACATATGGAAATATTTACAGAGGAGAGATCTTGGATTTGCTTCAGACAACGCAGTAGATGGAAGACTGGTGGGTGTAGATGAAATAAGAGAGTCATGAATTGATCATGGAGGGAGCAGGGATGTGGGTACATGGGGATTCATTAGATTGTTCTGTCTACTTAGGTTTACATCTGAAATTTTCCATTGAGAAGATGAGGGAAAAAAGTAGCATTGCTTAAAAATTAAGAAAGAATTCAACAAAAGAAATAATTTCAGATCATGTAATTGCTAGGAAAGAAATACAAAAGGGCAGTGAGGTGACTGTGTTTGTGTGGAGGGCGGTCCCCACTGTAGGTTCACCCTGTCTTTTTCTTTCCTGGTCCCTCCTGTTCTTTCTGTTCACTATGCTCTTGACAATTTTGTGTTTCCTTGTGCTCTATGAAGGCAGGAATCCTATCCCTCTCATTTCCTGGGTCATCCCTGAGACCAACATCAAGCCTGGTGTAGCAGTTAATATATCTGACTGAATAAATTTGTATACCAGTGGAAAGTTTTGCTAACTGGCCTTGTCTCATGATAACTTGGGAGTTATGTTAATCCCATTCTTTTTCCCTATTCCCACCATCCTGCTGTATGCAGTTTAGGTCACAATTGCACACTGGTAAATGAATCATTAATTGTCTCTACTCATTTCATGGGTCGCTAGGAACTTTTTTCTTAACCAACTAAATTATTTCTCAAGGGCAGGCATCTGTCTTCAGTTTCTTTATGACTTTTCACAATCAAGGCATTGGAACACCTAATGTCTGGGTCAAGCACTGTGTTCCATCCGCACCTGCCCTCGTGTTAGAATTGCATTACCCCCTCCTTGGTTAGTGACAGTGGGGCTCTGTTGTTGGAAGGGAAAGGAAGCCTGGATAACTGGAAATTCCCTACCTCAGACATTACTAACTAAGGTTAGGTGCAGGCAGGTGAGTTTATTTCTTGAGGTTTTATACCCTGCTGTTCCTTGTGAATATCTTTTCAGAAAAATGTGAAAAAGGAGAAGTCAGGGCCACAGAGAAAACAAGGAGTTGAAGAAAGATTCTCAAAGGCATTTCTTTGGGAGTCAAGAGCTTGGTCTAGTCAGTCACAGGAAAAACCAACCTCAGATCCCAAGGACCTTGAAGAATGTGTCCCGGCCCCTTGCCCTTTCCCTCCCCTGCCTCCTTCTTTTCTCCCTCTTCCCTCTCACTCTCCTTCTCTTGGAGATGATCAGATCCAAAAGGAATAAACCAGGAAAATGGTGTTTTGGTCAGTTCCACAATCGCTGATGTGGCTTCACCACACACCTGTCACCACATGGGTGCTGGGAATTCAGAAGAGCCAGGCCTCTAGTTCGTACTGGACTTCTCAAGTAGAAGGGTCAGGTCTCAGAGATTGGACAATCTTAGTAGATGGAGAGTGAGATGGAGCACGACGTGTCTGGAGGGAGTGGTGGGAATAAATTTAGAAATGGTAGGTTGGGATCGCAGCACTGAGCACACTAAGTTCTGTCTAAGAATGCAGATATCTGGGTCCCCTCCTGTAGCCGATCAAATCTGCTCCCTCCCTTAATTCTTCTGCCCCACCATGGTCTTCATGTTCCCACCCCACCATGGCCTTCATGCTTCAGCCCCACCTTGGTCTTCATACTTCTGTCCCACTGTGGCCTTCATGCTTCTGCCCCACCGTGGTCTTCATGCTTCAGCCCCACCTTGGTCTTCATGCTTCAGCCCCACCTTGGTCTTCATGCTTCTGTCCCACTGTGGTCTTCATGCTTCAGTCTCACCTCAGTCTTCATGCTTCTGCCCCACCGTGGTCTTCATGCTTCTGCCCCACCTTGGTCTTCATACTTCTGTCCCACTGTGGTCTTCATGCTTCAATCCCACCTCCTTGGTCTTCATGCTTCAGCCCCACCTTGGTCTTCATGCTTCAGCCCCACCGTGGTCTTCATACTTCTGTCCCACTGTGGCCTTCATGCTTCTGTCCCACTGTGGCCTTCATGCTTCTGTCCCACCGTGGTCTTCATGCTTCAGCCCCACCTTGGTCTTCATGCTTCTGCCCCACCTTGGTCTTCATGCTTCTGTCCCACCGTGGTCTTCATGCTTCAGCCCCACCTTGGTCTTCATGCTTCTGCCCCACCTTGGTCTTCATGCTTCTGTCCCACTGTGGTCTTCATGCTTCAGTCTCACCTCAGTCTTCATGCTTCTGTCCCACTGTGGTCTTCATGCTTCAATCCCTCCTCCTTGGTCTTCATGCTTCTGCCCCACCTTGGTCTTCATGCTTCTGCCCCACCATGGTCTTCATGCTTCTGCCCTACCTTGGTCTTCAGGCTTCAGTCCTACCTTTGTCTTCATGCTTCTGCCTCACTGTGGACCTTTCTCTATGCCTGAACATTGCTGGTTTTACTTTCAGCCTTTTTGGTCTATAGTACACAACCAAAAATTGACTATTTTATCTCCTATTTGTTCAGGGAGGAAAATGTTGTGGAATGGGGTGGGCTCACATTGTGGATTCAGAAGACATGGCCCTGACATTTACTGGCTATTAGATCTTGACCAAGTTACTCAATTTCTTTTTTTTTAAAATAAATTTATTTATTTTATTTTATTTACTTTATTTTTGGCTGTGTTGGGTCTTCATTGCTGTGTATGGGCTTTCTCTAGTTGTGGTGAGTGGGGGCTACTCTTCATTGTGGTGCACGGGCTTCTCATTGTGGTGGCTTCTCTTGTTGTGGAGCATGGGCTCTAGGCGCATGGGCTTCAGTAGTTGCGACACTCAAGCTCAGTAGCTGTGGCTCACAGGTGCTAGAGCACAGGCTCAGTAGTTGTGGCGCACGGGCTTAGTTGCTCCGTGGCACATGGGATCTTCCCGGACCAGGGCTCAAACCCGTGTCCCTTGCATTGGCAGGTGGATTCTTAACCACTGCACCACCAGAGAAGCCCTACTCAATTTCTTTGAACTTGTATTTCTCCTACAAAATGGAACTAGTCGTTGCCACCTGCACAGTGGGGATAAAGATCCAGTGGAATAAGATTTGTGAAAGACTGTGGATTTGAATGTGCTCTCTGAATGTTAGCTAGTTGTGATTGCTGTGTGTTGGCTACTATCACCAAGGAGTCCAAATTTAATTATAGAGGTGCAGTTCTGGTCTGTGCTTCCTTTCTAGTCTGATGACTCTTTGTGCTATTAGCAGCACAGAACAGGTGGTCATTTCCTGATAGGTGGGTGAAGGATATGAATCTATTCCACAAACATTTCTTAATGAAACATCTACAGTATATTCCCTCTGCTTGGCCCTTTGGACAACACAAAAATGAACAAAACACCATCTTGATATAGTCTCCTCCTTTTTTCTTCCAGAAGGTTCTATTTTTGTCTGATGGTATTTGTGGTAGGTAGCGTAATGGCCCCTACCAAAGATGACCATGTCCTAATGCATGGTACCTGTGAACGCGTTACCTTACACGGAAAAGGAGAATGAAGGCTGCAGATGGAATTATGGCTGCTCATCAGCTGACCTTGTGATGGGGAGAGTGTCCTAGATGACCTGGGTGGGACTAACGTCATCACAAGGGTCCTTAAAAGTGGACGAGGGAGGTAGGAGAGGTCAGAGAGAGAACAGTGTGAGGCAGGCTTGACTTGATGTTGCTGGATTTGAAGATGGATGACAGGGCCACCAGTCAAGGAATGTAGAAAGCTTCTAGAAGGTGGAAAAAACAAAGAAGTAGATTCTCCCTGGAGCCTCCAGAAAGGAGTGCAATCCTGCCCACACCTTGATTTTCGCCCACCGAGATCCACTTCATATTGCTGATTTTTGGAACAGTGAGAGAATAAATCTGTTGTTTTACACCACTATCTTGCATAATTTTCATGGTAGCAGTAGAAAACTAACCAAATATTAATTATTATTCTCTTCTTCTTAAACAGTCATTGTATTCATCACATATTTATTGAGTTCTTATTATGTGCCAGCCTCTGAATAGGTGCTAAATACAAAATGATGGGGGAAAACCCAGACATGTTCAGTCCTTGCCCTCATGGAGTTTAAAGTCTGGCTGGGGAGACAATGCCAGTAAAATATATGTGAAATTACAACTGTGCTGAGGGGCAAACAGAACAGGTGTGTGATGTGTGTCTTCTGTGGTCCCAGCAATTGTCAGAAAATTACCCTGAGACCACCTGTTGGCCCCTCCCTGGTACTTCCTCCCCCAAGGATAACAGAAAGTCAGGGCCATAGCTGGGGGGTGTAGGTCACCTGTCCCAGGTGTTGGGCAGCTGACCCGGGAGGCTGCTCCTTTAGAGTGGACCACTGGACCAACATCCTCAGAGGCCAGAGCAGCCCGATGCCCTGTCATCTTTCTCCTCACCATCGATCAATGGAAAAGACACCAGAGGCATTTACAGTGCACAGCTCATCAGTTAGGCAATCAATTAATTAGGCAATCATTTTTGTACTTGATTTTCATTACAGTGAGTTTATTTTCATTTCTTGTGTGGGAAAAACAGGTGCTCACATTTAGCTTCATCAGCTTCCTGTGCTGTTTGATTCACATATTATTTTTAAAATAGGTTTATTTTGGGGGGAAATGTGACCTGAAAAACCCCACTCATATTTACTCACTCCTATTGCTGTTTTTGTTATGGTGGGTTTTTTTTTTTTAATTTTTAAATTTAATTTTATTTATTTTTTATACAGCAGGTTCTTATTAGTTAACCATTTTATACATATTAGTGTATATATGACAATCTCAATCTTCCAGTTTCCAGCCTTGGTGTCCAAACGTTTGTTCTCTACATCTGTGTCTCTATTTCTGCCCTGCAACCGGTTCATCTGTACCATTTTTCTAGGTTCCACATATATGCATTAATATACGATATTTGTTTTTCTCTTTCTGACTTACTTCACTCTGTATGACAGACTCTAAATCCATCCACCTCACTACGAATAACTCAGTCTTGTTCCTTTTTGTGGCTGAGTAATATTCCATTGTATATATGTGCCACATCTTCTTTATCCATTCATCTGTTAATGGACATTTAGGTTGCTTCCATGTCCTGGCTATTGTAAATAGAGCTGCAATGAACATTGTGGTACATGACTCTTTTTGAATTATGGTTTTCTCAGGGTATATGCCCAGTAGTGGGATTGCTGGGTCATATGGTAGTTGTATTTTTAGTTTTTTAAGGAACCTCCATACTGTTCTCCATAGTGGCTATATCAATTTACATTCCCACCAACAGTGCAAGAGGGTTCCCTTTTCTCCACACCCTCTCCAGCATTTGTTGTTTGTAGATTTTCTGATGATGCCCATTCTAACTGGTGTGAGGTGATACCTCATTGTAGTTTTGATTTGCATTTGTCTAATAATTAGTGATGTTGAGTAGCTTTTCATGTGCCTCTTGGCCATCTGTATGTCTTCTTTGGAGAAATGTCTATTTAGGTCTTCTGCCCATTTTTGGATTGGGTTGTTTGTTTTTTTAATATTGAGCTGCATGAGCTGCTTGTATATTTTGGAGATTAATGCTTTGTCCGTTGATTCGTTTGCAAATATTTTCTCCCATTCTGAGGGTTGTCTTTTCGTCTTGTTTGTAGTTTGCTTTGCAAAGCCTTTTAAATTTCATCAGGTCCCATTTGTTTATTTTTGTTTTTATTTCCTTTACTCTAGGAGGTGGATCAAAAAAGATCTTGCTCTGATTTATGTCAAAGAGTGTTCTTCCTATGTTTTCCTCTAAGGGTTTCATAGTGTCCAGTCTTACATTTAGGTCTTTAATCCATTTTGAGTTTATTTTTGTGTACGGTGTTAGGGAGTGTTCTAATTTCATTCTTTTACATGTAGCTGTCCAGATTTCCCAGCACCACTTATTGAAGAGACTGTCTTTTTTTTTCCGCCAACATTGGGAGAGTTTAGAAATGTCCGTGAAGCCATATCGCATCACACCCACTGTTAGTGAGGTCTGTTTCTTCCTGTAAGTTATGACTTTTCCTTTTTGCACAGGAAAGGAGCTTAAATTTAAATGTACTGGGAGTCTGTGAAATAGGTCAGGCACCCATGTATGGCAATAGACTGAGGCTCACATTATTTCCTAAAAGGCGCTTTTTTGTCCACATTCCAGTGGCTTTGAGGCACTTCCCAGTGCGTTCAGAGCTGCTGTGAACCCAGACCTAGGGGCATCGGGCCAGAAATGAGCCAGAGTTTAGACCCAGAATAACAACCACTTACCCACACTTCTCACTGCTTCCAGGATCAAAGCCCTCAGCCCAGGGCTGGCCGATCCCAGACTGAAAAGGCATCTTTGTGTATCTGAGTCCACAGTCAGGTGCAAATGTAAGCAGACTGAGTGAGTGGTATTTATGTTAATTACTTTTCCCCACTGCGTCCCTGAATCTAGAGGGACTGCATACACAGTGAGCTTTCTGCTTTCAGGTAAATGTGCTCTTCCTCGATCTTGAAATGAGATTCAAGGATCTGTAAACTGCCTTCTCCTCACCACACCCTCCCCTCTAGTTTTCCTTTGTTTGTGATATGAAGGGTTAATATAAAAATAGAAGTTCTCAAGGCATTATGGAGTGCTTCTTTAGTTCCCATGGAAACCAAGCAGTGCAAATATGTGAGAATTTTTTAACTTGGCCAAAAATTTCATCCTCCAAAGATTTAGGGTCATTCTGCCTTATGGTTTGGAGGGAAATTTTTAAAAAAGATTTTTCAAGAAATTAATAAATCGTTTCATGTGTCCCCCATCTCCCCCCACAAATTCAAACCACAGATTTTTTTTTTTTGAAGTATTCAATGAAAAGGATCTTTTTGTGCCGTTTCCAATACAAACCCTTGAGGGTTTAAAAAAAATCCTTTTGAAACAAAGTTTTCCTCCCCAATCTCAGAAGGCGGGAAAAAAAAGTTATTTCTTTCCTTCAATTTAAAACAATTTGGAACAAGCTTGGTCACCACCCCTGAGCTGACAACAGTGACATCCTAAAGGAGCATCAGGAACAAATAAATATTTTGAGGGAGCCGAGCCCTGAGTTAGGGCTGCCGTTTCCTGCTCCTTTGGCTGGTCTGATAAATTGCACTTGGTCAACAGAAACCTCTTCAGGGCATCACTGCTGCAGCTGGAGAATAGAAAAGACACAAAATTAGGGCTTTTGTCACTGTCACTTAGTTTCATTAAAGGGCATTAGTTCTCGGCAATTTGTACCGAGTGGCTCAGGCAGGTTGGAGATTGCAGGAAGGCTGGCAGCTCCCAGCGGGTGGTGAGGCTGGTGGGGACTGAGCCTCTGAGCATCTCTTCTCTTGGTGTCCCCTACATTGACCTGCCTGGATCCCCTGAACTGCCCTGCCTTGTCCCCCTGCACTGTCCTGCCTGGTCTCTCTGTGCTGCCCTGCCTGGTCCCCATTGCCAGGCCAAGGACCAGCCCCCAGCTGTGTTATGGCTCCTGGGGTTTCTCAGCCAACCCCTCCCCAGGAGAATGGGCCTCAGCCACAGGATGCCACATAATGGGGGAGGTTACACCCTCTCCAAGACTGACTCATACAGGGACAAGAGTGGACCCTGGTTCAGGGCAAGGTCACGCTTGGCCTGAGACCCCTTCCTGCTCAGCACTTTCTGTCCTATGTCACCTCCTTCCCCCATCTCAAGTTCCTCCTGACAGCACCATCCCTCCCCCGCAACCCCCCTAAGTCACCAACCCTTGTCTCAGGCTCTGCATCTAGGGAACCTGAGTTGCGGACAACCCTCCTCAGTGGATTTTTTTAAGGTCAGGGATGAAGAATGCCTTCTGTTGTGGGTTGAATTGTACTCCCCCTCCTCCCCCCTGCCAGAAAAAGATGCTGAAGTCCTAAACCTGAGCACCTGTGAATGTGCCCTTATTTGGAAGTAGGGCCTTGGCAGGTCATCAAGTTAAGATGCGACTGTTGATGGGGGCCTAGTCCAATATGGTTGGTGTCCTCTACCTACACTTTAGTCAGGATCCTCCAACCTCTCCTTGACTAGGCAGGCCTCCACCTTGGTCCCCATCCTGTCCTTGGCTCACCTGCCCCAGCTGTGGCAAGAATCTTGCTGAGTGAATTTAGCTAGAATTCCTACCCTTGATGTCCCCTCTTATTCATTTTCCATCCACTGACCCCCTAGCTCTGCCTGTTGGCTATACATCCCCTGCTGTCTGTGCTGTATTGAGCGTTGAGCTCAACCTCTCTCCCCTGTTGTAATAGTCTTGAAAAATGTCTTCCTTGCCATTTTAAGAAGAGTCAGAGTAATTTTTTCTTTAACACCTTATAAAAGTGGAAATTTGAATACAGACATGCACACGGGGAGAATGTCATGTGAAGATGGAGTCAGGGATGGGATGATGCTTCCACAAGCCAAACGTTCCAAATACCAGCAAACCACCAGAAGCAGGGAGACAGGCAAGGAGCAGATTCTCCCTCTGAGCCTCCAGAAAGAACCAGCCCTGCGGACAGTTCGATCTCAGACTCCCAGTTTCCAGAACTGAGACACAACGAACTTCTGTTGTTTAAGCCACCCAGTCCTTAGCGCTTTGTTACTGTCACCCCAAGAAACCAATACACTTTCCCTTTGCATCCTTGGAATCCCCCCTCCCAAAGCACCTTGCCCATCCTCTGTAAACCCAACGTGCTCCCAGGAAGCTGAGTCACAGGGAATTTGTTGCAAGGGCTGAGTTTACTCACAGGAGGTGGGTGTGGTGGTTAGCACAGATGCTCTGGAGAGGTGGGGTTAGATGCATGGGGAGAAGGGCTGCTATCTGATCCAGGAAGAAGCCAGGGGGAGTCCTGTCTCAGGCTGGGTTCTCTGGATTGCTGCCCCTCCCCTCTGAGCTGTCACAAGCCTGGATCTTATGAGCTCCCGGGATGGCCGAGCCCACCTCTGTCTGAGAGGAGGTTCTCTGCTAGTCTCTACATTAACATTCTTCCCATCGGAAAAGGCAGTGCTCTGTGTGATAAATTATCTCCGGGACTTTTTAATGCACTTTTCCACATGAACAACAATGTTCACTGGATGTCAGTCATCAGGCAAACATAATTAGATCTGGAAAATGTTACATTGTGAATTAAGTTGACTGATGGGGAAATGTCAGTTTTATTAATATTCTCCCTTCAGATGATAATTTTATATCTATAAGGAAGAATGACAAAGGAGTTACTGAAGGCATCAGTTTGGAATGATGGAGCCCTTTTTTTAAAATTAATTAATTATTTATTTATTTTTGGTTGCATTGGGTCGGTTGCTGTGCGCGGGCTTTCTCTAGTTGCGGCGAGCAGGGGCTACTCTTCTTTGCGGTGTGTGGGCTTCTCATTGTGGTGGCCTCTCTCGCTGCGGAGCACAGGCTCCAGGCGTGTGGGCTTCAGCAGTGGTGGCTCGTGGGCTCTAGAGCGCAGGCTCAGTAGTTGTGGCTCATGGGCTTAGTTGCTCCGTGGCATGTGGGATCTTCCAGACCAGGGCTCGAACCTGTGTCCCCTGCATTGGCAGGCAGGTTCTTAACCACTGCGCCACCAGGGAAGCCGTGATGGAGCCCTTTTTAATAAACCCTGCTTTTTTTTCCATTCCTTGTTTTTAAATATTTCATCGCTGTATGGGGAATTGTTTCCGTGTTGTTGGCCTGTGATTGGGCAAAAAGTCAACAGAGCAGGCTGTTTGGCTGAAAGCCAATTCAGTGTAAAATCTCAGGGTGATGTAGTCGTGGGCTGCATGGCAGCAGTTAAGTAGGGACGGTCTTAATGAGAAGTTGAAGAAGATCCTGAAAAGATGGTTCAGTGGTATGCAGATCAGCACCTGGGCCGATGGCACTCAAACCCACCCCTCACCAACTTCATCTTCCCAGGAAAGCGTCCTCTTCAGCTGGAAGGTTTCAACATTTGCTTGGAGTTGTCCTTTCCAGTTTGTATGACACCCAGGAACAGGTCCGTTTGGCCCCTCTCACCTGGCCCCTTGAAATGTCTCTTTACTGAGTAATTCCCCACCTGCATGTGCATCTTGGAAATATTTTCTTTTTGAAGCAGTGTGAGCCTTGTTTTTCAAGGTAAGTCAGATAATGACATTCCTCAGCTTCTGTGGTTTCCAGGTTCTCCCAGAGTAACACACTGGCCTTCCCCCTGGCCTACCAGGCCCGCCCACTTCACACCTGCCTTCCTGTGCTGTGGCTCCTCCTACGGTCCAGCCTCTGAGCCTTTGCCCTTTCTGTTCCCTCCTCCTGGAGCTCTGGTCCTAGAGCTCCAGGAAGGTTCTCTGCTCCTTCCTTTGTTTTGTGGGTCAGTGTCCAAATGTCACCTATGGACAGACTACCCCCCACTACAAATCTGCTCCCAGCTCCCTCTCTTCACCTTACTCTTTCTTTTTACCTGCACCTAATCACCACTGAGATATTTGGTACCCCCAGTCCAGGCTCTGGAGGTTCCTACAGAGAAACGGCCAAACCCACACGCCGAGACAATGACACCCGTGCTGCACTCAGCTGAGATGGCTGAGGGGCTCCACACACATTTCTGAGTCTGAAATATTTATGGAGTGTCACACACCCTATAAAGAAGCTGTCACAGTCCGTGGCATATGTGTTGGCATGTTGGCAGGACAGAATGATCAGAAACCAAGCTTAGAAACAACCCCATCCCCTGGCTTTCTTCCTGGCAAGTTCCTGGGGCTTGTCCAATCCTGCATCTCTTAGTTCAGACATCTGTGTGCCTCATCCCTCACGGTGATCACAGACACACCCCCATCCCTCTCCGGTCCCCAGGAAACCCTCACCTGTCATCTATCCCTGTTCTCACCTTCCTCGCAGGTCGGAGGACGGCTCCCATCCCCCTTTCAGACAGAAGGGAGTGGAAATGAAGGAGGGCAAGCGGCTTCTTCCCCTGGAGATGGTGGGGCTCTGATGGCACTGGGCTCGCTGCTTAGAAATCACACGTTAGTTACATTATTACATTATTGTATGTTCGCAATGTGTGTTCTGTGGAAAACTACTCACACAGATTAGAAAGCATCTTCTCTGAATACAGGACATAAGTTTGGAAGTATGGGGGACACTGGGCTCCATTAAACAGACTTTTGTCACGCCTGGGCATCTCAGAGCACCACATGCTTTTGTGAGTCTCAAAGGCGAGGCTGAGATACTGTAACCGGCTGACTCTGGGCCCCAGCGGTTCACACGCTGCCGTAGTGTCCTCTGTCCACCAGCACGTCCCTCCTGCTCATGCTGCCGGGGCCATGGACTTGCCTTGGCGGATGAGATTTTCAAGGACATGACGAAGGAGGGCTTGAAATGTGTTGTGGGGTTGGCTGCACCCCTTTTCACCTTAAGAAAAACCTCTTGGGCAGCCACTAGTCCCAGCAGGATGGCAGGCATGTGGCTCATACCGACTAGTGTGGAACCCAGCCCAGCTGAGGCCAGCCTGGACCGGCCAAACTCCAACTGCTCTGCAGACACATGGCCAGTGGGTGCCACTGAGCCCGAGTCCCAGGCGGTGGTCCATGCAGCATCCTTATGGCCATGGCAGACGTACTATGCAAAGCTCCTCTCTTTTTTGACCATGGAACCCTTTGTTCATTGAGCTGTTGTAGAACAGGCTAGGGGGGACTCTTGCAATCCACCCTGGGGCTTTGCTGGAAAACACGTTCAGAGCACCGTGGAGGCATCTGCAGTTACCAATGGCAGGGCTGGGGGACAGCCTGCTCAATCATGTGCTGTGTGCCCCCTGCTCAATCATGTCTTAAAAACCCACCTCTATTGTTTTCACCAAGAAGGAGAGAGACCTAGAGGCTAGAGGAGGCCATTCAGGACACTTTCTCTGCCCAAGGGCAAGGGTGACCCTTGACGGCCAAGGTATCCATGCTCTGGGTTGTGGCCTGTCAGGGAAAGAGGTGGGCATGGTCCTTCCACCAAGAGGAGCCCCTCAGGGTCACAGCCCCCAGAGCTACAGTGCATGGCCCTCACCGTGGGGCATGGGTAGCATTTAGCAAACCCCCGTCCATTTGGAATGCCTCCCCTGTGAGGGTATGGTCACAATGGTCCTTCTCCATCAGGACTCGGAGAGATCCATCCATTTTGGGGGTGGCCTTTTGGCCTGTTCTTTGGGACACAGATGCCCATACATGAATGGCTGCCCTCTGCCTCTGTAGGCCCCTCTTTGTTAACTTAAGACCCTCCCAAGTGACAGGTGTAGCAGGAGAAGGAACCCAAGTTGTCTCCAGGGCTTTGGGACTTTTGCCCAGATTCTTGATTTGAATGAAAAAAACCAAAAAGACCCATTTCGAGCTTGGTGTAACCTGAAGTTCCATGAGACAGAGGTAACTGGCTTGTTCCATATGGGAGCTGCTGGGGTCAGCACCAACGTTCTGAGGACTCTCAGCCTAATGGCATCCTGATGGCTCGGGCTCCGGGGACGAGGTGTCCACAGGCACTGATGTTCATTTCTGGAAACTTGGAGAACCGGGTCATCTCCTGCCACCACTCCCAGGGCCCCACACATCTTCCCACTGCAAAACTGCTGGGGGTGGGTCTCCCTGACATCAGGACTGCCAGCAGGGAGCAGGGCTTCCTGGTCCTAGGGTGATCAAACCAAATTTATGGATAAGTCCTCATCCAGGAAAAGGCAAGTATTGCCTTACTTTTTGCCAGGGTAAGAAATCATGCAAGAGGCCCAGATAACTCAGAGAAGATGAAGGGTGACCCATCTAAAATGCGTGATCCATCAGCACTACCCCTCCTCTGGCTATTTCTTTCCTTCTGGCTCATAAGGAGGTAGTTTTTCAACCCTTTGAAGCACCACCAGGTTTACTGAGTCCCTGGCTTTGGAGAATGGCAGGCCAGGTTAAAAGACCGAGGAGGAAGCGGGATGAGCTGGCTGCCTTTCTGCCCTTGTCCTTAAAGAGGCAGGGGAGGGGCCCCAGCACTTGGCATTGATTTCTTTCTTCACGTCGACGGTAGCGAGGGTATTAGAAAGACGGCAGGAAGATCGGTCCCTCATCCTGAAAACAACCCAGAGATGTGAGCACAGCCGGCCACTCCTCATCCTTATCCCCTTTTCAGAAGTGCGAAACAGACTCAGAGAGAGTAAGAAAATGGGCGTGAAAGGGCTTTGATGACACATAGGCTTATGCAGAATCGAGGGAGACGTTTGTGAACCAAGAGGCTTAAGAAGACTTATTCATTTTTTGCTTTTTCCCTTCAAAGTGAATTCTTTCTGTCTTAAGAAGAGGCACCTAAGGTGAGTCTAACCTTTTCTCGATTCATTTCCTGGGTAGGACCTGAAATAAACAAGAACGAGTGGGTTACTCACCACCAAGTAGGTAGCAGTGCATGGAACTTGAGAAAACTAAACTGAGGAAAATCAAAGGTGTGGAGCAGAGAAATGTCAGGCCCTCACTAGCCTGCAAGGGAGTGTGTGATAGATACATAAACCAGAGGCTGGCAACTGTGGCCTGCAGGACAAATCTGGCCCTTGCCTTGTTTTTGTAAATAAAGTTTTATTGAAACACAGCCCTGTCCACTTATTTCTGTATTGCCTGTGGCTGCTTTCATGCTCCAATAGCAGAGTTGATTAGTTGCCACAGAGACCACTTGGTCCACCAAGCTTAAAATATTTACCATCTTGCCCTTTCCAGAAAAAGTTGTCAACCCCTGACATAAACAGATTCCTAAACAGAATTCCTGGATCTGAAGTGGGCTTGTAAGATACCCTAGGTATCAGAGAGGCATATTAAGAAAGTAAGCTAACCAAAGTTTTCACCATCAGCCCTCCCAGAGTGGGTGCTAGCATGTGAATATTTTGTATTTTATTTTTTGTTTCAGCATTTTCACCCTGTAAACCTCTCTCAGGGGCAGCCAGGTAACAGCCAGTGGTGGGGACAGACATGGGTTTGTTGAGTGTGTTTGAACATGCATATTTATTTACAACAAGAAAATAAATCATGAACAATTACACATTTTGAAAAGCTGACAAATACAGGAAACATCACAAGTCTAGACCAATTAGGTCATTATCTTATTTAACCTCCTGATACAGCTCTGGCCTGGTGCCCCTATGTCACAATTCCGCATGGGGTGAATTGGCCCAGTGGGCAGTCGGAGGATTCTGGGAAGCATTTCTCTGTAGGGACACTAACTCTCATGGGTTAAATTGTGACCCCACCCAAATTCATATGTTGATGTTATTTGGAAATTGGTTCTTTACAGAGGTGATTAAGGTAAAATAAGGTCATATGGATGGGGTAAATCTAATATGATTGGTGTCCTTATAAGAGGGAGATTAGGACACAGACACACACAGAGGGATGACCCTGTGAGGACTCAGCGAGAAGACAGCTGTCTACACACCGAGGAGAGAGGCCTCAGGAGGAACCAGCCCTGCCCACACCTTGATCTTAAATGTCCAACCTCCAGGACTGGAAGAAAATAATTATCTGTTGTTTAAGCCACTCAGTCTGTGGTACTTTGTTACAGCAACCTTAGCAAACTAATTAGCAATAATTAAACTATGGAATCTGTTCCACTAACATGAACTAAAGGTCTTCCCAACCCAATTTCCCCTAGGCAGGATCCCCAACGCCATGGCTGCTCCATCAATACCTGAGCCAGGGGTCAAGGGTGAGTGCGACAGGGAACTTGAGTGGAAAGAGGCAGCCCGGAGAGACCCCAAAGCTTTATGTTCATTGGCTTTCTGGCAAATCCATCAGCCATTCCAGCCCAGAGGCAACCACATTTTCAGGAGGCCCTGGTCCCTTGAAGGAACTAGTCCCAAGCAGATCATCACCATGGGATTCCTTGCTTCCTTCAAAGGCATCCAGGCAGAGGCCAAAAGTAACACAGCTGTGCTTCTCAGCTCTGCTGACACTATTTCAGATCCAACCAGCTCTAAGAACACACTTGCTGAAAATCCTCAGGGGTCCCCTAGAGAACCCTTTGATCTTGTCTGACATTCTCACATTTTATGGAATCCGCAACAGATGCTACAAAGCTCTGGTGGAATGATAGAAATGTGGACACTGTTGTCTCTATAATATGAAGAAAGGAGAAAAAATGTTAGAAAATACAGAGCAAAAGAAAGGTCAGAAATCCAGGAGTGAAAAAATAAAACAGGGATAAAAATAACAACAGCTCACATATTTGCATTCTACAAAGCATCTTCACAGGCTGAGGGCATAAACAGGTTTCAGACAGCTTTGCTTAAGTTCACTGGGCTTGGGGAACTATCATAATAAACTTATAATGTAATCTCCATTTTACAGGCTCGGATACATCAGATACCTGCTCACCACTGGGCAAGGCTCATCCAGAGACAGAGCATTTTCCTCCAAATGTTCTTCCTACATTTCCACTTCAGGCTCAGCAGTGGGTCCATGGGACAAGTGAGCAAAGGGGAGAGGCAGGTAGGACAGATATCCAGAAACACGCCATAGTGAGCTTGACTCCTGGGAGGATGCCCGGAATGTGGAAGTTTAGGGAAACACGTTGAACGGGAGCCCCAGGGTTTGACCCAGATAGGGATTCTTCAGTGAGACGGTTGTCAAATATCACTTGGATTAGGGAACTTAGCTCCATTGGTCCTCCATGTCAACTGCCTGATGATGACAGACTCATTCCACACCCCTCCCTGGACAATCTCCAGCACCTAGAAGGCTACCACTTCCAAATCCAATCTTCAGCCCAGACGACCCTGCCCAGCTCAGAACACCAGTGTCATCAATGGCCCATTTGAAATTTCCATGCGGATAACTCACAGGCACCACGACCTCTCAACACGTCACCAAGTCCAAAATGGAAGTCTCATTTCCCACCAATCCCCCCAGGATGCCCACCCCCTTCTTTTCCAGTGGGTTCCATATTGGGAAAGGACAATGTCATTCAACCAGCAGCTCATTCAGAACCCCTGGCGGTTACCCTTGACCACTCTGTCTCCCTTCTCCCATGCACCTGACTAATCTTCAGGTCTTGCTGATTTTACCTCTGATTCTATCTCTATCATGTTTAAACTTCTCTCTACTTTCACGGCCACCCACGGTAATGAACTTGGTGTTTGTCATTAAGTAGTCATAAACCCTTGCAAAATTCATTCACGTCATTGATCCTGCGCTATAAACTTCCTTTCGCTCCTTACTTATTTTCCTCTAGATTGTCAGGGTTCAAGATCTCCCCTTCTCGTGTGCATGTCATGTCCGTTGCCTGTGGCTTGGGATGTTTCTCACCCTTTCACAATTAGCTTAAACAACTACTGCAGACAGGTTCTCAACGAGAGGCTTTCTACACACCCACGGGTAGATCTGTGGCTGGGTCTGAGATCTCACCCCTCGTGTGGAACAGCTGCGTCACGGGAGCCCCCTTTTCCATTGGGTGGTTTGTCTTCCTTCTTGATTTGTAGAGTTTTATATATAGTCTGACATTCGTTGTAGGATGGTTACATGTGTTATAAACTGTCATAGTCCATTCGGGCTGCTTGACCGAATACCATAGGCTTGGGTGACTTACAAACAACAGACATTTATTTCTCACTGCTCCGGAGTCTGGGAAGTCCAAGATCAAGGCGCTGGTAGATTTGCTGTCTGGTGAGGGGTTTATAAATGACCATTTAGTCTCTGTGTCTTTACCTAGTGGAAGGCGTGAGGGGTTGTCTCTGAAGTCCTTTATAAGGCACTAATCCCATTCATGAAGGCTCTGTCCACATGACCTAATCACCTCCCAAAGGCCCCATCTCCAAACACCATCATATGGTGGGGTTATGTTTTAACATATGAATCCTGGGTGGACACAAATATTCAGTCTACAACATGGACTAAATATTCCCCCAAATTCATGCGTTGATGCCGTAATCACTGGTTTGTCTGTATTTGGAGATGGGGTCACTGAGGAAGTAATGGAGGATAATGAGGTCCTAAAGGTGGAGCCTGACCCCATGGAATAGTCTCCTTATAAAAGGAGACACCAGGGACCTTGCTCTCTCTCTCCCTGCGTGCTCACTCACCAAGGAAAGACCATGTGCAGACATATTATGAAGACAGCCGTCTGTATGCCAGGAAGAGAGCTTCACCAGAAACTGACCATGCTGGAATCTTGATCTTGGACTTCCAGTTTCTGGAACTGTGAGAAAATAAATCTCTGTTGTTGAAGCCCCACAGTCTATTCTATTTTGTTATGATAGCCCAAGCCGACTAAGACACATGGATTATAAACATAATAAACATATTCCCACTTTTATTATCATGTCTCTCATAAGATTATTTTATAAGATAATCTTATAAGAAATCTCTTTCTCTAAGGTAGTCAAATGTACTAACCCCATACTTTATGGTCTGTCTTTTGCATCTTGTTTAAAAAAATCCTTCCTCCTTTGATGTCTTCTAGATAGCCCCTCATGCTTTCTTTGAAAAGAACTTGCATTATTGGTTTTTCACACTTAGGTGTTGAATCCATCTGAATGTTTATTTTTGTGTACATGACACAGAGGAGTGATTCTCCTTCCCCGAGACCCACTGGGGAGAACCCCGTTTGGGTGACCCTCGGCCTCTTCCCACCACAGGGAAGGGGAAGGGCGTATCTGATTGGCAAATCGGGGAAGCAGCCTCATTCAGCCCCTTCCTTCAGGCTGTCACGAGCCAGTTCCCACAGACTCTGTGCTCCTCCCATGCACCCCCATCCCTGACCTGAGAGGCTCCCGGTCCCCAGTTCTCTGCAACTGGGCAGGAGACCTGGCCTCTCATATGCAGAAGAAGAGCTGCCTGCTCCTACTCTAACCTGCATCCTCCATCATAGCCCTTATCTGTCACAAAGGTGCTATTTTAGCCTTTTAAAAAGCTATGTTCTACAGTTTAATGTATATTTCAGTGTGTTCAGAAGCCAGCAGGAAAAAAGAGATGTTGTTTATTGCATCGTCTCAAAGATCCCGATGGAAGGAGTGAAGTAGCAATGTGTTGCTCTAATGCTCTCTTTGTACCCAGTGGCCCTGGCGTCATCATGGGAGGACCATTCTTACCCCTCTGGTCTGTAATGGTTCCAAGGGGCAGGCGGGTCTGTGCTGAGTGCTGCCTTCTGTGCCACTTCAGGGCTTTTCCCACATTTCTAGGACTGGAGCTTCTGTCTTCACATCTAGAAAGAGGCACCTCCAACCTCACCTTCTCTCTCATCTTCAAAACATTCTTAACTATTCCCAACTCTTTATTCTTCCATATAAGTTTCAAAATAGCTTTGTTAGGTTCTATAAAAAATCCTGGATTTTTATTGAAATTTCATTGACTTTATAATTTGGGGAGGATTGACAATTTTTATGACATTACATTTTTCTTCTCTATTGATGTAGGTTTGCTTTCATTTTTTTTTTTTTTTACCAACAAAATTTAGTTATCTTTGTGAGCATCTTCCACCTCTTTTGTGGACTTTATTCTCAGTACCTTGTATTTTTTCCTATTGTAAATTATATTTTTTAAAAGTATTATATTTTGTTATTGTTTGTTCCTGAACTAAAGGCACACTGCCAATTTTGAGGGTAGGACCAGGTAACCAGAAGCTGTGCAGAGCTCTCTTATTTATATTGCAAGCTGTTCTCTGTTCTCTGGGGCTTTCTGTGTGCTGGTTACAATGGCTGTGAATAACAATGATTTTTGTTTCTCCTTTTCAATCCTTGTAACATTCATTTCTTTTTCGTGTCTTACTGTGCTGGTCAGGACCTCAAGCACAATGTTGAATACAAATGCACATCCCTGTCTTGTTCCTGATTGTAAAGTGACTGGCTGGCTTGTCTCCATCAAGTATAACATTTGCGATATGTGCTCTGATGAATATACTCGATCCCAGCGGCTTCATGACCCACAGCAAACACACACACACACACACACACACACACACACACACCCCTTGATTCTGTGAGTACTACCCATATACATGTATAAATGCACATACACCTGAAACAGATACTGCCGCAGACTACTTATCCTGATTACATGTGACTCCTTACTGACATTTTCTGTTCTGTTCAGTTCTGTTCTCTTCTATCTTATCTCATCCCACCTTGTTCTGTTATGATTATTCCATTCTCTTCATTCAATGTGCTAAATTTAATAATTTAATATCTATGAGGTTTTTTCTCACCAAAAATGATTTTACACCCTAAAATGCATAGCAACACTCAGTTGGAAAGCAAAGGTGGCATTTATCTTCTACTTGTAGGAAATCAATTTCATTTTGTTGTTTAATCGTGAATGGGGTGAGGTGTGAAGTGTGTGAGAGAGAGAAAGGTTGAGGTCAACTCCAGGGATCTGGTCCCATGTCCCTGGAAATATGGCCTTGTCCCCTTTTGAGGTGGGAGGAGGCAGCAGTCAGCAGGCCCCCAAGGGGAGATGCAGCTGGATGGAGGGGCCTGGCTGGGGTTTGGGGGCACAAGTCCTGGACTTTCCCTGGGCCTTTGCTCCTTTGCAAGTCCTTCATCATGTTAACCACACATGTGTTTCCCTGCAGGTTGTCAGCCCCTCCTGGAAGCTCTAGTGTGTTCTGACCCCTCGTGGAAGGAGCCGTCCTCACGGGTCCTAGGTTGTTGACTGGACACTTGTCTTTGTCACAGGTTTGCATTCCCTTGTGAGGGTCCTCAGGATGGTGGGAGAGGGTCCCTCCAGAGCGGGTTGGGGTTTGCGGCCATCGAACATTCCAGAGGAATCACTAGACCACATTGATAAGCCTGTACACCTGTGTACACAGCTCCAGGTTATTTTATGTTCAGACAGATTTTGGTTTGGGTTTTTTTCATCCTGAATCCAGGCAGAGGCATCTGAACTTCCTCATCTCTCCTCATACAGGTAGGGGTTCATACCATGACTGAGGTTGCAACAGTTATGGGTTGCATTTTTATTCTGGGGTCGGTCTTGCTTCTGACTCCCCAGGTTGGTTGAGTTCTCAGCTTCCTCTGCTGTTGACACCTGGTGTTAAAGCTCAAGCTCATATTGATAAGCCCACCTGCCCCCTCACCTGTCCCCTCACCTGTTCTCTCACTTATTCCCTTACCTGTCCTCTTACTTTCCCACCTCACCTGTCCCCTTGCCTTCCCACCTTACCTGTCCCCTCACCTTCCCACCTTACCTGTCCCCTCACCTGTCCCCTCACTTGCACCCCTCACCAGCCCCCTCACCTGTCCACCTCACCTGCTCCCTCACTTGTCCATATTACCTGCCACCCCACCTGCACCTCTCACCTGCCCCCTCACCTGCTAACTTCATTCAGGAGCAGCAGCCTTAGCTAGGGATTTGTCACTCTGGCTTCTCATTCTCTTATCATGCCTGATACCAGGCATGGTCTTTCTTGGAAGCTCAGATACGCACTTAAAATACACTTTGTTGTGTTTTATCTGGCATATCTGAGGTTAACATTTGGGTTATTTTACTATGGTCTGAATGTTTTTGTCCCTCTAAAGTTCATATGTTGAAGCCTAACTCCACCCCATGAGGGTGATGATGTAAGGAGGTGGGGCCTCTGCAAGGTGCTTAGGTCATGAGGGTGGAACCTTCATGAATGGAGTTAGTGCCCTTATAAAATCGACCCCCAAAGAGCTCCCTCACCCCTTCCACCATGTGAGGACACAGAGAGAAGACGGACATCTATGAACTGGGAAGCAAGTCTCATCAGACGACCAATCTGCTGGTGCCTTGATCTTGGATTTCCAGCCTCCAGAACCATGAGCAGTAAAATTCTGTGGTTTATAAGCCCCCCAGTCTAAGGCATTTTGTTACAACAGCCTGAACAGACTAAGACACATTTGGTCTGCCACCTTGCCAGAATCACAAGTCCTCCAGAATAATCTTTCTAAACACAAACATGACTACATCATTCCCTTGTTTAAAACTTTTCTGGGTTTTCCCTTTGCCCTTAGGATAAAGTCCCAAATCTTCACCTGGGCCCCCAGTGGCCTCTGCGGCCCATCCCTTGACTCCCCACCCATGTACAACCTCCTGGTTCTCTCTCCCAGGACCTCCAAGTCTCTAAATGCCCGACCAACGGTCCTTCTTACCTCCTGCTCCTCACACCTGCTCTTCCCTCCATATCCAGCTCTTGCCTAACCTCCTGCTCCTGTCCCTTCACCTGGCTAAGCCTGTTCCTTTCTCAGATCTCATCTGAGGCCCATTTCCTCAGGAAAACCACACACAAACCCCAGATTGCATGGTTCCTGTGTTTCCTGCTACATACTTACATCACACCCTGTACTTTTTCCAGAGCACTTTACACAAATTACTATTTAATAGTCATGTATAGGTGTAGTAATTAGTGTTTCAACATCTGTCTCTGAACAGTCTGATAATTAGTGGTTTGAAGTCTGTCTCACCCACCAGACTCCAAACTGCAGAAGGGTAGGGGCATCTCACTTTTCCCAGGATCCCCACGCCTGGCGCTGTGGCTGCTACTTCGCAGGGTGGCAACACATGGATTGTATGTGTATGTACACAAAAGAATGAAAAAAACGCAAAGCTGAACATGTATTTTTCCTGCGTAAACTCTTTCCCTGCAAGAGTGGGGTGGGGTGTAGATCAAAGCTTTATTGAGATAGAAGTCACATACTATAAAACACTCCCTTTTTTATATGCTTTTTAAAAAAAATTAAAGTATAGTTGATTTACAATATTGTGTCAGTTTCAGGTGTACAGCAGAATCATTCAGTTATATATATATATATATATTTCAGATTATTATTATATATTTTTTCAGATTATTACTATTTCCATTATAGGTTATTACCGATATTGAATATTGTTCCCTGGGTTATACAGTAAATCTTTGTTGCAAACGCTCCCTTTTAAAGTATTTAAAAGTATATTTACAGAGTTGTGCAACCATCACCACTATTTAATATCATAATAGTTTCATCACCCCAAAAGGAGCCCAGTACACACTAACAACCATTCTCTATTCTCCTGGCAAATGCAAATGTACTTTCTATTCCTATGGATTTTGCAGTTCTGGACCCTTCACATAAATGGAATTATACTATGTATGGATTTTTGTGTCCGATTTTTTTTTCACTTAGCATAATGTTTTCACACTTCACCCATGAAGCATGAGTCAGAATTCCGTTCCTTTTTATGGATGAATAATAGTCCACTGAATGACTGTACTGCAGTCATCAGCTGTTGGACCTTTGGGTTGTCTCCACCTTGGGGCCATTGTGAATAGCACTGCTGTGGGAGTTGGAAGGCTGTGAATTTGAATCTGGTCCAGGCCCCTTGTTCACTTGCCTCACGCTTTACCTTCTTTCAGAGATATTTTTGCAGGGAATGTCTCTGTTTGGTAAATTCCCTTTTAGAATAATGTCTGGCATTCTGGACCCTAGTTTTTAACAGCTGTCAGTCATGGCCATAAGAAAGCACACATTCAGAAAACTAATGTTCAGATTGAGTAGTAAAATAATGATAAGTAGATAAGTGAACATCCCTCCCCCTCCCTCATAATCCAGGGAATCATATTTTTGTCTTGTGCTTTTTCTTAAATTTTAGTTCCATTTCTCATGGGACTAGCACGAGGTCCAGCCTTTTCATGGCTGATGTTACTGCATGTCTGTATATTATGTATATGTGTGTGTACATAGAGGGGTAGGAATAACTCTAAAGAAGTTCCCCCCAGATTCCCACTCCCTGCTAATTCAAACACTAATCTAGGTACCACTGTGAAGGAACTTGGCAGGTGGAATGAAGGTTACTCATGAAGGTTACTTTAAAACAGGAAGTTTATCCTGGGTTAACTAGGTGGGTCCAGTGTAACCATCTGAGCAGAAGAGAGATTCAGAAAGATTCAAAGCATGAGAGAAACTCGACCTTCCATTGCTGCAGGGAGCCTGTACAAGGGAAGCATGAGAAGGAATTTGGGCTGTCTCTAGGCACAAAGGCCAGCCCCAGCTGACAGTCAGCAAGGAAACGGGTCCTCAGTCCTACAACCACAAGGACTGAATTTGGCCAACAACCTGAATGCACTGGGATGCAGAATGTCACCCAAAGAATCTTATTCTTGTTTTCTAGTCAAGAGCCCAACCCATCAGACCCTTTGATTTCAGCAGAGCATAGCTTTAAAATACATGGTGCCTGGACTGCTGACCTTGGGACTCTAGAGGGGTGAATGGGTGTAGTGTTAAGCCTTTAAGAGTGCGGTGACTTGTTACAGCAGCAATAGAACACTAAGACATGCATGCAGATGTTGTGAGTTTTCTATTATAATTATGTTATATGTCATGCATTAGCAGTAAAATGTATATAATGTATTATACAGCATTTACCATATACTAAATTACACACACACACACACATTTGTCCTGCTAAAATGTTGTCTCAACCATCCGGCTCCCCTCCACTTCTTTGGAGTCATCTCGGGTCTGGCTGGAGGGTGGTGGGGATGAGCAGTGTGGAGGTGCAGCCACAGGGGGTTCAAATAGGGTTTGTTTGTAGTGCATTGGACAATTCCAACCAAAGGTCTCTTCACATAGTACAAATAAACAGATTATCATGAGAAGGTGATGCAGAGCATGCAGTTTTGTTTTGTGAGGTTGTTTGTAGACGCTGTGTCAGTAAATTAAATGTCTTCACCTGCTCAGCTACAGGGTGAGCCTTATTCACTGCAAGATGAAGAGTTAGAGGTTTTTAATTAGATATTAAACCACTAGCAAATTACATGTAAATTATGAGGCCAATTATTAATAAAGAGGAATCCAGGATAGCATGAAAGAATTGTTTTTATTGTAGATAGGTAGATATCAATAGGTATGTAGATAGATATTTTACTTTTTTATGGAAAGATCTCTGTTTCCCAGCAACACTAGAATATGGTAGTACTTTCCACAAACAAGCTGTTTCTTACCTCTGTAACCTCAATATGGCTGTCCCCACTGCTGGCAAGTCACATTCTGAATTCTTCCTTTCCTTGACTATCTCCTCTGCAGCTTCTAAGATTCTGTCCAGATGCTCCTTCCTCCTAGAAGGCTTCTCTGCTTGCTCTAATGATACGAACTGCCCTGCCATGGTGCTAGTATCCTCCTCTGCCTCCCCGACTAGGCCGGGGCTACATGATGGAAGGGTCATGCATATATATTTTGGTATATGCTGGTATATACATATGCTAAGAGGTCATTATAATAAATATATTGTATATACATTGAGTGTGTATATAAATATTGTATATATACTGTGTATATATATAAAACACTGTATATACATTGTGTGTATAAATATTGTATATATACTGTGTATATATATAAAATATTGTATACACATTGTGTGTGTGTATATATATATATACAATCTTGTATATACATTGTATGCACATGTATATACACTCAATGCTGTACATACATTGAATGTATATATACACAATATTGTATATACATTGTATGTGTATGTATAAAATATTATGTGTATATATATATATACACAATATTGTATATACATTGTGTATGTGTATATATGTATATTTCATATGTATTGTGGTATGTATACACAATATTGTATATACATTATAATATATTGTGTATATATATAGCATATGCTTGTATATACATACACAATGTGTATATACACACACAATATATATATACACACAGTATTGTGTATGCATTCTGTTTATATATACATAATATTGTATATACCTTGTGTGTGTATGTGTGTATATATATAATATTTTATATACATTGTACACAGACAGACACACATATCCAGTGTTTATACACTTATCTTCTTTTTTTTTTTAACATCTTTATTGGAGTATAATTGCTTTACAATGGTGTGTTAGTTTCTGCTTTATAACAAAGTGAATCAGTTATACACATACATATGTTCCCATATCTCTTCCCTCTTGCATCTCCCTCCCTCCCACCCTCCCTATCCCACCCCTCCAGGCGGTCACAAAGCACAGAGCTGATCTCCCTGCGCCACACAGCCGCTTCCCGCTAGCTATCTATTTTACGTTTGGTAGTTTATATATGTCCATGCCACTCTCTCACTTTGTCACAGCTTACCCTTCCCCCTCCCCATATCCTCAAGTCCATTCTCCAGTAGGTCTGTGTCTTTATTCCCGTCTTGCCACTAGGTTCTTCATGACCTTTTTTTTTTTTTCCTTAGATTCCATATATATGTGTTAGCATACTGTATTTGTTTTTCTTTCTGACTTACTTCACTCTGTATGACAGACTGTAACTCCATCGACCTCACTACAAATAACTCAATTTCATTTCTTTTTATGGCTGAGTAATATTCCATTGTATATATGTGCCGCTGGAGAGGGCGTGGAGAAAAGGGAACACTCTTGCACTGTTGGTGGGAATATAAATTGATACAGCCACTATGGAGAACAGTATGTAGGTTCCTTAAAAAACTAAAAATAGAACTACCATACGACCCAGCAATCCCACTACTGGGCATATACCCTGAGAAAACCATAATTCAAAAAGAGTCATGTACCAAAATGGTCATTGCAGCTCTATTTACAATAGCCTTGACATGGAAGCAACCTAAGTGTCCATCATCGGATGAATGGGTAAAGAAGATGTGGTACACTTATCTTCTTGATCTTGGTCCTTGCAGAGTCTGTACTGTGCCCAGCACACAGAAGGCATCACTGAACATGTGCTAAGAGTTGCATCTTGATGGAATAAATATGTCAGTCATCATCCCAGTCAGGCCTGTTGAGAGTGCATAGGGCGTTATCAATGGCCCTGCTGGGAGCACGGGCCTGCCCAGATGCCGTCCCAGGCAAGCTGAGACCTACGGCCACCCTGCATAATGCTGAGAGGCCCAGAGGAGGGAAAGTGAGTTGCTGGTTTGTGGCCACCCGTGGTGGTGCTGGCTGGTGGGAGTCAGATAGGGATGGAGGTCAGCTGGCCATTGTGCAGCCGTCCCAGCAGAAGATGACCATGACTCTGTGTAGAATTAAAGCAATAGCACCTTGGGGAAAGCAAACCTTTGGGAAACTTTTTAATGATTTATTCTTACTCATGGGAATGGGAATGCATCGTTTTACCGTACTGTTTACTCACAATTTGCTGGGACCCATCGGATGCCCACATCACGCTATAGACCTACCACCTATGGGCCAAATCCGTCATCTGTGGCCCCACTGCCCACTTTGTAAATAAAGTTTTATCGGAACAGGGCCACCCTTGTTCATTTGTATGTTATCTATGGCTGCTTCAAGTTACAATGGCAGAGTTGAGTTGTGGTGACAGGGATCCATATGGTCCACAAACTGAAAATATTTAGTGTCTGACCCTTCACAGGAAAAGGTTACGAATAATACAAACCTCTGAAATGCAAGAAGCACTCATTTCATATAATATCAGCCTAGAGCAGCTGATCCAAGATGATTGGGGGCTGGGAGATTGTGCCATGGTCAGGTCCTTGTAGGGAAGGAAACACTTTTCTTAGTTTCTTAGTTTCTGTGACTGGGGCCTCTTAGTTTCTGTGACTGGGGCCTATGAATTAAACTGATAAGACAGATGAACAGGAGAAAAGGTTTATTACATATGCACATAAGGGCCTCCAGGAAAAGGAAGTGAGGACACAAGGAGGTGGCTAGACCCTGGGGCTTCCACACGATTTTAACAATGAGGGGTGAATTGTGAGCAGGGGCAAGGCAAAGGCAAAGGGGTAGGGAGCTGGGGTGAAACTGAGCAGGACCCTGGCTCCTGGCACAAAAACCTTTGTCCCCTACTCAGAGTTCCAAAGGGCAGGTTCAAACAGTTGCTGATTAGGGAAGGGAGGGGATGCAGAGATGAGGGAGAGGCCATCAAGAAACAATAGTGCAGCCTTGGGGCAGAGTCCTGGTTCCCCCTCAAGGGATGCACATACCAATATCTTTGGGTTTTTCTGCAGAACTAAAACCCCTACCAAATGGAAGATGTTAACTACTTGATGAAGCGTTTTTCATTCCAGAGAGAAGGTTGCCTTTCACCCACCACCACCTGATGCCAGACGAAAGCTGGATTGAAGGAATGTGGACCCTGATCCTTATCAGCAACCCTGCTCCTTGACTATAAAACTTCTCACAACCCCCCCACCCCCCCGCCCCAGTTTGGGACACAGTTTCGAGGGCATTAGCCCACTGTGGCCCCCTTTGCCTGGCAAAGCAATAAAGCTATTATTTTCTACTTCACCCAAAACTCTGTCGCTGAAATTTAATTCAGTGTCGGGGTACAGAGGCCAGATTCGGCTTCAGGGTCAGGTCAGCATCAGGGGGACTAGGGGAGAGAGGGGTGATGTTACCGAGGTTTCTTGTGCAGCCCCATCTCCCTCTCTGGTCATGAAGTTTGTCCCTTCCTTCCTGGAAAAGAGGTGGACATCTTCCAAGGGACATTTGCATACTGCTTTTGGGCAGATGGGGAGGGCACAGAGTTCATCCCAAGTCTGCTGTTTCTCAGTTGCCTTTGGTCAAGATAATCTTTTTGCCAAAGTGGCATATTTTTGGGTGGCATATTCTGATCCCCTTGAAACCAAGCAGGACCCTGTGGGGCTCCTGGCCACAAAACCTTTTCTGTGTTCCCCATTTCTTGATTATAGGAAATAGGCTTCATTCAGCCTCCATAAACTTCCCTGAGTTCCAACAGGCAAGTTCAAACTGTTAAGCAGGGGAGGGAGGGGATGCAGAGACTAGGGAGGAACAGTCAAGAAACAATAGTGCAGCCTTGGGGCAGAGTCCTGGTTCTCCATCAAGGGATGCACGTAACAATATCTTTGAGCTGTTTTGCAGATACTGAAACCCACACCAGGTGAGAGAAGTTAACTGCATGCTGCCCACAAGTACTGAGACCCCAGACAGGTTAGAAGGCAAAGGTTGATGATGTTGGCTCCCACTTACCTCACCACCAACTAATTAGAAGAATGTCCATGAGCTGACCACGCCCTCTTTGAACCATTACTATAAAACTCCTCACTACACCCTCCAGGTCGGGACACACAGTTTTGAAGGCATTAGCCCACTGTGGCCCCCTTTGCTTGGCAAAGCAATAAAGCTATTCTTTTCTACTTCACCCAAAACTCTATCTCTGAGAAACAATTCTGTGTCAGGGTACAGAGGCCAGATTCAGCATCACCCCTCATCCTACAACTTACCAGCTACACTAGGTATTAATGGCCATTTATGACCTAAGCAATTACCTGAGCATTCCTGCCTCAGTTTCCTCATCTGCAAATTCAAATACCGTTCCCCACCTCCCATTCCCCACCATCTACCAGGAAGCTGCTGTGCCAGTCATCAGGAGAGATGATGCCAAAAACCACTTTGTGGTTTTAAAATGTGACACTCCACACAAATGCAGTGGAATGTTGGCTCTGAGTGGACCCCAGGGAGGGGGCACTGATGGGCCTCGGAGAGTTCAGTCCAAATGGAAACCGCTCACTGCACTTAAGAGCCACTCTGTTCCAACTGCCGCTAAAAGGAAAGTTTTTAGGGATCCTTTGTTCAAGCAGAGGGTTTGAATTTACCAAAGCCAGAATTTCCCTGCGGGAAACAGGGCTAATTGTGAAATGGCTTTGGAGTTAACTGTTCAGTTATTTTCAAAGAATGAGGCAGGATTTTCATTTGAAATGCATCGCCCTGCCCCGTGACTGTGAATGCTTGGAGGGGTTGGTTTGAAGACTTCTGGGCTCTTAGTACTGTCTCCAGTAATTTTCCATCCCGAGATGCTCCTCGCCCACTGGGGCTGGGAAGAAAGTGTCTCCAGCAGGCTGGACGCACTGGTGGGTCTAAAGAGAATTCTGGATTCAGAAACCGGAGGAAGAAAGCCAGACAAAAAATAAAGCTGCTTCGTTATGTGCACATGAACTATTTGTGAAGAATTCCGAGTCTTTTGAGGTAAAAATCAATTTATGGAGAAAAATAAAGTCCACCCACAATCAAGTTGCTTGCTCTATTCACTCTGTGATCATATTTGCCTGGAAAGCAAGCTCCCCAATAGTGCTTTATGAAGAGTGCAAATTACTGTTGGATTTGCATACTTTTTGTGCATTCCATTTCACAGTATAAATTGCTTGATTAAGCCTTAGTCAATTTGTTTTTTAATTTCTTTGAATTTTTTAAGCCACTAACTTTTTAAGGGGACAAACACCTAAACCATGGAATGGAATAGTAGATGGTATTGGCATTTGATCTGTTGTCTATTACCACGGGTGCCAATTTCCCCTTCAAAAGGAAATTTAAAATGATGTTTATAGATGTTTTGAATCTATGCATGAGAAAACATTTGCAAATCATATATCTGAGAAGGGGTTAATATCCAAAATATATAAAGAACTCATACAACTCAATAGCAAAAACCGCAACAATCAATTAAAAAATGGGCAGAGGATCTGAATAAACATTTTTCCAAAGAAGGCATACAACATGCCAACAGGTGCCCACAGGTACATGAAAAGTTGCTCAACATCACTGATCATTATAATCACAAATGCAAATCAAAACCACAATAAGATATCACCTCAGACCTGTCAGAATGGCTACATCAAAAAGACAAGAAATAACAAGTGTTGGTGAGGATGTGAAAAGAAGGAAACACTCGTGCACTGTTGGTGCAGCCGCTATGGAGGATAGTATGGCGGTTCCTCAAAAAATTGAAAATAGTACTACTGTACAATCCAGCAATTCCACTCCTGGGTGTAAATCTGGAAGAATTGAAATCAGGACCTTGTAGAGATATCTGCACTCCCATGTTTATTGCAGCTTTAATCACAATAGCCAAAAAATGGAAACAACCTAAGTGCCTGTTAACAGATGAATGGATAAAGAAGATGTAATATATATATATATATATATTTTTTAATAGATATATGTGATGGAATATTATTCTGCCATGAGAAAGAAGGACATCCTGATATTTGAGACAATGTGGATGGACCTTGAGGGTATTAAGTAAAATATGTCAGGCAGAGGAAGAAAAACACGGTATGATCTCGCTTACATGTAAAATCTAAAAAAGGTAAATCCATAGAAACAGAGAATAGAGTAGTGGTTGCCAGGGGTTGAAGGGGCACGGGGGGTGGGGGGGAATGGGGAGATGTTGGTCTGGTGCAAACTTCCAGTTATAAGATAAATAAGATCTGGTGATCTAATGTACAGATGGCAATTATAGTTAATAATAATGCATTATATACTTGAAAGTTGTTAAAGAGTAGAGTTTAAATGTTCTCACAAAAGAGAAATTGCAATTATGGGATGTGATGCAGGTGTTAGCTAATGCTATGGTGGTAATCATTTTGCTATATATAAGTGTATCAAACCAACATGTTGTACACCTTAAACTTACACAATGTTATTTGTCCACTGTATTTTAATAAAGCTGGGAAAACCCTCCCAAGTTATGTATGGTTACACTTTATCTCTTGAAGTCTGACCCACTGAGATGTTGGCTGGTCCCAGAGCACAGCAGAGTCAAGGCTGGGTGCCAACTATGGGGTGCAATGCATGGATTTGAATCCACGTCCGCAGTGGGACCGCTATAGACTCAAAATATGTTTCCCCACCAAAATCCATATGTTGGAACCCTAACCCCCAATGTGATGGTGTTAGGAGGTGGAGTCTCTGGGAGGTGATTAAGTCATGAGGGTGAAGGCTTCATGATGGGATTAGTGCCCTTATACAAGGGACCTTAGAGAACCCCTCACCCCTTCCACCACATGAGGACACAGTGAGAAGACGGCCATCAATGAACGAGGAAGATGGTCCTCACCAGACACCGAATCTGCCGGCACCTTGACCTTGGACTTCCAGCCTCCAGACCGTGAGCAGTAAATACTGTCATTTACAAGCCACTCTGTCCAGGATATTCTGTTACAGCCACCTGAACAGACTACAATTCAACCCCAATCTGCAAGTTACCGACCCATCTGTGCCTCAGCTTCTCTTTCTTACGTCGTGACAGATGCACTTGCCTCATAAGCTGTGAGGATTGAACAGGGAGGTCCATCCATATAAGTGCTAAGCAAGAGACCTACTACGCACCAGGCGCTGTGCTGAGCTCGTCTTTGTTACTCATCCAGATTCCATTTTACACCCCCCCCCCCCGATGAAGCTTGAGGAAGGGTCCGTGCTCTGTTCATCCTTGTCCCCATAGCCTGGTGCACAGTAGGCCTTCAGTAACCTCAGTGCCATCTGAGTGTGTAGGGCAGGTCATCTCACTCCAAATTCACTCAGGACCTCTGTGTCCAGCTCACCTAAGTCTCGTCGGGGCCCAAGCTCATTCAAGGGAGGCGTTGGTTGACTCCTGGAACAGGCTTAGAAATCGTAAATTGGGGTTCCTAGGGCTTGCTTCCTCGAGTCCACAGCTGGTCTAAATAATGCTGTCCATCGTAGGGGCTGAGAGCCTTTGCAGACAGTGGGGCTGTGAGCACCTTGAAGGAATGACTTGGCCTTCTCACCTTGTGTTTGTGTGGGTTTGCTGCCCCTAGAACCTTCCAGCAGGAGGCTTGGACATATAGCACATGCTGGCAACATGATTATTAATTAGATTGAGTTTCATCCACAGGTGGGAGGAGAGGGTGTGAGGGCGTAGGGACAGCACGAGCAGGGTGGGGGCCGCTCAGCGTCACGTCAGAGCTGCAGGCTGACCCCAGAGCTCTCACTCAACTCTGCCACCTGCTGTGATGCCATGAGGAGGCCACAGCGAGAGGTGCGGGCTGTGTGGGCTGATCTCTGCATGCAGCATCTGTCCTGCTTCCCCAGCTAAGCCTGAACACACAGGCTGGTGGCACTCATGGCGTCCCTCTGGCCAGTCTTCCTTCTCATCCCTTACTGCCCAGTGAATGCCCAGGTTCCTCAAGATTCAGGCCTCAGGCTCTGCTCTTCTCTTGGGACATGCTGCCCCCAGTAACACCCTGAACCCAGGCTTCAGTTACACAATGAACACTGACCACTAGGCCTCCAGATAGTAAGGAGCAAAGGCTCTTTACTTAGGGCCTGTCACAGCAAGGGGGCAGCCGGCACCCCTTGTGTTTGGCAGAGACTCAAAGGCAGATGGGGAGTAGGGGAGCTTCGGGGAGGAAAAAGGGAAGGTTGTGGGTGTGTCCTGATGGGGGCTGTCAGCCTGGGAAAGCTGGAGGTGGCCAAGGAAACAAGAGCATCCCCCGTGGTGGATGAGAGGAGAAGAGTTGGCTTTCTCTGGCTGGTTCTGAGCTGGAAGAAGGAGCAAAGATTAGGGAAATTATCGATCAAGTCCTGGCCATCTGGGGCTGATTGCCACAGAGGTTGTGGTGGGCTTCCTGGGCTGGTTGCTGCAGGTTTTGGGTCAGAGATCAGAGTTCTGTTTCACACATGGTCTGGCCATTGGCTGTTTGTATGTTCAGTCTCACTTCCCACAGATTTGAATGTCTGCACTGCCTGGGCTCCCAAGCTTCTATTGCCCCTCAGACAGCTCTGCTTGGAGCAGACTGTCGCCCTCCAGTGACTTACACTGAGAACTCTCCACCAGCTTTCCCAACTTTACCCCCTTACCCCTTGTCCCAATCTCAGTAAAAGGTCCTGCGTCCATCACTGCCCAGGACAGACATTCTGCTCTCCCATCCCTCTTACTTTTCCCAGCCAAGCACTTTAACCCCAGACCCTGCTGAGCCACCCTCCCACATTCTCCCAACTCCACCCTAGCTCAGTGCCTTCACCATTACCCAGGAAACTCACATCACCTCCCTCCTGGTCCTCCTGGTCTCCCTGCCCCAGTTTGGCTCCCCCAAGCCTGATCTCCAAGTGCAGGTAGGGCATCACCCAAAGTACAAACCTGACCATTTTATTGCCCTGCCCCTCCTTCACTTAGTGCAGCAGCACCTCCCACTGTCCCCTCACTCTGGGCTCAGGAACCAGGAACTTCACCCCCATGGGGAGGGATGTAGGTGTGGGAGAGGGAGAAGGGGTTCCCTGACGTTCTCCTTCCCCACCTGTCTAGATGTGGACAAAGACTCCTGCTTCTCCAATTAGAAAGTCACCCTCTGGGATCCCTCCCTCCACCCCCTCCACCACGAGGGCCCCCGCCCCCTGCTCTGCTCTCAGATTACTTAGGAGGCTGCATTACAGTGGCCTCGTTGGAAGCCTGTTTCCCGAGTTAGGCTGTGAACTCCCTGCTCTGGGACCCCAGGGATGCTCTGTTCACCATGGAAGCCTAGGCACCCAGCATGGAGTCTGCACAGGTATCCGTAGTGGGTGCTTAATAGTCATTTGTTGAAGGAATGAAGCCAGTTTCCACCCCTAAACACCTGCTAGGATTACACCCAGCACTGGGTGAAGTGCATTTAGTGCACTGGGCACGTAGCTGGTGAGGGCCTGGCACCATGAACACGACTCCCTATGTTGTGAGCGGCCCACCCAGCCATGGCCACATGCCTGTTGTCCTTAGAGCCAGGAGCAGCCACTGGTGAGCCAACGAGGGGTGTGTCCCAGAGGAAGGAAGGGCAGCTGTCTGGTGGAGGGGAGAGCACCACGTTAGGCGCCTGACACCTGCCGTCTGGCCCTGGCAGATCAACTCCAAAGAGAGGGCGGCGTTTGCCCTCCAGGTGGGTGGGGAGGCCGGAGCAAGTGTTGCAGAATGTCAAACACCCTGCTGGTCCTTATGTGTGGGTTGGGTGCACAACAGCCCCCTTCTGGGTATAGATGTTACCATTGTTTCGGTTTGTTTATTGCACTGAAATTCACATACAATGGAATTAACTATTCCATTAGTTAATTAGTTAGTTAATTAATTAGTTTAATTTTTTTTAACTAAAAATTAACTATTTTTGAGTGAACAATTCTAGGTTTCAGTGGAACGGTTTCACTTAGCACTTTCACGAGGTTGTGGAACCACCACCTCTATCCAGTCTCCAAACCTTTCATCCCCCCAAAAGAAACCTGTTCCTGTTAGTGATCACTCCCCATTCCTCTCTCCCCCAGCCTCTGGCAGCCACTAATCTCATTTCTGTCTCTAAGGCTTCATGGAAATGGAGACGTTCAATGCATGGTCTTTTGTGACTGGTCTCCATTCTTGCAGAGACCCTACTGTCCCTATGTGAGCAAGTGAAAGAGAGCAGGGTGATCTGTGTCCCATCCTCCCTTCCCTTGGCTACAGTGTCTTCCCTCATTTTTTTGGCACCTTGGGCATCAGACAGCATTTAAATAAAAGGCCACCCTGCCTTAAAAGGATGCTCATGACCCCTCCTTCTCCCATCTCTCCTTTCTCAGCCAAGGAAGCTGAAACTGAGAGTGCAGTGACTTGCCCAAGGTCACCTGATTCTCTAGCAGCAGAGCTGGGGCTGATTTTCTGAGCATGTCTTGATCTCCAGCTTGATGTCAGACACTGCACTTGGTGTTTCCATCAATTATCTCTTTTGGGACCTGCTCTTGGGGTTCTGTGCAGGTCCCTTTCCACAGCTAGGCTGCTACATAGTCTGTCTTTAAGCCCTGACAATGGAACCAAGGATGATTTCTTGCCAATGTGTCAGTCCTGGGCTAGTCTACAGATGGTTCCAGGAAATAAGCATAAATTTCCTGGGGTTGCAAGAAAGAAACTGAACCCCTGTAACAACCGCAGTTATCCATCAATTGTCCACCACTCTTTTATTGGTAATGACTGTGGGAACACAAGTCCCAACTTTGAGAACACAGGTTTGAAGGTAGGTTCCATCCATTTAATGTGTAGTTTGCTGTTAGAGTTATTGCTGTAATGGACATTATTGGGAGGTGGTGAGAGCCCCATTCACTGGAGGCATCCAAATAGAGATTGGAGGGCCACCTGACAGGTATGCTGCACTGGAGGGAGAAAAGGGGTTTTACCTGGATGCCCTCTGAGGAGGGCATTATTATAATCCATGTTTTGCAAGTGAGGAAACTGAGCACGAATGTTCAGGGACTTACCCAAGGTCCTATATTTTGTACAGAGCAGAACGGAGATTCAAATCTTTCAGCTTCCAGAACGTGTGTCCTTCACTGATTGCTGTATTTCCACCAAAGATCGAAATTATAATTTCACATACTGTTTTGAAATCTGCTTTTTCATTTAATAAATATATCATGAATATTTTTCCATGTATTTGAATATTCTTCAACAACATAATTTTTAAAAGCTACATAGTATTCCATCATATGGGTGTAGTATAATTTATTTTACCCAGCCCATATTCTTCAACATTTAGGATGTTTTCAATTTTTGAGAAGTTGTAAATATTACTTGGATAGATGTCCCAGGAGATAAATCTCTTTGCTTTTCCGTGGTTATTTCCTTCTCATAAAATCTCGAAAGCAAAGTTGCTGGGTAAAAGAGTATATCATTTTAAACTATACACATATTTATTAGGCTTACTCTGAATTTCTTATGATTAAGACTGTTTTTAAAGCCTGCAAGAATTAATGTGTCAAACTAGCATTTACTGAACCTGATGAAATGACAAATTAGGCTTCTGTTTGCACTTGACTTCTGAAAGCAAATGGAACCAGCAGTGATTAGGAGAATATACCAGTGGCTAAGGGACAAGAATGTTAATACAAGCCCAATTATTGTCATTGCTGATGGCTGATAGGCATTATCTGAGATGGAGAATAAGATTATGATGGTGGTGGTGATGATGGTGATGATGGTGATGATGATGGTGATGGTGATGGTGATGATGATGGTGATGATGATGATGATGATGATGGTGATGATGATGGTGATGATGATGGTGATGATGGTGAGGATGGTGATGATGATGGTGATGATGATGGTGATGATGGTGAGGATGGTGATGATGATGGTGATGATGATGATGATGATGATGGCGATGATGATGGTGATGATGATGATGATGATAATGGTGATGATGATGGTGATGATATTGATGGTGATAAAAATAATAATAATAAAACCACCTCAAGAGGTTTTAGCAAATGCCAACCTTTTATACTCAAAGCTTCATATGCATGACTCATTTAATCCTCCGAGAAAACCTATGGGGTCCAGGATTGTCACCTTTGGCAGAGGTAGCTAGTTTTCCCTCGGCATCCATTTCCCTATTTTCCTTTTAGCAATAGAACTCTGCTGTGATATTGTGATTTGTAATAAGAAATATATACTTAGTCTTCATCCCAGTCCCTGGCACAGAGCTCTTGAAATCCTGGGAATTTCCTAAGTCACGAGCCCAATAAAGGTGTCTTTTGTTATGTTAATGAGGTGACTTTTGGACTGCACCTGAGGAAGGGGGCTGGTTACCGGGGGAACCAATCTTAAGTAGAGAGATGGAACTTTCAGTCCCACCCCTGACCTCCCAGGAGGGGAGAGGGACTGGAGGTTGAATTGATTGCCAATAGCCAGTAATGTAATCAATCATGCTTGCATAATGAAGTCTCCATAAAACCCAAAGGACCTGGTTTAAGGAGCTTTTGTGTTGGTGAGACAGGAGGATGATGCCTCCCAGTTCCACGGGGACAGAAGCTCCTGCTTTAGGGACTCTTCTGGACCCCTGCACTACATGCTTCCATCTGGCTGTTCATCTGTATTCTTTATAATAAACTGGTAAATGTATGTAAATATTTCTTGGAGTTCTGTGAGCTACCCGAGCAAATTAATTGAACCCCAAGAAGGGTCATGGGGACCTCCAGTTTATAGCCAGCTGGCCAGAAGCACCGGTGGCAACCTGGACATATGATCGGCATCTGCGGCGGGGGCGTCTTGTGGGACTGTGCCCATCATCTGTGGGATCTGATGCCATCTCCAGGTAGATAGTGTCAGAATTGAATTAAATTTGTAGGACACCCAGTTGGTGTCTGCTGAAAAATGGAGAATTGCTTGGTGACACACACTGGAGCAGCATACCCTGAGTTTTAACAGGATGTCCTGCTGCCTGGCAAGAGGCTCTATTCCCAGCCTCCCTTACAGCTAGACTTGGCCACTGGACTAAATTGTCACCATGGGAAAGTGACCAGAAGTCAGGAAGGCAAATCCGTGTCATTTGCTTTAAAGGAAGTTGCTTGCCCTCTACTTGCTTCCCTTCCTCTTCCCATTGGCTGGACCGTGATGAGTGGATGGTGGGCAAGCTTCAGCCACGCAGGGGACAATTCCCAAGGGGATTATTGAGAACGAGGATGAAGAGACCCCAATCCCTGAATAAGCTTCTGGAACAAGGCTGCCTAACTATGATGGTTATGTGAGAAAAAAGCAAACATTTATTTTGTTGAATCCATTGCAGTTTGGGGTCTGCTTGTTGGAATAGCTGAATCCATTTTAAAGATGAAACAACTGAGGTTTGGCCAAGAACCTACAGCTAATAAGGTTTGGGACAGGGATTAAACCGAAACAGTCAGACTCCAGAGTCTGCCCTCTTGGGGTTTCCTTAAACGAAGGCCCTAAACCCTCTAATATAAATGAGTCATGCCTTCCAGAGAAATTAGTGAAAGAATGGGCCAGAGTCTAACCATTTTAGAACAGTTATTCTGGAAATATCAGTGAAACCTCCTTGGGAGAGAGAAGCACGGCCAGATGGTTTGACAGAAAAAAAAAGGACAAGACTTGTAGTCAGTGTGAGTTCTGGTGGCACTACCTACTTGGGGACGTTATTGAGTTCCTCAGAACATCCTGAGTTTTCTCTTCTTTAAAAAAGGTGACAATGACACCATTTCATAACTCTGAAGATTAAGTAAAATAATGTGGCTAAAGGGTTTATAACAAAAGCTGACCTAGAGAAATAATTCAATAAATGGTGTTTTTCTTTTCACAAGTACGACTTTTCCATCAAACGAGCTCCCTGTCCCTGGGTGTTCCCCAGGAAACAAACCCACTTCCTGCACCTACCAAGGGCTGGTCTTGGAGACTGGTGCCCTGGCCCCAATAGCCTTGCACTTGAGAAAGGTTGAGATCCTAGCTGGCCAAGAGGCATGATTCTCAGGGTGGGAATCACGGAGCTCCTGCTTGAGGTTGTTTCTCGAAGCCCTGGACACAGCTGGCCAGAGATGGGCAGAGCTCATGAACCAGGGCTGCGTGTGCCTGCCTGCAGCTTTCACCCTCTGAGAGAGGTTCCACTGCCCTTGAATTCCCATCTCATCCCACCAGTCCTCAGACCCAGCAGGGAATAAACAGGGTGCACTGTCAAGGCCCCACCAGCCAGCCTGGTCCAGACTCATCCTTGGGTCCTACACCCTCAGGATACTCAGACACACTCAGGAATTAGATGCAGAGCAATGAGGGGTGAGGGGGAGAGGAGAAGGCCAGGGAGGAGGCCATCCTCTTACCTTGTCACTATTTATTATCTGGTGTAAAACAGGAAATGTACACTCTGTTAGCAGTTCGATTTAATTAAATGCTTAAGAAAAATGAAACTGAGGACAGGACAGTTAAAGAACAATTTTGGAGATGACAGGGTGGCAGGAATTACCTTTAGCCATTCATCAGGCAACCTGGATGCAGGGGCAGGGGCTGCATGGCCCGGGGAGTGAGGGGGGGGGGGCAGGCAAAGCTGGCCCAGCTGAGCCCAGGCCAGGTGGCTCTCAGGATGTGTAGGAGGGGAACCAGACGTCGGTAAGCTTGAAGGCGTGTTCCCAGGGAGGGCAGAATGTTCCGGAGGGCAGGGACAGATGCCAGACAGTTCTTTGCTGAGAACTAACCCCGAGTCAGCTGCCCCAAAGGAGGAAGGACCAGGGGGGAGGGGGTTGTGAGCGCAGGGCCCAGGGCAGTGGGTGCAGCTGGGCGGGCTGACCCACAAGGGTTTGCGAAGTTGCTTGAGACCTGGAAAAAGGTGAATGGCTCCAAAATGTGCCAAGAAAACTGTACAGTCCATATGAACGATACTTTAAAAGCCAAATTTGAATATTTTCCCCCCAGAAAGTGTGCAAAGCAAAATGTGGCAGGGATGAATTGGGAGGTGACTGGAGATCATACATCTGATGTCTCAGATTAGACCTGGGGGGAGAAGGAGGGCTCCAGGCTGGAAGCGGCTTTGGGCTCCAGTCAAGAGATTTGGCTCCTGACGTTTGTTCAGTAAGAGTCGTAGTGAAATAATTTAACCTTTCGGGCCCACAGCATCCTCATCTGCAGAATGAGGGTGATGAAGATGGTGAGGATATTTACGAGCTGAAATGGGCAGACTTGAATTCTGTGTAAAGTCCGTGGGGCCCCAGAGCCCTCAGAGCTGCACCCAGGCATCTCTGCCACAGGGACTTTCCAGCTTCCCTCCCATCTCCTCCTGGACGCCTTCTGAAAACGATGTCCTTTGATGGTTGGGGCATCCCCAAAACCCAAATGAAAAAGGACAGATGGTCCACTAGGGGCTTAATTAATTACCTTCCATGGCCACGACATGAAAATAAAACATCAGCTGGAGAGAAAGTCTGGTTCATGCATTATCTTGTTCCATTAGGAAGGTAAGACCCAAGAAACAGCTACAGAAGGACCATAGAAAGGAAGCAGAGGTGGCCACTCCAGGGAAGGGTGTGGTGGTCACTGGTCAGGCTGTGGGCGAGGGCAGGACAGCGCCTGGAGCCTGGAGGCGCTCCCGACTGAACAAACAGTGTCAGGCCAGCCTAGGACAGCCTTGCATGAATCTGGGAGGAAGAAAGTTCCTCCAGCCCCCCTGAGTTGGCTTCATTATCCTCACGTCATCATCCGTTGACCCCTTCCTGATGAGGGCTGATGGCGAAGCTGTTGCCCCCACTCCCAGGACAGCCCACAGTCCAGGGATTAGTGTCCAGGGCCCCAGGGACCTGACCGTGCATCTCCCTGCTCTCACCAGATGTGCCCCCTCCCCACCCGCTAGTCCCCTATCAGCTGGACCAGCCTCACCCCACTCACTCCTCAACCTAGAAGATTTCACTTCCCCATCAGCTCACAAAATTATTTAAATAAGCCACTCCCATCCTGCTGGTCCCCTCTGCTCCTGAGTGCAGCCCCGAGGGTCCCCGTGTAAGGCAGGGTCCTCTCTCTCAGGCCACAAGGACCTGTGACTAACAGGTTGCTGACCATCTCATCTGTCCAGTGTCTGGCATCTCCTACTCTTTCGGGGGGGGGGGAATCCTTCCCTCATCAGTGGGGTGAACAGGAGGCAATCAGAACAAGTGTTTCGGAGGAAAGTCTGCAGAGGGACATAAAAGCACACTGATAGTGAGATCACTCCCCTGCCCTGCTTTCTGCAAGGACAGGGAACAAGAAAGGTGGAGGGAACCGAGGTTTCCCCACTGAGTCCAGGATCCCTCACCCTCTGCATTGTCAAGGTCTGGTCCGGCTTCTCTCTCCCTGAGGTTTTGAGGGCAGAGACTGGGTTCTGCATCCTCACTCCTAACACAGGGTCTGGTCAGGACTGTTTGCTGAATTAGCTAAAGAATGTGACTGGGGAGGAGTTGTCTGACCCCAATCCAAGCGCCGGCGGATTACACCCATGACTCTGGTCTCTGGGAGAAGGTTGACATCGCTGAAAAAAAATAACAACAATAGAAAAGACCAGAAGGGTGTTTTTCCCCCAGCTCATTGTTATGTTTTGCAAACGCGCACACACACACACACACACACACACACACACACACACACACACAGTAAAAATAATTGAATATACTCTATGCCCCTGGGAGCACAGCCTACACAGAGGAAGGGGAGACGGGAGTTTGGTTACTTAAGTGCTCTGGGCTCCAAGGCGAGGAGACAGGTTGGTCACGTGAGCAGGGAAGAGGGTCTCCGTGCCTCAGTCCTTGGACTCAGGCTGCCTGAAACAACAGCTGAGGTGGGGGCAGGAGGCATCTTTCAGGAGAGCGGGCTTAGGTTTCCTGCTCATCAACAGCCTACTGTTCCCTTCTAAAAACAAGGAACATATGGAAGGAAAATAGGGAAAAATACCTGAGCTTCACTGCTCTCATCTTCGGGGCAAAGGAAAGATGCAGGGTGGTTCATGACCTAACACAGCTTGGGAATTTCATATGAATCTCTTGCTTGGTTGTTGACGAGGCACCATTACCAACATGGACTATTTTGATGATAGAATCTAAACAGTGCGTGTCTTTGAGCACATTCAGAAGAAAATCAACCAGCAATTTCATTCGTATGTATCTGCCCAAGAGAAATGAAGACGTACAGCCACGTGGAAACGTGTGTGAATGTTCACAGCAGTGCTAGTCACGATCGCCCAAAGGAGAAAACAGACCAAATGTCCATCAGCGAGGGAATGGATAAACAAAGTGTGATATATACATACCGTGGAATAATATTCAGACAAAGAAAGGAATTTTGATACGTGCTGCAACAGGGATGGACCTTAAAAACATTATGCTGAGCGCAAGAAACCAGACACAAAGACCACATGGTATAGGATTCCATTTATACAAAACGTCAAGAACAGGCAAATCTATGCAGATAGAACAGAGATGAGTGGTTGCCCATGGCTAGATGGGGTATGGAGCATCGGGGAGTGAGATTTCAGGGGTGCAGTGTTTCTTTTGGAGGTGATGAAAATGTTCTAAAATGGATGGTGGTGATGGTTGCCCAGCTCTGTGAATGTACTAAAAATCATTGATTGTGCATTTTAAATGGTAAATTGTATGGTATGGGAGCATTAGTTCAATAAAATGCTTAAAATTTAAAAAGAGAGAAGGAAATCAAGGTCTCCCAAATTCCCTGTTGTGGCTCCACATTCCCAGTTATGTGCTGGGAAGGACAGGGGTCCTGCTTTTCCGAGGTGGTTGGTGCCCCGTGTATGGCCACTTCCCCCCACCCCGCTGCCTGCTCAATGTCTATCTTCCCGTTCTTGCTGATTAACAGCCCATGATCTGGCCGGGGTGGTCACATACCCAGGCACACGCACTCTTGTGCTACAGACCCTCTGGCAGACTTTGGTCTAGGTGACACTTTCTGGCTGATGAGCTGCAGAAGGAAGCTGCTGGTGTGCAGGTGGGTCCTTTCCCAAGTGAGAAGACCCCAATATGAGAAGGGCATGGCTCTTCTGCTTTAAAAAAAATTATTATTATTATTTATTTTATTGACGTATAATTGATTTACAATGTTGTGTTAATTTCTGCTGTACAGCAAAGTGATTAAGCTATACATATATACATTCTTTTTCATATTCTTTTCCATTATGGTTTATCACAGGATACTGAATATAGTTCCCTGTGCTATACAGTAGGATCTTGTTGTTTATCCATTATATATATATATATATATATATATATATATATATATATATATATATATATATATATATATATAATGCTTTGCATCTGCTAATCCCAAACTCCCACTCCATCCCTCCCCCAACACCTCTCCCCCTTGGCAACCACAAGTCTATTCTCTATGTCTGTGAGTCTGTTTCTGTTTTGTAGATGAGTTCATTTATGTTATATTTTAGATTCCACATATAAGTGATATCATATGGTATTTGTCTTTTTCTTTCTGACTTCCTTCACTTAGTATGATAATATCTAGGTCCATCCATGTTGCTGCAAATGGCATTATTTCATTCTTTTTATGGCTGAGTAATATTCCATTGTATATATGTACCACATCTTCTTTATCTATTCCTCTGTCGATGGACATTTAGATTGCTTCCATGTCTTGGCTATTGTAAATAGTGCTGCAATGAACATTGGGGTGCATGTATATTTTCAAATTATAGTTTTGTCTGGATATATGCCCAGGAGTGGGATTACAGGATCATATGGCAACTCTATTTTTAATTTTTTGGGGAAACTCCATTCTGTTTTCCATAGTGACTGCACCAATTTACATTTCCACCAACAGTGTAGGAGGGTTCCCTTTTCTCCACACTCTCTCCAGCATTTATTATTTGTAGACTTTTTGATGATGGTCATTCTGACTAGTGTGAGGTGGTACCTCATTGTAGTTTTGATTGGCATTTCTCTAATAATTAGCGATGATGAGCATCTTTTCATGTGCCTATTGGCCATCTGTATGTCTTCTTTGGAGAAATGTCTTAAAATTATTTTTTAATTGAATAAATTTGGCATGTAACATTGTGTAAGGTGCGCAACATGTTATTTTACTATATTTATATACTGTAATATGATTGCCAATATAGCAAGATTTATCATGTTACATGATTACAGTACAATATTATTGTTTGTAGTCATTATACTGTGTGCTAGATCTCTATGGCTATTTTTTTATTACACATTACAAGTATGTGCCCTTAAACAACATCAATCTTATCGACCACCCTCCCCCATCCCCCATCCCGTGGTGACCACTCTCTGTTTTTTTTTTTTTAACAGGTTTGCCTTTTTTAGATTCCACATATAAGTGATATCATATGTGTTCATATGTATTTGTCTTTCCTTGTCTGACTAATCTCACTCAGCATAATGTGCTCAAGTCCATCCACGTTGTGGAAAGATTTGCTCCTTTCTAATGGCTGAAAAATATTCCATTGTGTATACATACTACATTTTTTTTATCCATTCATCCATTGATGGGCATTTGGGTTGTTTCCATACCTTGGCTATTGTGAATAAACATGGGGGTGCAGATAGGTCATCAAAATCCTGTTTTCATTTCTTTGAGTATATAGTGGGAAAAGGGATTGCTGGATTGGATAGTGGATCTATTTCTAATTTTTTGAGGAACCTCCATACTGTTCTCCATAGTGGTTGGACCAATGTACATTCCCACCAACAGTGCAGGAGGGTTCCCTTTTCTCCACATCCTAGCCAGCACCTGCTCTCTCTTGTCTTCTTGACAATGGCCATCCTGACAGGTGTGAGGTAATAACTCACTGTGGTTTTGATTTGCATTTCCCTGATGGTTGATGATGTTGAGAATCTTGTCATGTGTCTCTTGGCCATTTTGATGTACTCTTCTGCTTTTTTTTCTGCACAAAATGTGGACCCAATCCTGACTTTCTTCCCACTGCCCATGACTGAAATAATTCAAATGCTAACCCATCCACTCTGTGTTTGTAGAGGTGGACTCCTCATGGTGAGTTGAAGGGAGGGTTCTGGAAACCAGGAACACTGGTTCTCTGCTCAGACCCCAACACCCCTCCACACAGGGTCCTTGATGAGGAGACAAGCATTTGTGAGGACAACGGCCTAGGACAGCACATCTGTCACTCTGCATGCCTAGGCTTGGCCTTAGGGAGCCCCTCCCCTACTCCTCCCAGCACCCCCCTAACCTGCTCTGTCTGTGGTGCCAAATAGAGGGAAGCAGCAGAGGAGTGCTGGTTAACTGACCACAGAGCCGCTGAGGAAAGAACGTGAGGGGCATGGCCGGTGTCCTGCTTTGGCTGCCCAGGGGCAGTGAGCAGAGAAGGACAGACTGGCCCAGCTCCCGACTCCCAGGGGAAGGGGAGATAAGAGAACCCCACCAGAGGGCTGCCTTTCAATGCATGCTGAGTCCACCTCCAGGAAAGGCCCTTCCCTGGAACCCCTGGCCAGGGAACCCCATCTGGGAGGGTTTTGGGGGAAGGCACCTCAGCTTCCTTCCCAATTCCCTCCCTAGAGGAGATGCTGCAGAGACCTCAGTGGGCCGACAATTCTGACATCCCTCCCAGACCTGTCTCATCACTATGAAAGGAGACTTGAGGACGGGGATTCTTAGATCTCAGCCCCTTCTGGGCTGCATCCCTGCCCTAGGGTCTTGGGTAGCATCAGGGCCAAGAGTGAATGACTCAAACCGAAGTGACAGGCACTCTCCAGGGGGCAGAGAGCTAAGGTTGCAGCTCATGGTCCTTCCTCTGTGTTAATATCTGCAGCTCACCAGGCCTTGGTGGTCTCAGGTGATGCCCAGGATGTGGTCAAGAGTAGAGAGGTGTGTCTTGGGAGTTGGTGCTTTGCTTGAATTTGCAATGACATTAGAAACCCATAGGAGGAAGATTCCTTTTCCCCCTACATTGATGTCCTAACCCCCAGAAGCTTAGAATGTGCTGTATTTGGGGATAGGGCCTTTAAAGATGGAATTAAGTTTAAAAAAGGTCATGAGGGTGGGTCCTAATCCAATAAGATTGTGTGTCTTTATAAGAAGAGGAGATCAGTACACAGACACACACACAGGGATGACCACGTGAGGACACAGGGAGAAGATGGCCGTCTACACCTCTCTACACTGAGGAGAGAGGCCTCAGGAGAAACCAGCCCTGCAGACACCCTGATCTCAGATCCCAGCCTCCAGGACTGGGAGAGAATAAATACTGTTGTTTAAGCTGCCTGATCTTTGGTGCTTTGCTCTGGTTCCCGAGCTGATTAATGCAGGGTGTAGACAGAGGCTCTAAGACTCTGAAGGTAAAGTGAATACACCCCACAGAGGTAGAGGTGCCCATGAACTTGAGGCTCTGACAGGGAACTCAGAGGGGAGGGAGTGCAGAGAAATAGGACTCGAGTCACCATCTCCGTCTGGGAGCACACAGCACCATCCAGGGCTGTTCGCTTTGCTTCCTGTAGGTCTAGGAAATTTGGAATCATTTGTCAGAGTCCCACAAACCAGCCCCAGTGTTTGCATTTTGACTGATATCTGATGATTGAGATGAATGTGGCAACACACCTGAGCCCAGATCCTGGAGGCCCCGATGGAATTGTTGAGTCCCAAATCTATGGACAATCTAGGGGAGGGGGAGGGGCAAAGAAGAGAGATTGACCATCAATCATTTGGGGCACAGGGGGTGGAGAGGTTACAGTACTGATCTACAAATATCATTACATTAATTTGTGACATGGTTTTCAACCCCATCAAAGAGCTGGGGGAAGGAGGGGAGAAAATAAAGAAGAGAAATTGTGGGACACAGACCAAATCTGCTTTCATGACACCATGTTTCTGATTATAAACGTAATAGACAATTACTTCAGAAAACTTGGGAAATCCTGTGAGGATCAGGGGTGGAGTTCAAACTTCTCATAACCCACCAGAGACACCGATGTGGTGTCTGGGTGTGATATTCAGTAGAGACGGTTCGTGTACGTTCTTGGCACTAAAAATCTCTATCATGATACAAAAATTCCTCCCCACACCGTGTCTGCAGCTACACAATGATCCGCACTGCGAATGAGCCACACTCAACGTTTCCTCTATTTATAGGATCTAGGTTGCTCCTTATTTTAAGTAACCGTGCCATCCACGGGTTTATGCTCGAAACTGTATTTGCATCTCTGATCGTTTCAGCAGGCGAGTTCCCAGCATGGGGATCGCTGAGAGATGAACAGTCTGGGACTCTAGACTCAGGGTCAGATCACTTATCATTTAGCAGAAAGGCGAGTGGATTTGCCTCCAGCCACACAGGGGAGGCCGGTCCTGCTGAGACGCAGGGCACTCATTTCTGAAACCCGAGCAAAATGAAGTAAACGTTGCTTTGGTTAATTCACGATAGCTCCTAAAACAATTATTAATATCTGTAATGTTATAAAGAGCCAGAGTTAGGAATCTCATCACTACACCTCAGCTGGGCATAATGACCTGTCCAGGTCATGGGAAGGAAGCCATCTGCCATCTGGTTTTTCTCCTGGCCGGTCACCCCTATGCCTGCCATTTGAGCCCCATCAGCTCCCACCTGGACACAGCTCCTTTACCCACCGGTCCCTGATTTGCTTGAACAAAGGGGTAGTATGTGATCCTCCACTGCACAGTGTGTCCACGGCCCCACAGTGGGTCACATAGTGGCATCATGTGTGTGTCACCAATCACTGCAGGCACCTCTGCTGGCTGTCCTGCTCTCGGCCATTCGTGACTTGGGCACATGAGAAGGGAAAAGAGCACCTGATTTCAGGTGAACTTCAGTATGAGTTTTCTAGAGATGCTGTACCAAAGTACCGTAAACTGAGAGCTTAAAGGACAGGAATTTATTCTCTCACAGTTCTGGAGGTCAGAAGACTGAAATCCAGGTGTGGGCAGGGCTGTGCTCCTTCCAAAGGCTCTAGGTGAGGACCCTTCCTGTCTCCTCCAGCTTCTGATGGCTGCAGGCATTCCCGCTGCTCCTCGGTTTGTAGATGTCACTCCAATTTCTGCTTCTGTCATCACATGAGCATCTTCCCTGTGTGTGTGTCTTGTCTCTACTTAGAAGGATCAGAGGTTGAACTTGGGCTCGCCCTAATCCTGTATGACCACATCTTAACTTGATTGCATCTGCAAAGATCCCTATATCCAAATCAGGTCACATTCACAGGTACTGGGAGTTAGGATTGTAAGCAGCCCCCAAACCTAACAAACAGGTAATAGATTTCACCAAGCTATATTTTAATTTCACCTTTACACCAGGTGCCCCATGCTTCACTAACCTCCAGCCCTTGCATACCTTTCAAATCTTTTGATCACTCAATGCCTTGCCTAACCTGTTGATTCTTTTCTTAGATGAAAGAAGTACGGATGAAGAATAAGTAATTAACGGACGGCTAGACCTTTTCCCCAGCCTCCCCTTCAGTAATCCTACGAGCAAATGGCATGAACAAGATAGCCTCTAAAGACAGATCACAAGGAGTCAGCAAGACTGCCCGCAGTGAAAGATGATGAAGACTCTGACCCCCTCCCCAGATAATTAACTGTGACTAGCTTCCCCTTTCTCCCTTTAAAAACTCTCATGGTCAAGCAGAATCTTTGGAGTTTGTTCTTGGACACAAGTCCACCTTCTCCCCAGGTTGCTGGCTTCCTGATGAAAGCAAACTTTCTTTTTCCAACCAACACTTGTCTCTTGAGTATTGGCTTTTGAGCAGTGAACAGCTGAACCTGAGTTCAGTAACAGAACTTCAACATAGCTTCTGGGGGACACAAGTCAACCCATGAAACCTGCCAGGTGACCTCACCAGCACTCTGGAGTAAGAACTCACCTTGCTCCACAACCTAGATTTCCACTCAGCTCATATATTCTGGCTAGAAAATCACACCACTGGCGTCTGGAGCACAGGAGCACGGCAGGAATTGGGGAAATCCATATTATTACTTTGCCATACAGGCATGAGGCTCTGCCTATATTTGAATACAATTCCAATTAGGCTACCACATGTCTTCGGGAAGGTCTCCTTGGGGAAGGTCCGCTCTAATGAGTAGGTAAGAATGATGTGTAATAAACACATGAATTATGAGAATGTAATTGATGCTCTGGAAGGAAAGGGATTTCTTCCCCTTAATGTGGAGCTACATAAATCTTGTTCAGCACATTCACTGGTTTGGGGGGAGCTTGTCTTAGGCTATGCAAGGGAGCTCTCAGCCTTGGCCCTGCGCACATGAGCAGACATTACCAATCAGGGAGGTCCAGACTCCTGCATCGCAACAATTCCGGCCTAAAGGCTCCACTCTGTACATCCTCCCTCCCACCGAATCCACCCGCAGAATTAATGAGGGGGCGTTTATCAGAGTAAGGATGGATGCCAGTCACCAGCCTCGGCGCAGAGAGAAAGAAGCTCTAAGGCCGTCCCCCACCTGTCCCCAAATAAGAACAAACCTCACAGAGGATCCCCGTTTTACTTGGACTTCACTGTGGGCTGTTATCATTAGCAGCATCACTTACACTGACTGTGCATTTTGGGAATCGAAGACGTTACCTGCATGGACCATTGCCTTTTGTGAAACCAAGGATGCTCGGGCAGGCAGGCAGGTGGGCGTGGGGATGAGGATGGATGGTCCCAGGCCTGTCATTTCTCCTTGAACAGCCTCTGTTCCAGGTTGGATGCAAGTTACCAAACATGTGTTGCTGGGGACGCTGGAGATTGAAGCCATTTGCAGCATGTTTAATTTACCTCCAGAGAGGCCAATTCATAATTCAAGTATTGCTGCCCTAAATTACACACACGCTTTGAGCTGAGTGGAGATGGAGAGATTTGGGTCCTTTAAAGAAAACCCATAAAGCCCCCATTTGTCTCCCATTCTAGGGAGTTCTGCTCTCTTGAGCAACTTTTCAGCTCCCTGAGAATAGCATGTTTTGAGCAAAAACAGACAGTAAAAATGAAAGAAGAAAATTAAATATGAAAATTTAATTAATCCCCCTTTGATCTTTCTCTCTAGAACCAGCGCAGGGGCTGTTGCCATTCAGACACAAATAAGATAACCTCGCAGGCTAATTAGGATAAGGGATGGGCCTGGAGCAGGAGGAGACGTCAATCTCGTGACCCCACACGCGTTCAGATGGGCCGCGGTGAGGAGAGTGATGCCGCAGACTTTAGTTGTGTGCCATTTCTCTATTGTCCAGCGTCGTCCATCTATAAAGGGTCCTTTGTGCTTCCTGGAAGGTCTCCCAGTTCTAGGGCAGCTCCCCAGAGTGGGCCGTGGGCTGTCTATGGGGCAAAAGGCCCAGGAGCTACACTGAAAGTTTTGGTCCTTATTTTCCAGGCCTGTGGGGGGGAATGTTACCTTTTAAACCAGCTCCATACATCCCACTCTAGGCCCCTGCGTTCCTGCATTGTGACAAAAACACAAGTGAAAGGACAACGAGCGAGTCACATGGGACCCAGGAGCCTCATTGTCTGCTTAGGGACATGGACATGGCCCCTGCATGCTGCCCCCCACCTTCTACCCCAAGACTGAGCCACTTTCTCAGTTAGATGGAGCTCAGGCCAGTTTAGAGGGTGGATACACGTGCACACACGCATGTGCACACAGACACACATGCACACACACACAGAGACACACATATGTATATGGAAACACATGCACACACACATACACATGTACATACACAGACATACAAACACACAGCCCCACGTGCACACCCACACATATGCACAGATACACATATGTATACGGAAACACAAGCATGCTCAAACACATGTGTACACATGTACCCACAGAGACATACACGGACACACAAACACACAACCACACATGCATACGTACATACACACATATGCACACAGACACATACATAAAGACACACACACACACACACACACGGAGGGATTCAGGGCCCAAAGGGTATCTTTAGAAAAGTGCTACACACATTTCTGGTTTGTGCGCTGTGATGAATTTAGAAGTCCGAAGTGAGCTCTACATTTTGGGAAATATGCTAACTTAACAAACTTTGCTTAGGAGCAAAAAGGCCCCCAAGGAGGAGATACAGGAGAGCAAGAAAGCTGGGTTCAGGTTTAAGTACAGGAGAACATCCCTGACTCAGGATGCAGTGGTGCAGAATTGGTGATGGTATAATTTATGGGGTGATCAAAGCCTTTCCTGGAACGATTTAGGAGGAAGTGTTTTGCTAAGCAAACTATGTTGCAAAGGATTTCAGGGACCTTGTTTAAAATATTAAAAGAATCAATTGTTTCCCAGCGTTTCGGAAGCATCATTTGCATACAATTAATATAATATTACAAATTATTTTCAATGATTGCTTCAGGGCCTTGTATCCCCTAACAATTTTATTGGACAACATTTTTGTTAGATTGGTTTATAAGAAATTATGTAACTAGTTTTTCAAAAAACAATCTTGAAAGTCTACTTTTTATCTAATCCCGATTGGCCTTCTTGCTTCATAGACCCAAGGGAAGAGAAGTGGTCCAGCTTTCCCTCCCTGCTCCAAACTGCCCTGGAATCCGTGGCTTAAACATCAGAGATGTAACCCTCCTCCTGATTCTCTGAGCAGACTCAGCAGTTTGTTGGCTGGTTTGCCTGGGCTCCTTGTGAGGGCGGGGCTCACTCCCGGGTCACCTGGGGCCAGGCTCAGCTGGGACACGATTCCATGTGGCCTTTCATCCCAGGCTTCTTCCTGGCACGTTGTGCTCAGGAAGCATTTCAAGAGGGTGAAGGTGGAAGCTGCAAAGCACTTGAACGTCAAGGCCTCCATTAGCAGTCCACTTGGCTGGGTCACGGAGTATCGGATAGCTGGTAAAACACTATTTCTGGTTGTGTCTGGGGGGATGGTTCTGGGTGAGGCCAGCATTTGAATGAGTGAACTGAGTAGAGCAGACCGCCCTCCCCGATGTGAGGGGCCTCGTCTGATCCACTGAGGACTTGAATAGAACAAAAGTGGAGGGAGTTTGATTATGTCTCTCTGCCTGATGGCCGAGCTGGGACCTGGGTCTCCAGCCTTTGGACTGGAACGACCCCACTGGGGTTCCTGCTTCTCAGGCCTCCAGGCTCAGACTAGAACTTGCACTGTTGGGTCTCCGGATTCTCTGGTTTTCAGACGCGGACTGGACTTAAGCGTCAGCTCTCTGGTTCTTGGGCTTCTGAATTCGGACTAGAAATACACTACCGGCTTCCTTGGGTCTCCAGCTTGTAGATGACAGAACTTAGGACTTCTCAGCCTCCACAATCATGTAAGCCAATTCCTCCTAACACATCTCTTTGTGTCTATCTATCTACCTACCTACCTGTCTCCTGTTGCTTCGGTTTCTTTGGAGAACTCTGGCTAATACAGCTCCTAAACTCATGCCTGTTATTTCCACCGCATTCCATTGGGTAAAGAAAGTCACAAGCCCCCTCCTCCCACTGGCCCCCAACCCAATTCAAGGGGAGGGAAAATAGACTCCAACTCTTTTTATTATTTTAAAATTAAAAGTTTATTTTATTCTATTTTTTGGTTATTTATCATTTTTTAAAACAATTTATTTTATTCAAGTATAGTTGATTTACAATGTTGAGTTAATTTCTGTTGTACAGCAAAGTGATTCAGTTATACATATATATACACATTCTTTTTCATGTTCTTTTCCATTATGGTTTATCACAGGTTATTGAATATAGTTCCCTGTGCTGTACAGCAGGACCTTGTTGTTTATTCCTCCTGTATATAATAGTTTGCATCTGCTAATCCCAAACTCCCACTCCATCCCTCCCTCACCCCCTGCCCCCTTGGCAATAAGTCTGTTCTTCATGAAATAGAGTCCAACTCTTGGAGGAGTGGCAAAGAATTTGTGGCCTTATTTCATCTACTACAAAATATTACTAAAGATTGTTGATTTCCTGGGGGCAGGGAGTGTAAGAGAATCAGGTGTTCATTTCCTTTCTCTGGAAGGTAGAAAAGATATTAAAGGAACTTTCCCGGGTATATCTTCAAGAGCAACACAGAGAAGGGAGTTTGGATAAGTTCCCCTAATAAGCCAGAATGTGGAGATTTGAAACAAAGATTCAAATGAAATCATTTAAAGGAAAACATTAGGCCTTTCTGCATGAAATGACCCTACATGTCAGTTCTTACCCCAAATTCCCTCTCTGAATAGTGTCAAGTGAGCACAGAGGACGGGTACTCTGAGTATTTTGTGACATTATTCTTAGCCACACACTTGGAAGTGTCCCTGACATTCCTTCCTGAGTCACTGATCACAATGAAAGTTTGCTAAGACCCTAAGTGGGCTAGGACACTGTATTAGTTTGCCTCAACAAAGTGCCACATACGGGTGGCTTAAACAGTCGAAATTTATTTTCTCACGATCACAGAGGCTGGAACTCCTAGATCCAGGTGTGGGGCAGAGTTGGTTCCTCCTGAGGCCTCTCTCCTTGGCGTGTGGATGGCTGCCTTCTCCCTGTATCCTCAAATAGTAGTCCCTTTGGGTGTGACTGTGTCCTGATCTCCTCTTCCTATAAGGACACCGGTGAGATTGGATTAGGGCCCAACTACATGACCTCATTTGAGCTTAATCATCTCTGTAAAGATCCTATCTCTAAATATGGTCACATTGTGAGGTCCTGGGGCTTCACCGTATGAATTTGGGGGGAAGGGCGGGACACCATTTAGCTCACAACAGACACCGTCACCTCTGCTGGAAAAAATAAATTAGTAAACATGGCATTTTTTCTTTCCTTAGAATAGAAAGTATACTCCCCGTCTGGGGGCAGGCCTGTAGGCATGAGGCAGGTGGATTCACACCACGCCTAGTGTTGCCAGTGTAGGGGCTGTAACAACAGGTAGGTTTCTGGTTGACAAGCAAAGGACTCCTACCTGCAGTTTTTGGTTTGTACAAAAGTCGTTCTTTTTTTTAAATTTTAATTTCGGATGGCTTCATCAAAGGAACGACATTGACATGCATGCACTTAACTTGGAAAAACTTAAAAGAACTTTGTTAAATGTCAAAACGGCATGGATGAGCACTAAAGCTAACAAATAGAGGATTGTTTTCTCTTTTTCCCTCTTGAATCTGGTGCTCAGCGCCTTCACTCACACACTTTCATCCTCCATATCAAAGACACCCCAGAACGGCAGAACCCTTTACAAACATTAATTAATTCTCCCAATCCTCCTGTGAAGTGTGGGGGGGTCATTCATTCCTCTCTGTTAAAGAGGAGACTCGAAGCCAAGAGGTTAAATGACTCACCCGGATGAAAGTCACCGGAGGGAGTTAGGAAATTGAGCTGGGTTCAAAATTGGGTCTGGAAAATTCATTATATGTTCTGAGAAGCACAAGTCCTAGTCCAAAGTGAACTGTTCGTTGAAGCAGTCAGGTAGAACAAACAGAGCTTATGAGATTTGGAGATAAAATGGATTTGGGGTCTGAATAATGGGAGGGAATCAAAAAGACAATCTAGTCAACAACCACCCCCCACCTCTAAGGGCCATCTGGCTGGAAAAGACACAAAATTATTCCACTCATGATTTAGACACTCAACTCAAGGTGGCGATGCTGTCTGTGGTGTTGAAAGGGAAAGAGGGGTGGGCAGATTTTTGAGAGTTCATTGTAGTTTTGGTTCGGACCCCAGGTTCTCTGTGGATGAAGGGGGAGGATCTCACAAGGAGCACAGCTGCTTCCCCCGTGCGGCTATGCGTCACGTGACAACTGTAAAGCCTCTGCTCAAGGTCCAAGCAGACTCCACCTCCACCTGGGGACCAGCCACACCACATCCTCCTCCAGACAGGAGCCCTTCTGAGAGGGACCTGGATTATCACACGGGAGCAAAAGCCTAACTCAAAGTGGCTTAAGGGAAAAAAAGTCAGTGCATTGAGTCATGAGTCTTACAAGTCCCGGCAGTGCTGGCTTCAAGGCGTGGTGGTGGCACCAGAACACTGGCCTAGCTCAGCTCGGCTTCATTCTGTCCTGGCTCTGCTCGCAGACAAACTTTTCCCTTGTAGATGTCCAATGTCTGCTGGTTCTCCAGAGCTTTCTAGCCTTCTGCAGAGGCATTTTAGTACAAGGGTGAAGAGCAGGGGTACTGGCCCCAAACTGAAAACTGTGTGACTGTGGACAAGTCGTTTGACCTCTCTGTGCCTCAGTTTCCTCATCAGTACCAGGGGATGATGAGAGACTCTTCCTCATAGCATGGTTGGGAGGATTAAATGAGTTCATGTCCATACTTAGTGTGGTGGTTAGCTCTACTCTAGAGAGTACTCAGTTATCATCAGCTATTGTTGTCACTGTTGATGCCATTGGTTGATTCATCAGAACTGGAAGTGCACTGGCCAGTAAGAGATGGCAGGGATCAAAGGTGAAGCTCAAGTATTGTTCTGGCACGGAATGAACAGTATCAGCTTGAAAGGACTGAGGATGTGGGTTCCGAGGCAGGCTGTCTACCATCAGAGTGGTCCACATCTTCCTTTGCCTCTGTGTCTCCAACTGCTAAATGAAAATAATCAAACCTACTTTGTTAGCAGACTGAGAAGATTTAGCAAGTTACCCCATCTGGAAAGTTTAGAACTTCATCTATGATAAAAATCCAACAGTTTTCCTGATGGCAATTTACAAGCTTTTTGTATGTGCACATTTGTGTGTGACTGGAAGAAACTGGTCATACTGCTCTTGTTACGTTCATCTTCACATTCCTGGCTGTGGACCTCCTAGGAGCCCAGTCTCGTGCTGAATGCTGAGCCCACAAGGAAGGAGGTAAAAGACACTCTCTGTGACCTCCAGAATGAACACAGTTACAAAGGCTGAGCACGTACTGCATGCCAGGCACCATCCTAAGTTCTTTACATCAATGACTTTTCATCTCTCGGATCATGGTTTTTATTTCCAGCAATTCCATTTGCATCTTTCTTGCAGTCTTCCTCTCTCTGCTGAAATTACCCATCTGTTCATGCATCTTGTCTATTTCTCCATTAGGTCCTTTAATATATTAACTATAGTTATTTTAAAGGTCCTGTCTGACAGTCCCAAAATACAGGTCATCTTTGGTTCTGGTTCTGTTGACTCCTTTATCTCTTGACAATGGGGTGTTCACTTCTTCCTTTTTTTGTGTCTCATAATTTTTAAATTAAATGTCAGACACACTGTATAGAGGAACAGTAGAGACTGAAATGAATATTATTTTATTCCCAGAAGTAGGATTTTCTTCTGTCAGGTCATTAGTGTGAGGGATTGAGGCAACCCTGTCAGGAGTTGAGCTGGGTTTGGGTTTTGTTGTTGTTAGGGTTACCTTCAGTGAACCAGAGACCCCAAACGCCTCCATCATGTGCTACTCTTACCTTGTGCTCCATCTCAGCCTCTAGCAGTCCCTGCTTGCCTGTATTATAGAGAGGTGTCCCTTCCCCTGCTCTGGATCCTCCCCTATGCTGTTGCTTTTTACTTATGTGATTGATGGTGTGGGCTTGGGGTGTTTTTTCTTCTGCAGCTCCAGCCTTGGTCTTAAGCAGGCACTGTGAGCCTGGGGTGGGGGTTCCCATGGGTCCTGTTCCTCCTGACTCCATAGCATATCCTCTGCCTTCTATCTGTGGGGGGGTCTTGGATGGGAGAGCATCTCCCATCTCTCCTCCAGAGATAGCAGAGTTCTGCTTTAGATCAGTTCAGGATCCTGTATCCAGCCCAGTGTCTCTCCTGCCTCTCCCCCATGGATGGATGGCTTTACTTCTCCTCTACCTTCTGCACTGGTCTACTTTTGCCTGGGACTGGGGTGGAGGTTTCTGCCCCTCCCCTGGAAGATCAGGGCTTTGCCTCATAGAAGTTAAGTGGATGCCTGGGTACCACCAAGGGAGGTGGCTCTCCAGGTTTCTCACCCTGACCCAGCTGTTTTCTTGTGACTTCCCCAGTGGAAAACCATGGAAAAGAGCTTGTGAGTGATTATGGACACCCCCTGTGTCTGGGGTCCCTGAGATTCTACACTGTCATACTAACTCATACTCAGTTTTAAGAATTTATTCAAACTTTAGATATTTTCCTCCCACTCACTTATATGCTGCCCATTTTGTGCTTCTATATGTTGCCAAGATAAAACACTTCCTGGATCCCATTTCTCCTTGGAGGGGCTTGTTACGCTTTGCGATTCAGTTCACCTGGATGCCTTGGCACCTCAGCTGTCTCATGAGCTCAAGAAAGGTTATGGTTTTATTAGATTATCCAGCTCTTCCTGCTTTTTAGGGTGAAGACAAAGCTTTCATGCAGGTTTCTCTTTCCTGATCTAAAGCATGGCTTTTCACAGGTGAATACTTGCAATCCTCTAAACAAGTCTATGGGGTAGGGATTCTTATTACCCCCATTTTACAGATGGAGAAACTGAGGCATAGACAAGTTCAATCACTTGACCAAGGTAGCCAGGCTCTGATGAGGGAGAGCTCAGGCGGGCTGGTTCCAGGAGGAACAAACACATTGCTAACCATCACGTCACACTGCCTCTTCAGAGCCATGCAAACCAGCCGGGGAGACTTAACTACGAACACTGTTTAAGGGTCAAGTTCTAAAATATGGTTATAGACATGGTACTAATGCAGCTCAAGGGAAGGGTCAACTCATCCATCAAAACACATGTGTTCATGTTGATATGGATTTGAGCTGGGCAAGGGGTTAAGATACCAGCCTTGGAGCCCATCAGCCCTGCATTGGAGTCCCATCATCACGTCTTCATAGCTGTGTAACTCTGGGCAAGTGTCACTTCTCAGCCAAACCTGGAAAACAAGAAGGACCCAACAGGTGGTATGGTTATGCTTGTTGTAACTGTTATTCGTCTCTGCCTCTACATGTGTACAATGGGTTATCATCCTCTAAGCCATAAATATAATGTGCTTAAATACTCTCCAGATGTAACAGATCCACTCCAATGATGCCTAAATCTGTTTTGCTGACAGCCACGGATGACTGTGCTGAACTCGTCATTCAACTATTATTTTTTGAGCACCTGCGATGCACCAAGAACTACAGAGGCCTGGGGATATAACAGTGAAAAAGGCAGAAGGAAATAGACAATAAACAGATCAACACATAGCTGAGACAACTTAGAAAATAACAAAAGTTACTAAGAATATAGAAGCGAGTACCATAGACTGAATGTTTGTATTCCCCCCAAATTCATATGTTAAATTCTAACCCTCATTGTGATGGCGTTAGGAGATGGCACCTTTGGGGGGTGATTAGGTCATGAGGGTGGAGCCCTCATGGATGGAATTAGTGCCCTTACAAAAAAGACCCCAGAGAGCTCCCTGGCCCCTTCCACCACGTGAAGACACAGGAGAAGACAGTCATCTATGAACCAGGAAGCTGGGTCTCACCAGACATCACATCTGCCAGTATGTTCATCTCAGCCTTGCAGACTCCAGACAAATGTCTGTTGTTTACACCAAGCCACCCAGTCTCCGGTATCTGTTATAGCAGCCTGAATGGACAAATACAGAGTGTAAGGTGATGAAGAGGGCCTAGGGTTGGTGCTGGGGAGGAGGCACCTCTTTGCAAAGGGAAGTCAGAGAAGCCCATCTAAGGAGACTGTTGAGCTCAGGTGGGCACCTCCACTCTCCCAGCCACACTGACTTTATGCTATTTCTCAAACACCCCAGGTTCATTCTTGCCTCATGACCTTTACACTTCTGTTCCCTCTGTGTGGGTTTCTGGGTCCCAGCACTGCTGCATGGTCGCCTCCTTTTTGTCATTCAGGGCTTGGCGTTGTCTCCTCAGGAAGCCTTCCCTGACCTCCCGATCCGAGCATCCTTCTCCACATCCTGGTGCCCTCGTCACCTCTTCTGTTTTATTTCTTTACAGCACTTCTCACTACCTGCATCTGTATTGCTTGTGGATTGTTTTACTTATTTTCCATCTGTCCCCCTAGAATTTGTCACATGAGAGAAGAATCTCGTCTCTCCTTTTACCACTGGATGCAGAGCTGAGCTTGGTTGGTCCCACACTGGAGATGCTCCATAGATCCCGGGTGTACAACACCCCGCACATGCAGGATTGCTGGTGGGCATTGCTCACGGAGGCTTAACCCAAGAGGATCTGCTTCTAAGGCTTGGGGTGGGGGCAGCAACTGGACAGGTGGGGGACATCAGACCACCAGTCACGTTCTTCCTCTGCTGTGGGTGACCCCAAGCTCAGTGTGAGCTGGCAGAGATAGTGCTCTGAGGAGCTGCCATTAAAATTGACAACAAAGTCAAAATCACAAGGATCAACAGAAAGCCAGACCTCAAAGGGTGTGCCACTCAACCTTCCAGCCAGGCGGGAGCAAACGTGCCCCGGTTCTCCTGTGAGATGCCGAGTCACGCTGGCTGGAACAGAGGCTGCCTGCTGGTGTGTATGATGACATGAGATTATATTTGCTTGGATTGAAAATGACAGTCAAGACCGCCTGGCTTGGCGGTTCTCTTGGACAAGCCTGCTCTAGAGTAAAGCCTGCCAGTGGTTCCAGAGGTGGCATGTGACTCAGCAATCAGTGCCTATTGTTTCCTGGAGGTAGCATGTGACTAACTAGACAGCTCCCATTGGTTCCCAGAGGTGGCATGTGACTAACTAGACAGCTCCCATTGGTTCCCAGAGGTGGCATGTGACTAACTAGACAGCTCCCATTGGTTCCCAGAGGTGGCATGTGACTAACTGAGTAGATAGCATGCTCTTTGGCTTCTCGAGGCTGCGATGAAAACGGCCCACGTTTGCCAAGGGGCAGAAGGAGAGCTGCCCTGGATGAGCAACAACCATAAGAGTGAGTGTCTGATTTGGTCAAGTTCTGGGGTTCACAGCACGAGACCCATTAATGAGATCCTCAACCCAGGATATGGACACATCTCAGGTCTATAGCATGACTCGGTTTAGCAAAGGAGCAATTTAACCATTTGCACAACCGATACTAAGGAGAGCCACGAGACACACTCACCAAAAAAATCAACTAAGTATCCTCATTAGGGCCTTGTTCCAATTTCATATCACAATAAAATGTCAAAGGAAGAAAAGCTGATTTCTGATATTATTACTTTGAACTTAGTGATACTCTCTGGAAGCGTGACATTTACGGGAAAAAAAGAATAGAAGGAGGGGGTGACCCAGAGTGCGCTGTTCATCTTTAGATCTGGGATTTTTGCTTTAATTCTCCTGAGCCCCCTTGCACACTTGGAGTCCAGGCTCCCTTCTGGTTGTCTTTTGCTGGGTAACAAACTGGCTGAAGCTAGAAGCTCTAAACAACCAGGCTATTTTGCTCATGATTTTGTTGGTCAGACATTTGGGAAGGGCTCAGCTGGGGTTTGTCTCTGGTGGCTGGGGAGTCACTGGGGTTCTTCAGTCTGTACCCAGGGCCCCAGTGGCGTTCCTGATGCTCCCCCTGCATGGCCACTGCACCCTCCACGCGGCTGGGGCTCCTCACTGCATGCCAGGGCCGGGGTAATCAGCTTGATTGCAGGGTGGCTGGCTTCCCTCCAAGCTGGAGTCCCAGTGGAGGGTCTGGAATCCCTTCCAGCCTTTGCACATCAGTTTGCAGAACTGAGTCCTCAGAACTGTGTCCGCCCACCAGTCTGGTGCGCTCTGGGGAGGATCGGACAAAATGGAGTATGAAAAGGTGCTGTGAAATGGTCCAAGGCCAGGACGGAGGCTGGTATCAGGTCTTTCCCTGCTTGTCCCCTGAGCCAACCCCCTCCTCATTTTGTGCTCATTTGTCAGCTCCGTCCCCAAACATCAGGAAACGCGTAACAAGAGCATCAGAAACCGTGCCGACCTTTGACCCTGGGGTTATATTTCTCAGGTCCCCTTTCCTTTCCGTCTTCAAGTCTTCAAATCTAGATCCTGGGAAGAAGCCACTCCTTCCCTGGCTCTAGTAGGGCTGTTTCCCATCAGCTGGGCTGCCGCTGCTTGATCCCTATAAGCGAACCTAATTTAGCTGATTCATCTTGTGTTTAATTTTTATGTTAACATAACAAGGTTATACAGCTGAACATGAGAGGCCAGGGACAGAATTTATAATTTATAAGTGGCAGTTCTGATTCAAGACCAGGTTCCTGAAGGAAATAGGTTGAAAAGGCACCTCCTCAGACAGAGGTTTTCTCTTATGAGCTTGGAACGCGTTCAGCCTGATTTAAATATAAAATCAAAGCTGTTGGCATTCAACAACCTCTGTTTAAAAGTCAGGGTTGACTTATAAATAAGACCCCAGGTTGGGCGATGGGATTTCCCGGCAACAATATATCATCCAGGCTTTATCAACGGAGAGAAAGAAAGGCGTGTATCTAGTAGAAGCTGGGAGGGCACGGAGATTTCTTGTTGGTGGTTTGTCCAGAATTAACCACCCTGTTTGTGGGCCTCTCCCAGGGAAGCCCCTCTGCTTTGCTCTCTGATGCTTTAGAAGTTGGCATTTGTGGGTTTTCTCAGACTCCAGCTGGCATCCTCTTCTGAGTCTCTCGCATGAGCCCGAGGATGGTGCAAACATGGGGAAATATAGTCTTTTCCTCACTGAGCCTGACCCTTGGGTCCTTTGGAAGCAGGTCAGGTCTGGGACAGCTCCTGGAGGGTCTACGCTGGAGGTGTGAAGAGGCAACAAAAAGTGCAGGCCCTAGATGGGACAGCACACTTAAAAATGTCACTCTCCCTCGGGGCCTCGGCTTTCCCAAAGGGAAAGTAGCCCTACACTACTTTCCCATTCTTTCATAATTTCTTTCCTTTCTTTAGGATGGAACAATGCCAAGCTGACTATGGAAGGACCCAGAAATCTTAAGCTCTGGCGGGGAGACTGGCTGATTGATTCCTCAGAGTGGCTCTCATGCTGGCCTGGGAAGGTGAGCCTGGCCCTTCCCCCAGGACCTTATTAGGCCCTCGACATCCTGAGAATAAGAGGACAAGGACCCGCCACCCCTTCTCCCTGGCTGAAGCCACTTTGCAGAGTCCCCTGAGAGGAGCCAGGCTGAAGAAGGCTGGTTTTTAAACGTTCTGGAGTGGGAGAGAGGGTTGTTATGGCAACAAATTGCTCTGAGTCCCTAAAGAGGCTCAGCCCTGGCGAAACAAGAGGTGCGGGTGCCAGAGATGCAGAGGATAATATTTCAGAAAAGCTCTAACCAGACAGGAATCGCACATTTGCATTTTGGCTGGAATGTCTGATGGGTGTAGAAAGACGGATGTGGGTATTTACAGCTCCCCTCTCAGGGTGTCGGAGTTGGGGGACCCTGGTCTCACACACTTGATCCTGGAGCATCCTGCCCTCCTGGATGGCGCTGTGCCCTCCAAGTTCTCAGGATTGAGAGATGCTGGGATGCAGGAGGCTGTGCCGGGCAGTGGTTAGTTCCGGGGCTCATCCTCCACCCGGAATCCATGTGTCTCTGTGCCTTCCCAGCTGCCTGGGACCTAAGAAAATGCAAAGAAGAGTGAGGGACCACCAGCCCTCTGTCCCTGTGGTGTGAGCGAGAACACAGGGTGAATACAAGGTTCTGCAGGTTTATTGGTACAGGGCTGCCTTTGGATGATGAAAACACTTCGGAACTTGATAGAGTTGGTGGTTGCACATCATTTTCAATGTGCTAAACACCACTGTATTTGTACACTTTAAAAATGGCTCATTTTATGTTATGTGAGTTGCAGCTCAATATGAAAAGGAAAACTAAAAGCCCTGGTGATGCTGACAAGCTGGGTGGTGGGGCATGCAGGCCCCACCCTCCTGGTCTTTCTACCCTCTCCCCTGGGCCCACATCTGGGCACGTTCTCAAGTCCCCTGAGAATCAGCCCCTGGATCTTAAACAGCGCCTCCTCTGCGCCGGCCTCAGCGCGATGGATGGAATTGGTGGTCCTCCCACCACCCCGTCTCTCGGGCACGAACGGGTTAAGGGACATGGAGAGCTTACACGTGGGGAAGGAGCTGACTCCAGAGTGTCGCCCATACAACACCGGTGAAGGGCTGTCTCGTCCACCATGCTGTCCTTCCCAGCCGAGCGGACTGCACACTCTGGCTAAAGACTTTGCTTCCCGGCCTGGTCTGGCCTTGGCTCTGGCCGGGCCTGGGATAGGCGGGCCTACCATCCTGAATAAGGGCTTTGCATCCTTAAACCAGGAAAGCCACTTCTGCCACCAAGCTAGCCCGGGACCTTTTCCCTTCATCTCCCCACAAAGATCCATTCATGCTCATCGATCAAAAGAAACACAGCAGCGAGTTAGAAAAATCCAATAACTGGAGTGTAGCAGCTACAAATGAATCCTGGTTCACTTTCCTTCTCTGGTGCCTGTGGCATAATTAGGTTGTTCCCAAGAGATGGGGCTTCCGAGGAAAGTGCATGTGGGGGACTGGGGTGGAGGGAGGGCCCTGGTCTGGGGAGGGGGAGGCAGCAAGCAGCTGTCACGCCAACTGACAGTGGCTTGGGAAGTGGAGCTGTGACCCGGACTCGTGGCTGCTCTTAGAGAACTCGGGGCAGGTCCCTGGATCTGTTACAGCCGGTGACATCCGTGTTGCATAAGGATCATGAGGCAGGCTGAAGGAAGGCTGCCCCCCTTCCGAGTCGGGTACCGAACGGCCCCTCTAATGCCACAGCTGGGTTCCTGTGCCCTGGAGATCATTCAAAGGCTCAGAGAGGCCCTTAGGATATGCCGGGAGCAAGTTGCAGCTGCAAATTTCACTCTCCGTCTGCAAACCCATCAACACCCACAGGCTTCTTCCCTCCCCCCAAGACTTTTACTTCTTTTACTGTCACTTGTTTTTTTCCAGCTTTGTTGAGATATAATTGACTAATAAAACTGTATAGATTTAAGGTGTACAACATGATATATGTGCATATTGTGAAATGATCACCACGGTCAAGGTAACTGACACATCCCTCTCCTTACATAGTGACCATTTGTGTGTGTGTGGTGAGATGACTTAAGATCTACAATCTCAGCAAATTCAAGTAGACAATAAGGTATTATTAACTGCAGTCACTGTGGTGTAAGTTCGGTCCCCAGAACTTGTCCCTCTGATACTGAAGACTTGTACCTTTTGACCTGCATCTCTCCATGCCCACCACCCCAGCCCCCAGTAACCACCACTGTACTCTCTGCTTCTGTGAGTTCAACCCATTTAAATTCTACACATAAGTGAGATCGTGCAGTATTTGTCTTTCTCTGTCTGGCTTATTTCACTTGCCATAATGACCTCCAGGTTCACCCATGTCCTTGAAAATGGCAGGGTTTCCTTCTTTTTTGTGGCTGAATGATATTCCATTGTCATTTATACCACATTTTCCTTATCCTTCCATTGACGAACACTTAGGTTGTTTCCATATCTTGGTGATGGTGAACGAAGCTGCATTGAACATGGTGGGAGTGCAGGTGTCTCTTTGAGATCCTGATTCCATTCCCTTTGGAGACACTCTTGACTTCTCTTAACCTGCTTTAATTTTCCACATTTGTTTATGTGTTCATTATCTATCTCCCATGCTGGAAAGTAAACACCATACAAGCAGGGGCTTTGCTGCTCTGGCTGTCTCCCCAGACAAGGGCCCCTGGCACATAGCAGGTGCATACTGAATATCAGCTGAATGAATGAATGAATGTCTGATGGAAGAAACACCATGCCTCCCACACGGGCAAACTCTGAATGTGATGAAGTTGCTAGGCTAAATACAGAACCCCCAGGTACATTTGGGTTATAAATAAACAATGAATAATACTTTAGTGTAAGTATATCCCAAATATTGCACAGGACATACTTATGCTAAAAAGTAATTTGTTTGTTTCTGTATAATTCAAACATAACTGGGCTTCCTGTATTTCTGTTTACTGGATCATCCTCGGTATGGCTTTGTCTCTGCGTTGTTCTCTTTCTTTCTCCGATGTGTCAGTTGCATAGTCACTCGGTCATGTTTTGGGGCCGCCTGACACCCCTTGGCCTCACACTCCCTTCCAGGTCTCCCCTTCTCTCTGCTTCCGAGCACAGCCGGCCTCCTCCCCTCCCACTTTTCCCAGCGTCGCTTCCCCAGTGGGTGAGGGGAGCGGGATCTCGCACGGCCCGGCCATGTGTCCTGCTTCCATCCTCACCTTACAGGACAGTGCGGCAGCATGCATGCTGTTGCTGCTTTCTCCCCCTGGCCCCAGGGTGGTCAGGCCCCTGCTCTCCTCCCACCTCTCTGGCTGATTCTCCTCCATCGCTGATCTCACTCTGATCCTAAATGCGGGACAGTCAAGGCTGGTCCTGGGGCCTCCTCTCTATGCATGTTCTTACCTCTGTTTCCATGGATTAAACACCAGCCCAGATTTACTCCAAATGTCCAGATCAGTCCCTCTAACCAGCTACAGGACACCCCCCTTGAAAATCTCCCTAGTCCCTCAAATTTACCAGATTGAGAACTAAACGTTCCTAGTAAAATGGCCCCAATGTTCCCATTACAGGTAGGGACATTGGGGTCTCCAGGTGCTCTGGTCAAAAACTGAGTCATGCCTCTTGATGCCTCTTCCTCACCCTCCACATCAACCCTTCCCACCCCTGTGCAGGAAAGAACCAATCCAGCAGGCCTGGCTTGTCCAAACCCCACACATTGCAAAGCCAAGTCTGGATTTGACCAGCTCCTCCAGGTCACCTCCAAGCCCTAGGAATACCCTGCCTGATACGTGTCTGTCCACCTGACACCTCGCCCCGCTAGATTGTCTGTGCCAACTGAGTGATTTTTGGTGGGGCCTTGGGCCGTGCGGCATCCGTTTGACCTCTAAAGGGGAAGCAGGTTCATGTACCTGGGCACTTCATGCCTGCATCACCTGGATAGCAAGGCTCAGGTGAGCTTCCCTGGTTGGCAGGACTCTGCATGTTGTCACACATCTTTGTCAGGAGAGGGAAAGCCTGTCCGAATGGCTCCACTGGGAGAAGAGGACGGGAAGCTTGTGCTTGGTCCTCCCAGACTCTGTCTCTGAGCCTCTTCCTTGGGCTAATTTTAATCTGCTTCTTTTCACTGTAATAAACTGTAATCTTGAGGATAATGGGTTTTAGTGAGTTTTGTGAGTCCTCCTAGTGAATCACTGAACCTGAGGGTGGCCTTGGGGACCCTTGACAACAACCTCCAAAACAAAGCTCAGGTCTGCCTGAATAACCCACACCCCTCCCCATGTCCACGCCAGCCCTGCCCCTCGTCTGCACCTTCCCCTCGGCACAGACCGTGGCTTCCTCTACACAGCAATGCACCATCTTATCACATCACCTCCTGCCTAAACACTTTGATGGCCTTCCATTGCTCCCTAGATTAAACTCCAAGTCCTGACCACATGGACTAGCGTCCCCTTACTCAGCATGGGCCGGTCAGTGTGCTTTCTTTCCATCTGTATCAGTTTCCTGGAAGCTTCTGTAACAAATCACCACAAACTGGGGGGCTTCAACAACAGACATTCATTATTCTCTCAGTTTTGGAGGCCAGAGGTCTGAAATCAAGGTGTCGGCAGGACCGTCCTCTCTCTGAAGACTCTAGGAGAGGGTCCTTCCTGCCTCGTGCAGCTCTGGGGGCTCCAGGTGTTCCTTGGCTTGTGCCCGCCTCCCTCCCATCTCTGCATCATCTCCACGTGGCCTCTCTTCTCTGTGCCTCCCTCTTCTTCCAAGGACTCTAGTCACTGGAGTTAGCCACCCCCTCTCCCAATCAGATTAACATCATCTTAACTAACTACATCTGCAAAGACCCTATTTCCAAATAAGGTCACATTCTGAGGTTCCAGGTGGACATGAATTTGGGGGGACATGATTCAACCCACTACATCATCTATGAATACATCAAATTGCTTTCCAGACCAGGGATTTTGCCCCTGTTGTTCTCTCTGCCTGGGACCCCCACGTCCTACCTTCCTTTTGTACGTGGCTGTGTCTTCTTTATTCTAGGATTCTGGCCTAAATGTCACGTCCTCTGAGAGTCCTCCATGGCTACCCCAAGGTGGTCGCCTCTGATCTGCACTCTGTTTCCTTCAAGTGCTGCACCCAGTTTACTCGTTGAAATGCTCTCTGCTCCCCCATCAGATGGTCCGCTCAATGAGGAGCTTCTTAGAGTGAAGCCTGGACCCAAACAGCTCGGGTCTGAAGCACAGATCTGCCCCTGGTCCCCTTGAGCCCTGGGTGCCTCTGTCCTAAGAGCCTCCTTGCTCATGCGCACTTGCAGGTGAGTTTATACACGGAAGCCCATCACAGGGTATCTGGAACGTGGTAAGTAAGTACAGCACAGATGTCAGCTGTTCCCATGCTGACCCACACACGGACAGCCGGGCACACAGCAGACACTTTCACAAGGATGTGAAGCCTGCCCACCTGCCCACACTGCCCCTTCCTTACCCTCCGCCTGTCCTGACGACGCGTGCAGCAGGCTTCTCTCCTTCCCACAGCCTCTGAACTCTGCCCAAGCCTGAGCAAGCACAGAAAAGGGGAACATGTTCCCCCTTATCAGCGTCTCCTGGGAATCAGTGGACCACAGAGGGATGCTCTCTGGGGAACCTCTGTCCATTTCCCCTCGCTTGTGCAGAGGGTCAGGGACATCCTTCACAGGCTTGTTCAGATGGCCAATAAGTGACATTTTCTGTGATTTGTCCCTTCTGCACCACAGCGGCTGACCTGCCACAGGAGACAGTCCTGAAAAACGCCGGCACCAAGACAGATGTGCATGTGGCTGGGTCCAAGGGCACAGTCAGTCCCAGCATCTGTAATGTGAAGTTGGAGCCCGGGGGCTGGGATCTGATGCCAGGACACCCAAGGGTAGGTGGGTGGGGCATGTGGGCAAAGCTGAGGCCAGAGTCCAGTGGCTGCACCCATTGCGCAGCCTCCTGCAGCCCCTGCCTTACGTGGCCCCCCCTCCTTCGCTCCTCTGCTCAGGCCCATAACTCGGTGTCCAGGGCCTGAAATCCCAGAGGCCCGAGCTCTTGTTTGCCTTCCTCTTTTATGCCCCAAGAATTCACATCTTTGCCCAAAGCCAGGGAAGCATTCCCTGAACTTCTCTTTGGTGGTCTGTCCCTGTAGCTGGGCAGAGCCTCCAGCTCCCTGATCCACATCCCTCCCCATCGCCTCACCTTGTCGCCCTTCGGAGCTTAGGGAGGTGACAAATATGACACCAAGACCAATGATTCCATTGTTTGTTTTCCCTCCATCGCCTCCAGCTGGTAGGATTATTTTAGTTCCAAGGATGGAAGCTGGGGCGGGGGGGGGGTGGGGAGCTGGTAGGGGGTCAGAGTGGGGGGCATGCCACATCTTTCTTCCAGCTCTTTCTGCATCTCAAATTTCCATCTGGTCTCCCCCACTCTGGGCAGCCTTGTCTTTGCCCGTCTTGATCCATCTCAGCCTTCCAGGAGAGGTTAAAACGAGTCTTTCCTGCCTCCCCGAGTGAGAATGGATGCGTCTTTCCCCATGTTTCTGCAGATTTTTAAGAATGAACAACTGTCCTTGTACAGATCAGACAGACACCCCTGCCTTTCCCACCAGAACTTAGGGTCCCTTGAGGGCAGGGTGACACTGGGCCTTAGTCACCTATGCCTCCATCCAGCTGTTAGCCAAATGCTTGGTGTGGGGCAGGGGAAGGGGGGCATTGTGATGGTGGATATGGGAGAAACAAAACATCAAGCAATGCATTAAACAAAAACAAAAATAAACAGCCCAGCAATGCATTCATCAACAGACATGCACAAAACTAGCCAACACGGGCCTATTATTTGTGTGTGTGTGTGTTTGTGTATCTACATAGAGATACATAAAAATATATTCTATATATTTTCTATTATAAGATAGGGAATATAGGGACTTCCCTGGCGGTCCAGTGGTTAAGATGCCACACTTCCACTGCAGGGGGCATGGGTTCAATCCCTGGTCAGGGAACTAAGATCCCGCATACATTGCAGTGAGCCAAAAATAAATAAATTAATAAAAGATAGGGAATATAATAAAGGGATACTGTATATCATAATAAATGCATCCAAATTATAGTGTTTATTTGTAGGAGACTCAGTAAGTACCTATGGGACAAGTGAATAAAAGTGGGTATTGATATTGGGACCGGATGTTGGGAAGTTGTTGAAACATACACTGTGGGCCCACAGCGAGATTGCCGCTATTCTGTTGATTTGCTGTCCCTGATGAGTTGCTCTGGAGGCTGCAGAACTCGTGATAAAGTGCTGGCACCTGTCACTCACCAGTCCAGGAGAACGTAAAACCTTGCAAAGTCATCTTGACACATGAGCAGGGGGAGGTTCTTCTTAAGTGAGGTTCCCACTGCCCCCCATGGGGGTTGCTGCCTATCAGTCCCCTTCACCAACAAAATTGAAAAGTTGAGGGCAAAGCCTTCTTGGATGTGGAAGAGTTTCCCCACCTTCAGATGGCAGGCTTTCACCCATCACTCAGAACCAGTTTTTACCTTCAGTCATTTGGAACTGATGTTCCAAAAAGCACCATGGGAGCAGACATCCCCCGTGTGTCCTGGGTGTCCCTTAGTGCGTGTGGCATCTCAGGGATGAGTGAAGGCAGGGCTGTCCTGGTGTGAGTGAGGCTAGTGCACACGCACACACACACAGACACACACTCCCTCTGGAGATGTGGTGACAGGTGCTCAAAAGACAAGACTTAAAAGAATGAAGAGGGACCAGCAGAGAAACAACTCTGCTGGCTGATCGGTTGGCCTCCTCATCCAAGTGATTTCCCATGTTCCAGAGTGAGGAGGAGAAATGCTGACGCCAGAGAAATGTGAGTTCATCCTCAGCAAAGCTTCCTAAAACCCAAGTGATTTGGGGGCTCCCTCCCCCAACCAAGATTGTTTTCCCTTCCACGGCCAGTGAACGTGACTCACCAAATGTGTCCCATTTTTACTCCGGAAAGTTGTCACTTGCTGTAAGTGCCCTTTTTCATCTTGGTTGTTGTGATTACAAGATGAATTGCTTCTGATTTGGAAGTAATTGCCCTAATTTGTGCACCCACTCCCATATCATTTCTCCATCATGGGTTCTGGAGTCTGTCCAGCCATTGTGATTAATTTGGGACAATGAGTCACAACCCACACCCGGTAGGGACAGGCACCCAGTGGGGACACTCATGAATCTTGTCATCTCGGTTCTGTTTCCACCCCGGCTGGTGTGCTGCAATTCAGTCTGGCACTAAACACCCAGAGTTAGTGCAGACCCCACAGGTTGGGCTCATTCCTCCATAAGAATGTCCCAACTTCAGACCAGCCCTACTGCAGACCAGCTGCACTTCGGGGGTCCCCAGGCTGCCCACACTGCTGGCTGACTGACTATAAATTTGGGGGTTCCCGTGACTCTCATAATTTACTATGATGACTCACAGAACTCAAAAATTGGAAGAATTTTCCCACCATCAGATTAGGTTTTCACCCATCACTCTGAATCACTTATGATAATTTTACCATAAAGACCACAACTCAGAAACAGCCAAATGAAGAGACGCAGAGGGTGAGACGTGGGGAAGTCCTAAACACAGAGTTTCTGTGTGTTGCCCCCATGGAATCAGAGTGTGTCACCCTCCTGGCACATCCATGTGTTCAGCAAACATGAAGCTCCATCAAGCTTTGGTGTCGAGAATTTTTATTGGGGTTTCATTACATAGGCCGGTTGATTGAATCATTGACCACATAACAAAACTCAGTTTCTAGTCCCCGTCCCCTCCCTGGATGTCAGGCTGATATCACCCACTCAAAGCCCCAATCCTCTGATCTCATGGTTGGTCTTCCTGTGACCAGCCCTCATCCAGAACCATCTCATTTCTTTTTATTTTTTCAACTTTATTTTATTTAAAAAAAGTTTTTAATTTTTAGATTTTTAATTGAATTTTTATTTTATATTAGAGTATAGCTGATTTACAGCCATCTCATTTCTTAGCATAAACTCAGGTGTCGTGACCCGAGAGGCTCATAAATAACAGACAGTCCAATTACTGGGGAAATTCCAAGAATTAATCTCCCACCCAGGAACCAGGGATAAAGACCAATCAAATTCTTTATTATACAACATTTTGTTAGAAATGTGACCATAGAACTAAATCATTGAATGTGGATACAGCTTTCGGAAATAGCACTGGAACATAGATCTTGGCTAAATGCAATCAGACCAATTTTACATCCAGCCTAATGTCCTGTTTCTAACAGCAGAACTAAACATACTTTGCAAGACATTCAGTTATTCTCCCTAAGTAAACCCCAAATGGCGGGTATGACTCCAAACTCCCTTTAACATCCTGGTAGGACTCTGGGGCCCGTTCATTGATCAAAACTCCTTTGGGGCCATTTAATTCTCAGGGCCACTTCTTCTGCTAATTAATTGTCTGAGGTTAACTGGGAGCTAATTTTTCAAAATAATCTCAAGGTTTGGTGAATACCTGCAAGACTTGATACAAAGGAATATTTCAGCAAGCCCACAGTTACCACTACTGCAGCAAAGACACTGAGAAAGAGTGTGCTGGGGGGAGGGATAAATTAGGAGTTTGGGATTAACATGTACACACTACTACATATAAAATAGATAATCAACAAGGACCTATTGTATAGCACAGGGAACTCTACTCAAAAATCTGTAATAACCTACATGGGAAAAGAATCTGAAAAAGAATGAATACATATATATATATATATGTGTATAACTGAATCACTTTACTGTACTCCTGCAACTAACACAACATTGTAAATCAACTATAATATAAAATTTTAAGAAAGAGTGCGCTGAAAACACTTGTACTGCACAGCCTCTTCTTTAAATATTCACATCTTCCCCTGGAAGCGGCTCCCCATCCACTTTGCTATTTGTTGTTCATGCCCTTTGACCTTTCCCCAGATCTCTGATGGTTTTCTCAAAGAGTTAACCAGAACTACTACAAAAAGCAGACCTCAGAAGAAGCCACAACTTTCCAGGAATTTAGAAGCAGGTGAAAATCATCCACAAAATACAGATGAACCCGATGAGCATATTCAACAATCAGAATTAACTTAAAATGAAGTCTCACTGTTCCTCAGAATAGTCCCTCTGTCCCTGGAGAGTTGCGTGTGTTGGCCCTTAAGTCTTTGAGTTCTCTGTTCAAACACCATCTCATCAGATCTCCCGTCTGAACACGCCACATACGCATCACCCGTGTCGCACTCTGCCGCCCGTGCTCCAAAGCACTCTGCTTCAAAGCACTCATCACCACTCGGTGTCTATCTTTTATGTATTTCCAGCTCCCCCCTTATGAAGGCATAAGGTCACACGAGCTTAGCTCTGCTTGTTTTATTTATCCCCGTGTCTCCTGCTGCTACTGTAGACATGTGCCTGTCAAGGAAAATAAAGAAAAAGAAAACCCACTCAGTTTTTTCCTTTGCTATGCAGGGAAAAACTCAGTTCTTCCTTACTCTGAGTTTCTTCCCTGTGAGTCTTTCTTTACCCTCATTTAGAACAGTTCTGACATTCCATGTATGGGGGGTTTTGCCCATATTAAGCAATTCTCTGTGACCCAGCTGAGGGTCCTACAATTTAACTCAATTCTGAAACTAGCTTCCAGGAGGCTGTGTCAAATCCCAGAGTTTCAGGGCTCAGTCCTACAAGATTGCCCCCGGCACCTCCAATCACAAGCCAAGATTGTCACCTGTGCTTCTGACCAACTAGCTATAGATTGAAGGTTCCAAAGACCCCTCCTTGGGTTTGAGAGGGGCTCACATAACCAGAAACACTTATGATGACCAGTTAATCCAAAGGTATGATAAAGAATACAGATAAACATCCAGATGAAGAGATACATAGGGTGAGGTCTGGGAGGGTGCTGAGCACAGGGGCTTCTGTCCCCTTGGAGTTGGGGTGCTTTCCCCTTGGAATAGTTGAGTTTTCCCACCTGGAAGCTCTCCAAACCTGGTCCTTTTGGGCTCTTATGGCGGATTCTTTGTATAGGCATGATTGATAAACTCACTGACCATCTCTCTCTCTCTCTTCCTTCCTTCCTTTCTTTTTTCTTTCTTCCTTCCTTTCTTTCTTTCTTCCTTTCTTTCTTCTTTCTTTCTTTCTTCCTTCCTTCTTTCCTTTCTTTTTTCTTTCTTCCTTCCTTTCTTTCTTTCTTCCTTCCTTTCTTCCTCCCTTCCTTCCTCCCTTCCTTCCTTCCTTCCTTTCTTTCTTCCTTCCTTCCTTCCTTCCTTCCTTCCTTCCTTCCTTCCTTCCTTCCTTCCTTCCTTCCTTCCTTCCTTCCTTCCTTCCTTCCTTTCTTTCTTTCTTTCTTTCTTTCTTTCTTTCTTTCTTTCTTTCTTTCTTTCTTTCTTTCTTTCTTTCTTTCCTCCTTTCCTTCTTTCTTTCTTTCTTTCACGCAGTGCAGCTTATAGGATCTCAGTTCCTTGACCAGGAACTGAACCCGGGCCCATGGCTGTGAAAGCCCAGAATCCTAAACACTAGGCCACCAGGGAACTCCCCATCTTTCTTTCTTTCTTTCTACCATTTATCTAACTGTCTATCTATCCATCTTTCTCCTTCTTTCTTTCTTTTCTTTCTTTCTTTCTTCCTTCCTTCCTTTCTTTCTTTCTTTTTCTCTCTTTCTTTCTTCTTTTTTTCTTTCTTTCCTTCTCTCTCTCTCTCTATCCATCTCTCTATCTACCCACTTTTCTATCATAAGCATTTGTAATTTTATAAGTTAATCTATGCAAAGTACTTAGCACATACTCAGCACTCAGTTGAGTTGTGGAGTAGAATAATTCTTTTCTAGGAGACAGAGGAGGACCCAGCTCCTCCCTCAATCCTACACCTTTATCTGAAACATCTGTCAGGGAAAATACGCACAAAGAACAAAGTAAGACAAAGTGTCTGTGATGGAGTTTGGGGTCCAAGCCCCCACAGGTTATGGTGATCAGGCTGAATCCCAAGGAGAACTTTTCTCTTTAAACAAAGTTGTTCTAATGGGTCTGAGCCAAGCAGAAACGACATCCACAGGCCCTCGGATGTGTCCCATTGTCACCTCCTCCGGGACAGTTCTCACTTCCAGGATGACCTCACTCTCAATCTTTATTTACCCAAAACAACTCTCTTAACCCCTGAATTCACTTTAATTCAACGCACATACACTGATCATCTCTGTGCCAGTGCTGGGGCAGAGGAGAGGGTGCCAGGACGAGGAAGGAGGTTCTGCCATCTCAGGGTCTCCCTTATAGGGCAGCTCAGACTCCACGTGTGCAAACCCAAGCTCAGGATCTTTCCTTCACTCCTAAACAGAACTCACCACCGGAGATCGTGTCACTTGCTGTCTGTGCGTTTGTTGTCTTCCTGCCCACCCCCAAGAATGTGGCTGCTTGAGCTTGTTTGTCACTGTATCCTGGCTTCTAGAACCATTCCAGGACAAGGTAGACACGCCAGACAATTGTCAATAAAGGGAGGAGGGACTCCCACCAAACCTTGTGGGGTTACCCTCCCCAGTGCCTTCTCACCTGCGTCCAGAAGCCTAGGGTTAGACTGAGAATTTCTTCCCCCTGACCCGCCACTAAAAGCACCAACTTCTTTCTGTTGCTTTCCTGTATACCCCTCTGATCCACCTAAACACTATTCCATTCGCACTGCCACCTCAACTCCACGTCCCCATCCGTGATCAGGACAACTCCCAGACCCTCCTAATTATAATACTTTCTTAACATCCGTGCTGGCTTCCTCCACAAAACAACCAAGGGGGTCTTTTTTGCAAATCTAGTCATATGTCTGCCACCCACATTGGGATGAGAGAGGACTCACACATCGCACTCCTTTCTCCAGAATTTAGAAGCAATTCTGAGATAAACAAAGAGTCAGGCAGAGGGATACCAAAATGTCAGCTTTATCACACATGGGCATGATGGAGGACCACAGCTTAGGGGAGAGGACAACAGTGGCCTCCCTGCTAGTGGACCCCAGAATCAGATGGCTTACTCGCCCAGTCACGTGGCCTGAACACTTACATGCCTTCAGTCTGGGGGCAGAGCCTGCCCTCTCCCAACTTAAGGTGTAGAGAAGCAGATCAGACTCAGAAGGGTGAGCTGGTGAATGGGGGTCAGGAGATGTCACAGTCAGCTCAGCCTATTAGAACAAACACTGCAGACCGGACGGCTTTAACAACAGACTCTATTTCTAACTTTCCAGAGGTTAGAACAGCCAAGATCAAGGTAAGGCAGCTTTGGTTCCTGGTGAGGCCCTTTTCCTGGCTCCCAGATGGCCACCTTATTGCTATGTCCTTACATGGTAGAGAGAGAGAGGGAGAGAGCTCTGTTCATCTTCTTATTAGGACACTAATCCCATCACGGGGCCCCACCCTCATGACTTCATCTCTCCCTAATCACCTCCCAAAGGCCCCATCACCTAATACCATCATCACATTGGGGTGTAGGGCTTCAACATAGGAATTTGGGGAGGACACCATTCAGTCCACAGTGGGAGGCCAGGGTGTTTTGAGAAATGGAGTAGACACAGGAGGTGGGGAATATGTCCACCCAACACTTTCCAGCCCCTTCTTAAAGCCACCTGAGCAAAACCAGTCCCTGCTTCCTTCTGAGTATCATTTCCCCCCACTCTCTCTGCTGTCACTGTGTGGCCTCCTTCTGTCTCTGACTCTTTATTCTCCTCCCTCGCCTCAGCTCAGGGCCTCAGCATGTGCTGCTGTCCTGCCTGGGGCACCCTCTGTCCCCACTTGACCCAGTCCTGTTCATCCCTCGGACCTCAGCATAACCGACGTCCTCCTGCACCCACCCCTTGGACCAGTGACCGTCAGCTTGTGCTGCCCTGTGAAGCTCGTTCTCCATCACACCTGCATTCTCAGCCATGAGGCCTTTATTTGCTGTGGTCCTTGGGGCTCTGCTTCCATCGCTGGACCCTAAACGCCATGGAGACAGGGCTGGGCTAGTTGTGTCAGCTTATTCTGGTGTTTTTCTTCATCGTGTGTCCAGGCTGGCACACAGGAGATGCTTAATAAATAGCCTTCCAAGAATGCACAGTCCAATGAACAAAACTGACGCGTACACAGCCTGACCTCAGTGCTACCGGCCAGAGCCAGGGGAATCCAGAGGGGGTGGGTCACCTTGCCTGGAGACTGCTAGGAAGACCACCCCAGGATGACTCCACCAGTTCTGCTGATGGTAAGACCTCCTTCTGGGGCTGTAACCGGTGGCTCAGAACCTATCGCTTTAAAAGTGTGGTTAGTTGTTTTCCCTCCCAAAGTGTTGCTTTGTTCTTCTTTTGCTAAAGTTCCCATGTCACCTTCCTGCCCCACCAAATCACCTTGTGAACCTACCCGCCCCCCACTCCATCCTGTGGACTTGGAGTTTCTACCTGAGACAAAGTTCAGTGTCACATCCAAATGTGAAGAAATAACTGTGCAGTGACTCTTTCAGAAAATTCATGAACATTTCAGATATATTTAGTCTCAGCACTCATTCCTGGGAGACCCTGCCCTTGTTATTTTTCTTTTGCCTTTAATACAGTTCTACACGTGTGACAAAATGTTGCCTCAAGGACATTTTAATTCTTTTGTAACAGTCTTATTATAAAACTGAAACATCTAAATGGTGTCCATGATTTCCTCAAAAACATGTGGTCCTGAAAGGTCTAAGAAGCAAAGAACAGCCAAATGTCCAGATCTTGGTTTCTAAATCTTGTTTCCCACTGAAAGGAGCCAGGGCTCCTTGGAAACATGACCGATTCCAAATCTGGGGAATGGAGAGAATAGTTGTCCCCCTCATCTTGCTGTGCCAGAGAGCAAGGAAGTGAGGGTGTGTTGAAAGGACATGGGGGCCAGCTTGCAGGGGTTCCTCTGGCCAAATGCAGGCCAATTTGAATATCAGAAAGAGTAATGGTGGTGATGGATTATAGGACACTAAGATTTAAAAAAGATCTGTGAGTTCATAGTGATTCTCAAATAAGGTTGGAGAAGGAGATGATGGAAAAACAGTTTTTTACAGAAAAAGACAGCTAGTAGGTGTTAGAAGAATGCTAGGATTAGAACATTATTGTTTTCCAATCACTATTGCAATCACTGATGAGAGCAAGGACTATCCACTGATGCTAAAGCCTCGGGTAGACACTGCTGGTGAACAGGATATCTGTGCTCTCACGAAGCATCTTCACAGGTTGACTGTAATCTCCATTATGACGGAGGGATCTGGTGGCACCATTTAACCACTAATGAGACAAACCAACCTTCTGTGCCTTGAGATGTGCTCAGTATCTGGACCCAAAGTGCTTAACCTGAATTTAAGTGGGAGGAACCAGCCAGAAAAAATCCCAGTTGTGGGGCATTCTACAAACCAACTGCCCTGAATGCTTCAGAAATGTCAGTCACAAAAAAATAAATATCACAATGAGATACAATCCTACATCCACTAGGGTAGCTATTTAAAAAAAAAAATAGAAAATAAGCATTGGCAAGGATGTGGGAAAATGGGAACACTTTACACAGCTTGTGGGAATGAAAATAGTGCAGCCACTGTGGAAAGCAGTATGGTTTCCTCAAAAAATTAAACATGGAATTACCATAGGACCCAGCAATTCCACTCCTGGGCATAGACCCAAAAGATTTAAAGCAGGGACTTGAACAAATATTTGTACATCCATGTTCATAGTGTTATTCACAATTGCCAAAATGTGGAAGAAAGTCAAGTGTCCATCAACAGATGGATGAATAAACAAAACATGGTTTATCCATACAATGGAATATTATTCAGCCTTGAAAAGGAAGGAAATTATGATGTAAGCTACAACATGGGTGAAGTTGAGGACATTATGCTAAGTGAAAAAAAAGATAAACATTGCCTGATCCGATTTTGATGCAATAACTATAGTAGTCAGAGTCACAGAGACAGTAAGTAGAATGGTGGGTGCCAGAGGCTGGGGCGGGGTTAGGGAGTTAGTTTTTAATGAGAACAGAGTTTCAGTTTGGGATGATGAAAAGAGTGCTATAGATGGGGGGTGGTGATGGTTGCACAACCATGTAATTGTATTTAATGCTAATGGTAATTTTTATATTATGTATGTGTAGCTAGAATAAAAGTAAATAAGCAGATAATAAAGCTAGGGAACTGTTCTAAATTAGAAAAAAGAGACACATCAAATAAAGGCAATGAGTGATATTTGATTAGATCCTGGATTTAAAAAATAAGCTACAAAGTATATTAGGGAACCACCAAGAAAAATTTAAATTAGACCTGTATATAAGATTAGTATTTTTATATTCATGCCAAAAATGAAAATAACAAATTAAAAAAGTGCAGTTCTGGAGTGGACCCAGCTATTCTGGGCGGAAACCTATTCCTTGCATTCTGAGCAGGTGACATTTGCATATGTGTTAATGACTTTGCCATTTATTTTAGGTCCTATCAACCTGCAGTTACAGAGGTGAGACCTACCTCTGTGTATTTCCCACAGTCTCCTTGGGAGTGGAAGCCAGGGGCACACTGCCAAGAGGGTGATGGCATCCTCTCGCTCAGAGGCCCCTCAGTTTCTCCCTCAGGGTCTTGCAGAGCTAAAGGCAATGCTGCTGAAGTCAATTACCAACCACCCCCTCCCTCCCTGGAATGGGCCCTCTGTGTCCTTCTGAAGCCATGGAGGGTCTTCCTTTCACATCCATGATGGAGCCCAGGGCCTCTAACTAGGACCAATGCCCTCATTTGCAGAGCCCAGTGCAAAAAAGCAGGCCCCTTTTTCAAAAACTATGAAGAATGTCAAGATGGTGACAGCAGAGGGTGAAACCAAGCTCAGGTCCAGCCCTTCCAAGCACTGGACCCCATTGACCACACATCTACAATGCTGGCCAGGCCTCTGATGAATTCCTCCGCCCCAATTCCCTAGCCCCAGGCTCCTGTCATTTTCCCACCTCTCCTCATGAGGTGTGTCAAATAGATGGACAAAGAGGAGAAGGACCAGCTCCGGGGTCCCCGCACCCTCCTGATTTTCAGGATTTGAACTGAGTTAAAAACACTAAATGACAAACGGCAAGCGAGAGGGAAGCCGCTCCTCCCCTAGCAACTGCTGCCTGGGGACCCTCAGAATCTCTGGAAGGAAATACCAGCTAACCTCCTCCCTCTAAACGTGGTGCTAGCTACGGTGCCCCCCCAGGGAAATAAGGGACGCCTTGAAGGCCGCTCTCCCTGAGTGCCTTGTCACATCTAGAGCTAGTCCTGTAACAGTGTCAACCATGGGGAAGGTACATCCCGTGGGGAGGGAAGGCCCGGTATGAGGGGTAGCGCCAGCGAGAGGAAGCACAGGTGAATAGCTGATAATTTCCTGTCCCGTGATTTGCATCTCATGAATATTCAGAGCCCTCTCCACACCGCCCCAGCCAGAACTTCAATGTAGACCAGAGGAAGTGCTGGGCACGCTCCCCAGTGCTCAGGGCTCCCCAGGTGAGCTGAAGTCCCCAGGTGTGATGCCCCCAGGCAGGTGCTCGGGGCTGGACGTGTGCCACCTGACTACGGAGACATCACCCTCCCTGACAAGTGGCGCTTCATTTGTGTCAGTAAAGGAACATTTTCTTAAGTGACCCTGGAGATAGTGGCTCAGATAGTGACTAAGTGAACATGGACCCCCGAGAGTGAGGTGTCTCTTTCTTAACAGATTTGCTCAGTGTCTTAAGATGGTAAGTCAAGGGGACCAGGCCAAATGATCCAGACTTGGAATTAAAGAGGGGATGTTTGTGAAAATCTGAGCTTTCAGTACTGGTTAGAAGTTAACACACAGGCTTGAGGCTCAAAGCAGTGGATCCCCACGTAGGAAGGAGGGTGGTCCTCACGTAGGAAGGAGGGTGGTCCTCAAGGCTTTCCTGCTGGGAGCTGGAGGAATCTGCAGCTTTTTTCTTCAATTATTTTAATTTTTTTAATTATGCTGAGAACATTTAACCTGAGACCTGCCCTCTAACAGATCAAGTGCACAGTACATTATTAACCACAGGCTCCATGACACACCGAGATCTCAAGAACTTATGCGTCTTGTGTAACTGAGACTTTACACCCTTTGAACTGCAGCTCCCCACTGCCTTCCCTCCAGCCCCTGAAAGTCCACCGTTCCATTCTTTGCTTCAACGAATTTGACTATTTTAGATACCTCCTATCACAAGAGCCAAGACGTGGGAACAACCTGAATGTCCACCCACAGATGCGTGGATTTTAAGAAGTGCTAGATCCATACACTGGAACATTATTCAGCCTGAAAACAAGAAGGAAATCCTGCCATATGCACAACATAGATGAAGCTTGAAGACATTATGCTGAGTGAAATCAACCAGTCACAGAAGGACAAATGTTGCACGATTCCACACCTGTGGAGGAATCTCTATCTGTAGCCTCTGATTGTGAAATAATAGAAAAAAAATAGCGTGTGTATATGTGTGTGTCTGCCACCAGTTTCTGGCACAGATTTTCTAAATTTCTTGGAATTTCGTCTGGGTGACCAGAGCATCTTTTGTTCTAATGAGGTGACTCTGGGTGGGCTCCTGGATGGGGGGGCTGGTCAGGAGAAAGACCAAGCCATGATTAGAAGCTTGGAATTTGAGCCCTGCCTCCTATCCTCCAGAGAGAGGAGAGGGACTACAAAACGAGTTACTAATAGATCTTGTCTGCGTGATGAAGCCTCCATAAAAATCCCTAAAGTATGGGGTTTGGGGAGGTTCTGTGTTGGTGAATGCACTCATGTGCCCAGAGGGTACCACCCCCCAACTCCATGGGGACAGAAGCTCCTGCACTCGGGACCCTCCCAGACCTCGCCCTTTGTAGCTCTTCATCTGTTTGCTCATCTGTGTCCTTTATCACATCCTTTATAATAAACGCTAAACCTAAGTGTTTCCCTGAGCTCTAGCAAATTATCGAACCTGAGGAATGGGTGGTGGGGACCTCTGATTCAGAAGTACAGGTGACAACCTCGGACCCTGGACTGGCATCTGAAGTGGGGGCAGCCTCCTGGGACTGAGCCCTTTGCCTGCAGGGTCTGATGCTGACCCCAAGGAGAGTTGGAACTGCACTGGGGTGTGGGACACCCAGCTGGTGTCGCTGAATTGCTCTGTGTGGACACCCTGCACGTCTGGTGTCAGAAGTGCCCCATGAGCCATGAGCAGATGGGACTCAGAGGAGAGTTTCCCTGTAGGCTGCACAGATGCTTGGAAGGCTGGTTTGGTTTATCTCCCTGCTGGTGCCGGAAAGGAAATCTTAGCTTATGGAGAAGGAAGAGATCTCAGGGGGTCAAACTGTCTAGGACACAGGGTGATGGACTGTCCGCCAGAGTCTCTAGAAGACTCTTTGACATCCTGCAAACTCTTCTCAGACGTTGCTCCAGGGGTGATGCCCTCGGACGTGTCTGTGACTCTTTCCCCCGCCGGCCTCTGCTCAGCCCGAGTCCATGTTGGCAGGGCCACCCTGCTCCAGGCGAGGGGACAGCAGCCTCGCTGCAGGCGGTGGGTTAGAGCAGGAGGCTCTGGAGTTACAGCACCAGAAGAGGCTATTTTGACTCTTGCTTTATTTCCTTGGCACCTTGCGGGACTGAGGACACCATCTTTCTGGGGAGGATGCAGGGAGCCTGGCAGCATCATCGCCCCAGCAGGAGGTGGCAGAGAGATTTACATTCCAGGTAGGGAGCAGCCCTGAAGGTGACAACAGGGCACCAGCGCTCTTTTCGGTGATGTGGCTGAAATGAAAGTCACCTTAAAGAGCGGTGTCAGGACATTTTCCCCCAGACCAAAAAAAAAAAAAAAAAATGAGGGCGAAAACCATTGTTCAGCAAACTTTCTGTTTCCTGTTCTTTGTGCTGATGCTGACACAACCAGCAAGGGGTGGTGAATTGATTCGAGGTGAATTATCTGTGGAGACACGGAGACTGGACTCATGATGATAAGAATACACGTTCTTTTAGAAAACTCATGTCCGCTCGCAATCATCACCTCATCAGAGCCCCTTGCAGAGCGAGAAGTGAGAATGTGAATTATCACCCACTTCGCAGGGGAGCAGGCCGAGCGACCACAGTCTGGTTCTTCCAAGTCTTAAAACTCGCATTGGACCTACCTACGAAACAGAAACAGACTCACAGACATAGAGAACAGACTCGTGGTTGCCAAGGGGGAGGGGAAATGGGGGAGGGAAGGGCTGGGAGTTTGGGATTATCAGATGCAAACTATTATATACAGAATGGATAAACAACAAGGTCCTACTGTATTCAATATCTTGTGATAAACCACAATGTAAAAGAATATTTTAAAAATGTATATGTATGTATAACTGAATCACTTTGCTGTACAACAGAAATTAACACAACATTGTAAATCAACTATACGTCAGTTAAAAAAAAAGCAAAAGAAAAAAAAAAGCTACCTCCCACCGAGGTCAAAGTCGGGGCTTTGGGAATCTGCCGTGCCCCAAACATTCTCCGTGAGTCGGGGCTGCAGGCAGCAGAAAACCAATCTAAAGTAGCTCTGGCCCAAAAGGATATTTGCTGGGAGAGTATTGGAGTGAGGGGAGCTCATGACACCAGAGGCATCAGTGTGGGACCCAGGGATTCTCAGGGACCCCCTCACCACCAGGACTCCCTCCCTCCCTTGGGCCTTCTCGTCTGGCTCCACTACCCCATGCTCAGCTTTCTCAGGCCACCTCAGAATCTCATCCTCCTGCGTCCACGCCCCACAAGTGCATGAACAATTCCCTTCTTTCTCGACTCCCCCGATGGAGCAAGCGTGTGAAATCCGGTGGCAGACTTCTCTGCGCGTCAGACACTGCGCTCAGCATCTTACTGAGTTCTCACAGCGAGCCCTGGGGGAGCATTATGGAGGATGGCTCTGAGGCTCAGAGAGGTGAAGGTACTGCCGCAAGGTCACACAGCACTGGGGAGGCAGGGCTGGCTGGGACCCGGGTCTGCAGGACTCTCTACTTTCAACCATGCTGGCTGTGCTCCCCGAGCCCAGGGCACGTGTAATTACTGAGAAGGAAGCCAAGCAGCTGCCTGTCTGCCTGAGAGCTGGGCCTGGTGAATCAGCTCTGGACAGGACATATGACTTCAAATTTCTATCAGCTGCAAGGAAAAGAAACTCACTGGACCTGACTCACACTGGGGAGGTTACGGTCAGGGTTTGGAGATTATCTGTACAGCCTGGAGTGGAGAGGCCTGAAACTGGGGACCAGGAGCTGTCAGGGACACAGGGCATTTGCCTGTCTAAGGACTGCCTGGCTCTCCTCCAGGGTCCCTGGCCCCCCTCTCTGTGTCCACCAGATACCGCATCCTTCTCCCCTACACTCCCTCTGCACTGCCTGGCCTGCAGCTTTGGGCCAATGAAACTGGCCCCTTGTTTCAGCTACTTGCAGCCAATCAGCTGCCGCTTCTGTATCCCTGAGCTGGGACTCTTGGCAGAGAACCATGCTGGTCACTGGCCTCTCAGCAGGGCCACCTGCATGGTGCTACAGACTGAATGTTTGTGTCTCCCAGAATTCATGGTGGAATTCTAATGCCCAGTTGACGGTATTGGGAGGGGTCTTTGGGTTGATGAAGTCATGAGGGTGGAGCTCTCGTGATGGAATTAGTGCCCTTATAAAAGAGATCCCAGAGAGCTCCCTTGCCCCTTCCACCTGTTGTAACAGGGTAGAGCCAAATCTGACTACATGTTCCATCTGTTTCGTTTACTTTAACCTTTGCTTCCCGTTGCTTTTGTTCACTAAAAGGATACTGTCTATACACAATGGCCTGCCTCAGGGAACCCTGCCCCTCTGCCTGATGTTAAAGCAAAGTGCCTTTGTTCCAGGAAACACCCTGACCCTGTCCACCTGGGGATGACTGCAAGAAAGAAGAAATTAACACACCCCCTCCCCGAGGCTGGCCATTCCAGGGGACATTTGCAAAACTCATGGCCTTTTTACTTTACTTCCTCATCTCCTCCCCCTCTCTGTTCTAGAAAAGAAACTGGCATCCAGACCCTGAGAAGCTGGTTTATCGGAGACACCAGTCTGCCGTCTTCTTGCTCTGCTGGCTTTCTGAGTAAAGTTGGATTCCTTGTCTCAACACCTCGTCTCTGATTCATTGGCCTCGGTAACACTGTGACGCAAAGCAAGAAGACACTGTCTATGAACCAGGAAGCAGGTCCTCATCAGACACTGAATCTGCCAGCACCTTGATCTTGGACTTCCAAACTTTGATATTTGTTTTATTGGTTTCAAAGAGGAGAGCCTTGAATTCTCAAACATCCCCTCGTGTGACTTTCGGGAAGAAAGTAACGAGTCCTCAGCGTTGACGGGGTCGTTCTGGTGTTCTCATGGCACTGAGCCCAGAGGAGCATGAGAAAAACTGCATCATTAGTTGACAGGCCCCCCGCATGGCACGTGGACCGCTCCTGCTGGAGGATCCTGTCCCGTGTGTTGCTGGGGAGAGAGCAGAGTGCGTGGGTCCCAAAGGAAACACGGCATCCCCGACAGTCACAAGTGGGCAAGATGGAGCAGAGGCCTGTCAGGGTTAGTGGTTCCGGCTCTGCCCTCTTCTCTCCTGGGGGGCGGCCAGGACCCGCTGGCACAAAGAGATAAACATCCCTGAAGACAAGCGAGATGCAGCCACGGGACCCACTGAGTTCCACAGGAATGAGGCCCAAGGGGGACCCTGCAGGGAGCCTCACCGGGGTCAAAGGTCAAGGAGAGCTGGAGGTGAGTGGACGTAAGGGTGGTGACACCAGGGGTGTGGAGAGTGAGACCCCTCATAGCGCCCTGTTTAAGGCGGGGGTCACCTGCAGGTCAGACGCAGAACCTCCTTGCTCATTTTTGTAGGGCCTGCCAGCTAAGAGTGGTTTTCACGTTGTCTGATGGTCGAAAAAAATAAAAAGAAAAATGCTCTTTTATGACACATGAAAATTATCTGAAATTCCCATTTCAGGGCCCATGAATGCAGTTTCACTGGAACACAGTGATGGTCATGCCCTCAAGGGGGTTCAGGAAGCTTTCACCTGCAAGGGCAGCGCTGGGTGGGTGCAGCAGAGATGTTTGCTCTCTGGTGCTTCACAGACACGGTTGCTACCCGTGGTTTAAGGCAAATTCTGGGGCTGGGTGGAGGGTTGGTGAGGGGTGGGCAGGGGGCATGTGGAGACGGCCGTGGAGCCTGGTTGGATGGCCTCGGATGCTGGCCCAGGGGTCACCCTGCAGTGGGACCCCTGCAGCTTGTGATCTGGGAGGGGGCTGGGAATGAATGAGGTGTTTGGAATAAACAGATGTCTGACGGGGGCTGAGAGATGGGTGATGGGAAACCGTGTAGGAGGATCTGCCTTCCCCATGAGCCCAGCCCACTGCCCTTCACAGAAAGCATCCCTGCCAGCTGCTAACGGACACGGGACATGGGCAGCTCGGCCTCCCAGCACCTGGCGCCTGCCCGGTTCACCTTGGCTGAACGAATGGATGATCAAGTAAGGTTGGGGGCAGGGAGCGACCTGAGCACGTGGCCCGTTTATCCTGAGACCCCCACGGATTCCGTTCTCCAGGGGCGGCCTTGTCACCCCTCATGGCAAGTCCTGCCGAGGCAGCAGTGCTGCTTCTGTGACCTTAGGTGAAGGTCAGCGTGCCTGGCTGGAGGGAAGTTCCTGTCTCCACTGGCCTAGCCCCAGGCCGCATCTTCCTGCTCTCACCCTCTCTCCCCAAACCCAGGCAGTTCCACGACCGACTAACCTGGTTCAGTTACATCAGATAAATTAGGTTTCAGGGCCAGGAGGGTGGGGCTGCATCGTGGGACCATGTCTCGTTGCCAAATTCCCATTCCTGTGATTTCCCGCTTTGTCTCTGACCCTTCTGATAGGTTCCCGGGCAGGAAGCTCAGTAAAGGCCAACACTGTTGCAGGTCTACTGTGAAAGTCTCCTGCTCCACCCCCTTCTCTGCCCCTCCCTGGGGGCCTGGCTGCCTCCAAGAAGAAAGGGCTGAAATCTGATGCCTGGAGGGAGACTGGGGGGCACGTTGGCCTCCTCCTGTCTCTTCCAGACATGCAGAGGGAGGGGCGACCAGGAGGACAGTCAGGGGGCAGGGAGAGGGAAGACCAGGTGCTCCCCTGACAGCACCTCCTTGACACCCCAGCGACTCCCACCTGAGGCCCCATCTGCAAACTCACCTTCGGTCCCATCCCGGTGGACAGCTGCCCAGGAGACATGGCTGGATGGATGAACCAACACAGGCAGGGATGGAGGTCCCCAGGCCTTCGAGGTGGACGGGAGCGTAAACATCCACTTGTCCCAATCTTTCCTTTAAAGATGAGAAGTGAACCAACAGGACGTGCATAGATAGACATGAGGGGAGGCTTATTAGGTGGAACTGGCTCACGCGAGAGGGGGGCTGAGAAGTCCCACAGTCTGCACACTACAAGCAGGAGACCCCAGAAAGCTGGGGGGGGGGGCGGGTAGGTCCAGCCCAAGTCTGAAGGCCCAAGAACAGATGTCCACGGGCAGGAGAGGATGGACGTCCCATGTCGAGCAGAGCAAGCAAATCCACCCTTCCTCCATGTTCTGGTTCTGTTCAGGCCCTCGGTGGATTGGACAAGGCCCACCCCATGGCGAGGGTGGTCTTCTCTGAATCTACCCATTCAAACGCTCATCTCTTCCAGACGTGTCCTCCAGACGCTCCCAGAAATCGTGTTTGATCAGCTATTGGGTGCCCTTAGCACAGTCAAGTTGACACATAAGATTAACCAACATCCTCAGCATCTCACTCCCGCCTTGCCTTTATAAGGATGCTCCCGGAGACCCTGACCTTCCCCCCCACACGGCTCTCCCCTCGTCCCCTCAGCCTTGGCCACTGGGTGTGGAGGTCTAACAAGCAGCACCCTCCCCAGACTCAGGGCTTCCACCCTCACCGTCTAAGTACACGGACCCAAGAACCTGCAGGATGGTCCTCCCTCCCCCCTCCAATCTCCTGTTTTGTTTGTGAGTGTTAATTGAACTGATTTCTATTCATGCTTGACTAAGAGGGAAGCAGGATTAACTATCAAAATGCAATTTGCATATAAAGCTACATAGTGAAGCAGGCACAGTTTGTATTACCCAGTCGGTAAATGAGCTCCGTCCTAGCAAAATGGCTTTCGGGAGGGAAAGGGATCACCCATGTGGGGAGTGAGGCTGGCTCTGCACCAGCTGGGCTTTGGAAGGACCTCTCCACGTCAGGCTCTGCCGCCTGATGTCAGGAGCTGGCCTCACGGGTGGGGAGAGGTGGCCATTCTCGCAGAGGTGACAAAGCAGGGCCCCCTCCCTGCTTGCCCTTGGGGCTCTGTCCTGAAGCCTGTGGTCTCCTCTTCGGGTGTCCAGAGCTGAAGGGCACAAGCATCCATCCTGGGTGGTCATTGCCTCTGGGAATGTGTCTGAAGCCAGGAGCTCCGAGATGGTGCAGGTCAAACCTTCTGCTCTCCAGACAAGGGGTTAATTGGGTTCCCAAGGTCACATGGGGGCAGTTCCAGGGCCTGGGAGGCAGCACAGGCCTCCAGAATCTTGTCAACTTCCTCCAGGACGACTCCCAGGTCTACCTGTCCCTCCAGTGGCCTCAGCAGCCCCAGAAGAGCTGCAGGTGAAATTCGCTGCAGGTGGACATTGGACTTGAAATAGCTGTTTAGCCTCCAGAAAGGTCAGCCTTTCCATGTTACTGGTGAGGAGACACCACCCCCGGATGCTCTGAGTGAATTGTTTATCTGTGAGTGTGTTACCTTGAAGGGCTATGGGCTCTCCAGACATGAGCCATCACTGCTGGTTTTGTTTATCGCGTTACAGGTGCCTGGATCTTGGAGGACATGTGCCCTGAGGGTGCCAGCCACGGCAGGTGATCCCACAGTGGAAAACGGCCCCCAGGATGGGAAACAATGGGGAAGGTCACTGAGCGGCCCAAGCACAGAGTCCTGGGGAGAGAGTGGTGACCAGACCATGGGGTTAAAAGACAGAGTTTTTTCCATGGCTCCAGGGTGGAACCAAGCTTTCCACCCTCAGCCTCATGGTCTCCAAAAGCTCTGTTCACGACCTAACCCAGAACCCGTGAAGGCGACTTTATCCAGAAAAAGGGACTTTGCAGATGTAATTGAGGTAAGGGTCTTGACGTGAGGTCATCCTGGATTTCCAGTGGGTCCTAAGTCCAATGACAACTGTCCTTGTAAGGAGAGGAAAGGACAAAGAGACACAAGGAAGCCACCTGACCATGCGGACGGAGGTTGGAGGGAGGTGACCACAAACCAAGGAACCCCTGGAGCCCCTGGAGGCTGGAAGAGGCAGGAAGGATTTTCCCCTAGAGGCTCCAGGGGGAACTTGCCCTGCTAACACCTTGGTTTTGGACTTCTGGCCTCCAGACTGCTCAAGAATAAGTGATGTTTTAAGCCCCCCCAGTTTGTGGTGCTTTTTTACAGAAGATGCAGGAAACTCATACAGATCATATAAACAGACCTGCACTCAAGGGACAGGTGCCTGAACCTGCCACAGTCACTAGCTACGGTCGGCAGAGGGACGTTACTCCCCTGGGCTGAGCTGGTTTTCACAGGTGTGAGAGTTATTACCACTGTTCTCAGAACCGTCGTTTCCTCCTGGACACCAGCCAGAGTCCCCCATCCTGATCTCCACGGTCTTCTGTGTACGTCTTCCCTCTACCCCTTAATCCCTGTCTCAGTACTTTGGGGCTGCTATAAAAAAGTCCCAAAGATGGGGAGCTTATAAACAGCAGACATTTATTTCTTAGTCTGGAGGCTGGAAGTCCAAGATCAAGGCAACCACAGGTTCAGTGTCTGGTGCGGCCCGGCTTCCTGGTTCATATACGGTGTCTTCTCGCTGTGTCCTCACATGGAGGAAGGGAACTCTCTGAAGGCCCTTTTTATAAGGGCACTCATCCCATTCATGAAGGCTCCACCCTCGTGACTTAATCACCTCCCAAAGGCCCTGCCGCCTAACACCATCACAGAGGGGCTTAGGCTTCACCATGTATATTCTGGGGGGACACAAACATTCAGTCCATAACCATCCCCAAACCCTTATCCAGCCAAAGTCCTCTAAACACCTCCACCCTCTTCCTTCCACAACCTCTATTTATCTGCAGCAGAGATTGACACACTTTTTCTGTAAACGGCCCGATAGAAAATATTTATTAGTAGATATAGTAAATATTTCAGGCTGTGTAGGCTGTGTGGTCTGTCCCAGCTGCTCTGCAGTCGCAGGGAAAATGGCCAGAGACTCTGGGTACGTGAATGCGTGCAGCTGAGCGCCAGTAAAATTGTGTTAGGGACGCTGAAATGCATACCTCATGTCATTTTCACATGTCACAAAATAGTATCCTTCTTTTAATTTTTCCCCGTGTGTCTGAAAATGTAAAAGCCATTCTTGACTCACAGGCTGTACAGACACAGGCAGGGGTTGGATTTGGTGGTAGCCGTGGTTTGCAGACCCCTGAGCCACGGAAATCGGAAGAGGATCATGACCGCAGAGGAGGGGACAGCCGTGTGACCTTGGGCAGAGCTCAGGTGTGACACCTCATGTTACCCCCTCGGCTGGGCACAGTGCCAGGCACCGGTGGCCGAAGCCGGCTGCCCTTCCTGAGAAAACTCGGCTGTTTCTGGGGGATGAGCTCAGAGTCCCTCAGCCCCTCCGGTGCTCACACGTGCCTCAGCCTTAAACATGGAATATTTTTAACTTTAAAGAGCTTAGTAAGAAACAGCTTGAGACAGTTTTGAAAGAGCTTTGGATGGAAAAATTGGACATATTAATTGCCACCTCTGGTGTGTTGCTTTTTTTCTCTCCATTCACAGTCAAAAGCCTTGCTGTGTTGAAATGCTGTGTTTTTCCCACGCAAGGCTGTGGATACCTTCCCTGGCTCAGTACGCGGCCTGATGGCTGGGAGTCAAGTGCAGGCTGGTTGATCAAGATGTCCTAGGGCTCCCGCACTGCCTGCCCCATGCATGTTTTGGTTGCAGGGCACATGTCTGGGGTGACGGGGAGGGCAGTGGTTCACCGGGCCAGTCGGGAGGAAGCCAGCCCTCTGCTGTCCCTGACCCAGGTGAGGGCAGAGGGCAGGATGCTGGGGCAGTGGTGCCTGTGGGTACATGAGATGCTGGCACAGTGCTGCAGGGGCTGGGTTTGGTGATCAGAGGGAGGATGTCCCATGGAACAGCCCTCAGCAAACACACCGTTTTTCCAGCAAAGCGCAAGACCATCGGAAGCAGGGGCCTGCATCTACTGAGGCTTTTTATTTGCAAACAGCCAGTTCACAGTGAAACTAAATTGCCAAACGTGAGGCATTACAGTCAGCCCTCTCCAGACAGGCTGTGAGTACCTGTTCATCTGCTCTAAGCGAGATGGTTAGACACAGCCCGACATACAAGGAGGGCAGATGCTAATAAAGACATCTAACAGAATGGGGTGAGTCTGAGGAGCAAGAAAGACCAGGGTAAATATTCTAAAGCCTTTAGCCAACAAGGCATTAATCATTCATCCTGAGAAAAACAGTGATTCCATCAAGGCGAAGTGTGTGTCTGCCTAAAATGCATTAATGCATCAGACCCCCGACCCCTACAAAGGATGAGCGACAGGCAGCCCCATTGTGGACAGTTTGATATGTTTACATAAGTCCTCAACTCAGGGGAGATGATTGATCAAGCATGCATGAAGTGGAGGGTTAATTCCTGCAGGCTGCCCACTTGTGATTCCCTTAAATCATCGTCACTTTGCAGTGTTTAACCCGGATGCTGACCCTGCTGTGGCAGCTATCTGAAGGAACCAGTGCTGGACAGGGGATGGCTGCCTTGCCTGGGTCCCCTGGGAAGTCCAAGGCCCATCTCTGTCAGCCGGAGCTGGGCAGCTGGAAGGAGCATGGCTGCTCACCGTCAACACAGCCAACAGGTACCTGAAGCTCTGCAAACGCTCAGGTCACAGGTAACCCTCCCGGAGCACAGTGTCTTGGCTTGCAAGGGCTCTCTGACATCTGAGGAGACAGGCCACAGGGATACATCATCACCAGGAGGGGTGCATTTGACGGCTCCCTCACATCAGGTGGCTCTCACGGGCTGATCTTGTCTTCTGAGGCCAAGATCACCCAGATCCCCAGAGTTGGAAGCCCTCAAAGAATCCTCCTGGGAAAAGCGGTGGGAAGAGAAGGGGCAGCATGTGACAAATTCCAGCAACATCAGCTGCAAGGGACACCGTCTCCCCAGCCTGGGCCTGCCTGCCCTCTCTGGCTGGAATCACCTCACACACAATCCCAAGCTTGTCCCACAAATTCTGACTCTCTTTCTCAGCCCAGCTCCCCTAGAGCTTCAGAAACACCCTCAACTCCCTGTCCAGGCTTGTGTCTGAATTCTTTCCCTGAGGGACCCACAGTCTGCACTGTCCCCTTCACATAGCTCTCTTTGCCCTCAAAGGTTCCTTCGGGTCTGTGTGTGGGTATTCCAGGAAGGCTTTCTGACCCTGCGTCAAAGGAGCACTCAGCCCCGCTCACACCGAAGATGGCACTCGGTCACCGAGGCACTTCAATCCCATGGGGCGAGCAGTGTCATCCCTGTGTGGGTCTCCAGGCTCTGGGGGACCTGGGACAGCTGCTTCTAATTGTCTGAACCCCCCACCCTACTAGCTTGCTAATAACTCTTCTCCTGGGTCATCATTGTGGGATGTGAACAGCCTATTCTGGGCTGAAAGAAAGTGAAGTCTTTGGGAATAGAGAAATAGAAGATCCAGGAAACTTTTTTTCAATGTTTTCTTTTTGGAGGAAAGAAAGGTTACAAGGAAGAACACGAAATCAATTTGGAAGGAGTTTCCAATTAAGGGCATGAAAATGAGGCATCATCTGCAAAGTACCAGGTTGTTTTAGGGGGGCAGTCAGCGTGGTTTCCCACCACATCCCAAGTGCTCTGGCCGGGGGAACACCCCTGAGGCTCTCTGCACGAGGCCCTCAGACCAGGCAGCTCTGGGGGTAGGTGGCCTGGCCCTGCGGCGTCAGCACAGGGCTGGGGTTAGGTGGACAGACAAGCCTTGTCCAAGAGGCTGGTCACAGCCTTCCCAACGTGGGCTGCCCAAGGAAGGCCACAGGCGCAAGTGGTGGGGACATGGACAGACCATCAGCCCGAAGTTTCCCATCACACGATCTGATCTGCACAGGATTCGGGGGCTGCCAAGTGTCTGGCTGGCCTTGGGGTTGTTCTCCACCTGGCTGAAATTTACTGAGCAGAACACATCTTTGTGGGACTGGAAGGGGATTGTGTCCCCCCAAAAAGATATATGGAAGTCCTGGGTATCTCACAATGTGACCCTATTTGGAGATAAGGTCTTTACAGAGGTTATCACATTAAATGGGGTCACTAGGCTGGACCCTAATCCAATATGATGGCGTCTGTATGAAAAGGGGAAATTTGGACACAGACATGCGCAGAGGGAAGACGGTGTGAAGACACAGGTAGAAGATGGACGTGACCGGAGTGATGCAGCTACTAGCCGAGGGATGCTGAGGGTCACTGCTAACACCTGGAGGAGTCAGGAAGAATCTTCCCCAAGAGCCTCCAGGTGGAGTGGCCCTGCCCACACCTTGATTTCAGACTTCCAGCCTCTGGAAACCACAAGAGAATAAACTTCTGTTGTTTGAAACCACTCAGCTCGTGGTATTTCGTTACTACAGCTTAAGGAAACGAATACAGGTTAGGTTACAGGGACGGATCAGACTCTGGTCCCAAACAAACAGCTGGTGTCTGGGAGGGGGTGAAAATCCAGAGAACCTAGAAGGGAGGGTCTCTGAGGACGACCTGGGGAAGGGATGGCTCAGAGGATGAGCCCCAGCGCTGAGATCGCTGTGCGGAGCAGAGTGACCTTTTTCTGTCGAGCCCCTGGGGCTGCTCCAGAGAGGGCAGAGCACGGGGAGTGTGCCTGTACCAGGACCACCGATGAACCTCAGGCTGGCACCCCCCGGGGTCACAGGATGCTTGTCCTAACTAACCTTCCCCGAGGCCTCGAATGGCCACACCGCCTCCAGTTCTAACTCGCTGTTGATCTTGACAACACCCCAAAGGGTGACCTGCTCCAAATCAGAGATTGACTTTCTTTAAGTCACAATGAAAAAATGAAATCACCAACGCATATTAAATTTAAATCTGGCACATTTCACTCTCCTGCCCCCTGCTGCTGCTCCTCCACCATATGCTTTCCTGTGAAGTGATCTCAGTCAGATGACCATGGACAGGTCCTTTTCAAAAAGGTCATCATCTCCTGTTAAGGCAACTTTCATCAGCTGATTTTATGGGTGTTTTCCTCCTGCTGGAGCAGGTCAGCTTTAGGGTGGGCTTGTCTCACGTGGGGAGAGGGGAAGGAGGTTTGTGTGTGCCCTGGACCGAGGACTCCATCAGGTGTGATCCCAGGGTGCGTGGCCGGGACTGTCTCAGTTCTAGCACTGAAAGTCCTGCCTCCCAGGTAACCCTCAGAACTCAGCACATAGGGACCATTGGTCCCCCAGCTGAGGATCACCTCTGCCTCCCCCGTGCACACAGCACCCTCCATCCCCACCATGAACATGAGCCCTTGCTCACCCATCATTCTCAAAGTTTGGTGACTCAGCCCTGAAGCCATCTCCTGCCAGTGAATTCTGCAGCTTGTCAGACATGAAGGAACTCTGATTCTTTGTGCCAGCACAACACAAAAGAATTCTGAAACCCACTTGTGACAAGAATTTTAAATTCATTTGTGAATCTTTTGATCAAAACCTACACGTCAGGTGGCTTTGTATTGATGAGCTCCTGGAGGTCCAAGCAAAGGCTATCTTATTCTGGAGCATCAGTATTCAGTCAGGCTTCTTTTGTTAGCAACTGATTTGCATTGAAAAATTGGCAGGTTTTTGGAAGGACACACTTCAGGAGTATATCACTGTCACTTATGGCGGGAGAAAAAAGCTCCAGGCTTGTTTTTGCTAATCAGCTTATTTTGAGTGAACTAAGCTATGACCTGGATCAAAAACTAGAGTTGCCTTTGGGTTATAAGATGCCACAAGTCTTGGTAGATAGCATGGTCCACTGTCCCAGGCTGTGGTGAGGTTCCTATAGGCTGTGCTAATTGGGCTTTTTTGTCTATGAGGGACAGACATCCAACTGGCTTATGCAAGAAAGGGGCATCATTGGTTCATTCATTCATTCACTTGACATGTAATCACTGAGGTCCTACTATATGCCAGGCAAAGTTCTTGCACAGCAGATGGATGTAAACCAACTCAAGACCTGCCTTCCTGGAGTTCACATGTGCATTTACAGTCTCATTATGGAAAATCCAGACCCAGTGGGTCAGGGGTTGAAATAGTATCAGAACACTCTGAAGTTTTCCTTTTCTCCCAATGGTTCACACAAAATCACTGGACTGGGGTCTCATGGGGGCTACTTGCGTTTCAGGCCAACCCTGTATCCATCATGGTGGCCGGGAGGTGGGTAAGAGGGCAAAACACTCTGATTGGCCAACTTGGATGATGTTTCCACCCCGAAACCAATCCCCATGGCTTGCAGGCAGTGAGGGTGGAAGATGCCAAAGGAATAAGCCAACTGGTCAGGACTGGCTCAATTGTCTATGCCTGAAACTCAAGGTTGAACCTATCTACTTAAGCCCATGGATCAAAGGATTGAGTGGAGGTGAGTAGGCTTCCCAAGAAAAATATGGGTGAGTTACCAGCAAAAGGAGGTTAGGATGTCGGCAGAAAAATCAGCAGACCACCTCTTGTAATGCTTAATTTTACATGTCAACTTGGCTAGGACATGGTGCCCTGTTGCTTAGTCAAAACCAGTCTGGGGCTTCCCTGGTGGCACAGTGGTTGAGAATCCGCCTGCCAATGCAGGAGACACGAGTTTGATCCCTGGTCCGGGAAGATCCCACATGCTGCAGAGCAACTAAGCCCATGCGCCACAACTACTGAGCCTGGGCTCTAGAGCCCGTGAGCCACAACTACTGAGCCCGCATGCCACAACTACTGAAGCCCACGTGCCTAAAGCCCGTGCTCTGCAACAAGAGAAGCCACCGCAATGAGAAGCCTGCGCATTGCAATGAAGAGTGGCCCCTGCTCGCCGCAACTAGAGAAAGCCTGCACGCAGCAATGAAGACCCAACACAGCAAAAAAAAAGCAAACAAACAAACAAATAAATAAATAAATAAATTTATAAAAATAAACAGTCTGGATGTGGCTATGAAGATATCTTTTAGATGAAATTAACATTTATATCTGTAGACGTTGAGTAAAGCAGACTATCACCACTGGGTGGGCTTCACCCAGTCAGAGGAAGGCCTTAAGAGGGAATACTGAGATTCCCCCAAAGAGGAAGGGATTCTGCAAACCCACTGCCTTTGGACTCAAGTCTGCAACAAGAACTCTTCCCTGGGTCTCTATCCCCGCAGACTTGCCAGCCCCGCAATAATGTGAGTTAGTTTCTTAAAATAAATCTCTCTCTCTGTAACAGATGATAGTTGATAGATAGATAGAAACATAGATAGATTGATAGATAGATAGGTAATAGATAAAACATAGATAGATGATAGATAGATGAGAGGTAGATAGATGATAGACGATAGATAGATGATAAGTAGATCTCTATCACTATCTCGATCTATCTATCCTTTTTGATATCTACACACACCCTCTTGGTTCTGTTTCTCTGGAGAACTCTGACACCTCTACAAGGGTCATGGGGGGAATGAAGGAACATGCCATGTCACACACATTCTGGTCTTTGACTGGACACAACATTTGATGAATCTTAAATACCTGGTGGCAGGGCCACCATATCAGGCCACTCAGGGCATAGACTGCCCAATTACACTTAGATTACAATATTAACAATGCCCCCTGCAGCTGTGCCTTGTAAAAATCCCATCTGCTTCTGACATCAGAGATACAACTTTGTAGGTTCATACGACCCCATACACCCTTCCAGGGTAATCTTGCCACAGGCCCTTAGCTCGTGCTATACCTTATTCAATCTTACTGCTATGACCAATTAGAATGGAAACAATTTACTGCTTAAATAATTTATCCAGATTCCACGCAGAAAGTCTTTTGCAGAGATACACCAGCTAATAAAGAACATTGATTTTAGAAGCCAAAGTCAATATGGGGTTAGGGAAACGTTCACCTATTTACATGTTCCTGTCTCCTGAGAATTTCTGTCGCTTTATGTGCTGAGAAAATTAGCCAGGCAACTTGATTGCAGTCTTCTTTCATTTGTTATTTTTTGGGTGTCGTTGCAACTGTGCTTCTGAAATTGGAAGGGGTAAAGTTGTGGGAATTTCATTAGCAATTTATCAATAAAAACGAAGAAGATTTCTTTCCTCAGGTGTTCATTCTAGGAGATTACTTGCTAGTTTGAAGGTGAAATGGCCTGAATAAGTGAGGGTCTAAATAGGAGGCTATTTGCCTGGATCACATTCAGGCCTGAGTAATGAGCTGACTTGAGTATTTAGACTGTGTCTCAGTGTATCTGCTTCAAAACGAAGACTCATTTGTAATTGGAAACAATGATTTTCATATAGACAATTAATGTAATAAGGTATCCCAAAACAATTTTTTTCCCTTTGAATATCTCCCTTGTAATTTGGTTCATCTAATTCATTTCCTTACTAAGCCCTTTGTTCACAGATAACGAAAAGGTGAATTTCGGCCCATCCAGGAGGAACTCACAATGCTTTGGTGATGGAGGCTTCCCCGTGTGTGTTGAGGTCCACCTGACTCTGGAAAGCCTACAGGTGTCAGGGTAAAGGGGCTCAACCATTGCATCATCCAGAACAGAGGTTCCCAACTTTAGCATAAAGCAGGATCACCTGGAGGTTTGTTCAAGCAGATTGCCAGTGTCCTATCCCAGAGCATCAGGGTCAGCAGTTGGGGTGGAGCCTGATGAGAATTTGCATTTCCGACAAGTTCCCAGGTGATCTGGAGGCTGCTGGCCCCAGACCCCACTCTGAGAAGCACTGGTCTGGAACTCACAAATTCTTCGAAGACGAACTGATGAAAAGTCATTACCTGAATGGGTCCATGTTAACCAATCACAGTGACTGACTGAGGTCTGTCAGTACGTAACCCCACACAGGTGAAAGACAGTTTAGAAAATCGCCCTGAGCTTTACTATGTGTTATTTCAACCCTTTTCTTCCTCTTCCACGTCCTGGCATGCTCAGAAAAGTTGATAAGTGGTTCCTTTTGCCCTGGTCCTTCATCAAGATGGAAACACTGAATTGGTGAAATGAACACAATGTTTACCCTTCAGACCATTTCCCTTTCTCCTCTGCATCCAGCTCCCATCCAGCCACTGTCAACATTCTGGAATAGAAAGCAGCTCACAGAGAGCAGCTGTCAGGGCCTTGGTGGTCTTAGGGACCCTAAAGGGGGGGCAGGGAGCACTTTCACGGTGGGCAGAGGATAGCACACCAAATGCCGTCCACTGTGGCTGGAAATTTAGGTTGATGGTGATCGTGATGAGGATGATAATGATGATGATGGTGGTAATGACAGCACAAATTAAAATAGATCGGCACAGGCATCGGGGGCTCTGAGGACTGGGTTAAAATGTTTATTCTGATTGGTCCTGAACCCGAGGGGCAGAGCATTGCCAAATGTTCTCACAGAGAAAATGATGAATTTCAAAATGAGCCCCTGTGTTTATCTGGCTCTTGTTCACACAAGTGGTGAATGGCTGTGCAGTGAAGCAAAGGAACCTCATCCAGTGACAGGGCTGTACCCGGACTCTCAGCGGAGTGACTTTGAGGTGTGTGAGTCCAAGGAGCTCCCCCTGGCTTCAGCGGGAATGGAGCCAGGAAGGAGGCGGGCTCCAGGTGGGTGCCATTCAAAGGGCCGCCCAGGCCTCTGCCTGGGACTCTGCTCAGGCATGGAGAAGCCAGAGCCAAGGACGTTCTCGCTGTTGATTCGTGGTCTCTCTGCCTGCGTTCCTGACCGTGGGGCCAGGTGTCTTTCAACTTTCTGGGCCACGATGTCATCATCCCCAAAGTGGGACAGGCTCTGTGCTCTCCACCCCTGGCCTGCCCCACCACCATGAGAACATGGTGAGAAATGAAGAGAACTCAGTTCGGCCAGGGGAGTGTGGTGTAAATCTAGCCGGGTTGGGGGCAAAGTGAGCTGGAGGTGATGAAGACAAAGAGGACGCAGTACAGGCCTGAGGGAATGGACAGATCACCGGGGCCATGGCAGGCCACGCTGAACTCTGGCTGTGAGGCTGTGCTAGTCCCTTGCTCCTCAGCTGGGCCTTGGGCCAGCAGCATCACAGCGCCTGGAATTTGGATAGAAATGCTTTTTAGGAGACCAGGACTACCCCAGATCTCCCGACTCAGAATCAGCATTTTCACTGGATCCCCGTGATTCCCAGGCACGTGGAAGTTTGCAAAGCTCCCAGTAGGAGCTGTAACTTCACCCCAACTGAGTTGGGTGGACTAAGTGGTTGGATTGATTGGCTGGTGGCCACTCTATCTGTCTCTAGTCGAGTGTTGCTTGGTGTCAAGCACCCTACCAGCATGCGGGATGCCAACCCACGTCAAGACAGGTGTGAACTAAAATACTGCTACCATATCAGTAAACAAAGAATGTTGCAGCCATCAAGCCACCATATTACATCCTCCACGACGGTGCACCCTGAGGAGACTCAGGATGAGAAAACACAAGATACTGGTTCTGGAGAGCTGAGGTGCATATCAAAGTAACGATTTCAGTGAGCCCAGACTCTTGCATCTTCCCATATATAGAAAAGCGCTAAATTCCTTAACTTGGGATATCTGGTTTTCTTTTATTAACAGTAATCTTTTGATGTTTTGACTACCTGGTCTTTGTTGCAAAAACCCCTATATATCCTGGCTCCCCCCTTGCCTCTTCAGAAGAGTTTCTCAGTGTTATCTGAGATGTTGTATCTCAGGCTTGAAGTCCTCAGAATGTCCGCTGAATAAAACACAGCTCTCAACTTTTAGGTTGTACATATTTTTTTTTCAATCGACACAGGACAGGTGCCGAAAACACGGAGCCTGCATTTTGGGCTTGGTTGGGCAGAAAACTGGCGCGTGGGCCAATACACCCACAAATTTCAGAGTCTAATAAGTGCAAGGAAGTGAGCACAGCGAGTGTTGACGTGGAGAGCAACTCGGAGGGGCTGGGGGAGGCTGCTTTGGATAGGGCGGTCTCAGGGCAGGTACTGATTGGACCCCCGCTGCTCTTGAGTATTGCTACCCATCAATGCCCAGAGCATCAGCTCCTGCATCTCTAGCCCCTTGTGTTCGCATGCTCAGCTGTATTCTGCCTGGAGTGCCTTCCCTCCCCACCCAAGCTAACAGAATAACACGCATCCTCTAAGAACTGGCTCAGACCCACCTCCTTTAGGAAGTCTCTCTGGAACTGCTCCAGGGACCCTCAAATTGATTCCAATTAGTTTCTTAGGCCAGGGGGGTCAGAAAACCATGACCCACAGACCAGCTGTCTGGTTTTGTAGATAACGTTTTATTGGAACACAGCCACAGCCATCCACATACATATCACCTGTGCTGTTTGCACATGGCAACAGAGTGGAGTGAGGGTGACAGAGACGGTCTGGCTGATGAAGACGTAAATATTTACTATGTGGCCGATCAGTGAAAAAAAATATTGCTGCCATATCAGTAAACAAAGGATGTTGCAGCCATTAAGCCATCACATTACAGCTGCCTGATGGTGAGCGCTGAGGGAACTCAGGATAGAAACAAGATGCCAGCCATCAAGTCATCAGCCAAAGCAGCCATCATCCTCTCCTCCTGAAGGTGCACCCTGAGGAGACTCAGGATGAGAAAGCACAGGATACTGTCCCCATGTAGCTGAGATGCATATCAAAGGAACAATTTCAGTGAGCCCAGACTCTTGCATCTTCCCATACAGAGAAAAGTGCTAAATTCCTTAACTTGAGATGTCTGGTTTTCTTCACTAAACAGTAATCTTTTGATGTTCTGACCACCTGGTCTTTTTTTTTTTTTTTTTTAATAAATTTATTTATTTAGTTTTGGCTGTGTTGGGTCTTCATTTCTGTGCGAGGGCTTTCTCTAGTTGCGGCGAGCGGGGGCCACTCTTCATCGCGGTGCGCGGGCCTCTCACTATCACGGCCTCTCTTGTTGCGGAGCACAGGCTCCAGACGCGCAGGCTCAGTAGTTGTGGCTCACGGGCCCAGTTGCTCCGCGGCATGTGGGATCTTCCCAGACCAGGGCTCGAACCCGTGTCCCCTGCATTGGCAGGCAGATTCTCAACCACTGCGCCACCAGGGAAGCCCTGACCACCTGGTCTTTGTTGCAAAAACTCCTATATATCCTGGCTCCTTCCTTACCTCTTCACAGTAGTCCCTCTGAGCTGTCTGAAATGCCGTGTCCCAGGCCTAAGTCCTCAGTTTTGTCTGCCAAATAAAACGTAATTCTCAACTTTAAGTTGTGCATTTTTTTCAGTCAACAGGCCCTTTACAGAGAAAGTGTGCTGCCCCGTCTTAGACAACTCTACCCCCTAGCACACAGGACAAGTGTTATGAGCGGGCTGTTGTGATTCCTGGCCCTGCTGTCTCCTCCATGCGGATCTGTGCTCCTTGGAGCAGGGAGCAAGTCTTGATTGTCTTGTTATCCCCGAGGCCCCATGCTATGTGGGGCATCCAAGGGACCTGATAAAATGTTTGCTGATCTCAAGCTTGATGCACAGACAGGTACCCCATGCCCAGTGTCCCACAGCACCAGGAAAGGCTGTTCTCTTCCTGATGAATTGTCTGACACTACAGAAGGCTCTGCAGAGACAGCCCTACTGTGTGGCCACTACATGGGGGATTCAGCCCTATTTGATGATGGAATCTGAACGAGGCCAGCACCCTGAAGCCGGGGTGATCACTAGGACTGGGGTGAATGTAGAATTTGTCAATCCAAGCCCATCCATTTACCTAAGAATATGGTGACACGTGATATGCTAGGCATGCCTTGGGCATTGGCAAAGAAACCAAAGATGTTGAAAATACTGATTGATCTTACAGCCAAATTTCTTTATTCACAGTAGTTATAAAAAAAGTCACCATGAATAATGAATTGGTGAATACAGACCATGGCTCCTAGGAGAAATACAAGGTTAGGTTCCTAAGAGCCTCTGGTCCCAACATTTTTATCAACCATTCGATACATAGCCCTGTTGTATGTGTGCCTCAGTTTAAAGCTACTTCATTGAATACATATTGTTGGTTTGCTGTCACAGACAACAGTGCTGTAGCCCGTGCCTGATAAAGCTCATCTCACACACGTAATTTCTCCCTGAGGTACATCACGGCCTCCTTGTGCTTAGGACGCTGGGCAGCACTTCAGCGCTACATGTAGGGGCCACTTTAAATAGCAACACCACCAATGAAAGTTCAAAAATGAAGAAAACGGGACACTGAATAGAACACAAAATGGATACTTAGAGTCTGAGAGCTGAAGCCAGAAGGCAGAGCATCCTGGCCCACCTCCGCTGGACACGTGCATGGATCTAGGTTCAAAAATGTCTACCTCGACATGGAAACAACCTAGGTGTCCATCAACAGAAGAATGGATAAAGAAGATGTGGTATATATATATATATATATGTATAATGGAATATTACTCAGCCATAAAAAGAATGAAAATTTTCCATTTGCAGCAACATGGATGGACTTGGAGGGCATTATGCTTAGTGAAATAAGTCAGACAGAGAAGGACAAATATCATATGATATCACTTGTATGTGGAATCTAAAAAAAATGATACAAATGAACTTATTTACAAAACAGAAACAAACTCACAGACATAGAAAACAAACTTATGGTTACCAAAGGGGGAAGTGGGGGAGGGATAAATTAGGAGGTGGGAATTAACATATACACACTACTATATACAAAATAGATAATCAACAAGGACCTACTGTATAGCACAGGGAACTCTACTCAATACTCTGTAATAACCTATATGGGAAAAGAATCTGAAAAAGAATAGATATATGTATACGTATAACTGAATCCCTTTGCTGTACACCTGAAACTAACACAATATTGTAGATCAACTATACTCCAATATAAAATAAAAAAATTAAAAACACAACAAACTAGTGAATATAACAAAAAAGAAGCAGACTCACAGATACAGAGAACAAACTAGTGGTTACCAGTGGGGAGCAAGGGAGGGACAATATAGGGGTGGGGGAGTAGGAGGTACAAACTCTTGGGTGTAGGATAGGCTCAGGGATGTATTCTACAACACGGGAAATATAGCCGATATTTTGTAATAACTGTAAATGGAAAGTAACCTTTACAATTATATAAAAATAAAAATAAAAAACAAAAGTCTGTCCAATGTCTTTGGGGGAAACTTCCAGGCTGTCCATTAAAGCACATCCCATCCTATAAAATGGGGGTGAAGCAAGGTTACTGATCACTGCAGCTTATTTAGCAGTGACAGTTTTTAGAAACAATGAATTAAGAAACAGTGACGGCAAAGTTATTGCAAAGTAAAGGTCACAGAGCATCACAGACTGTGTTGTTAGTACCACAGTCCCGAGAGCTTGGAAGGTTGCCAAACCCCTGCATTTCAGGAGAGAAGTCACCGAGTCCTAGTCCTTGCTCCGAGCTTTTTCCATAATTCGGTTGTTTGATTTTGCTCACACTGTAGCCCCGGATCTGCCACCTGGGACCAGCTCCAGCAGCAAAGTAAATCCATGACAAAGTGGCTTATCCCCTCTACAAGGGAATTCGGCAGTTCCTACCAAAACCACATGGGTGGTTACCCTTTGAACCAGGAGTCCCTGTCCTAGAAACTTACCCTGACTATGCAGTCAACAATGTCAAATAAACGTGCGCAAGGTTCTCCGTGATGGCTCTGGCTATGACTGCAAAGTGCTGGAAACAACCAGAACGCTCACCTGTAGGACAGGTTGCATAAACTATGAGGCATCCACAGGACAGAGGGGAGGCAGCTGTGAAGAGGATAAAGAAGCTGCCTGTGAATGAATATGGGGTTGGTTTCCGGGATGTACTCCTTAGTGTAAAAGAACCAAATGAGAGTCTATTGTACTCTTCTCATCCGCATGGAGTCAGTTAAAGGAGGGGGTGTAACCAGAAATAATAAAGCCGTGCCCAGGTGTCAATGGTTCCTGTCTAGGAGGGCTGTGCTCTCCCTGGGGTCTCGGGGGGCTTCCCCTGAGACAGTGGGTTCTTCCAGGCACAGCTGGTCCACCAGGGCTGTGAACCCAGGAAAGGAATTGAGGCCGCAGGGGAGAAAAGCAGGGTCAGGGTCTTCCCTCCCTAGAGCCTCTGGGGACAGTTTTCCGGCCACACCTGGGGCACCCTGTGAGCATCTGACTCCAGGAGAGCATGAAAGGTGAGTTCAAACGTGACCACAGGCTGGGATGCAGTCCTCTCTGGCTTAGACTCTGAAAAGGGCTTACGGCCAAGACAGAAAGTTGAGAAATTAATTAAAACTCCTGTGCCCTTTCGGCTGCCACTTCAGAGAGCAGAGAACCTCGTTTCTCTTGTTTAATAAGCAAGTGGCTGTGTTTACTGCCGCCGGCCAGCCCTTTGCAAACACCACCTCTTATTATTTCCCAAGCCTGGAGCCAGCTCTCCCCTGACTGATATGTCTGCACAGAAATGCAGTGACAGACACCTCTCCCCCCTGAGCCCCTCACTGCCAAAGGGGCCTTTAAAGGTTGGGGCATCCCCCAGCCCCCCAGCCAGAGGGGTCTCTCCGCTTCTTCCACCTCCAGTGGTGTCACACACGTAGAGCCTCGCTCTCTGCCCACATACCTTGCTCTCTGTTAACACCCGAGCTCTGGTCTCCACAGCCAGCTCTGCCTCGTGCATTGATCAGAAGCGACTCCAAGGCAGAGGGGGGCCAGCAGCTGGAAGACAGTTCCTGCGTTTTTCTTTCCTGTTCTAAAGTCATCTTGAAATGGAAGAAATAAACCCTTTTGGAGGTGTAGGGTAGGGAACGGGGTGCAGGGGGAGGTGGAGAATCCAGAGTCAACATAAGCTCCCTCTTCCTTAAGTGGAAAAGAGTAAGGTTGTGGGGAGCCTGTGAAATATGATTAAATTGTTGGCAGCCGTGGCCAGCCTCAGGCAAGCAGTGAAGCAGGAGATCTGGGCCAGGCCAAGTTCAAGGGTCTGGGGTCTGGGGAATGAGGGGATGCTGCCCGAGGGCATGATGGATAGAACAGATGCCAATTTTCCCAGCAGCAGAAGGGGATCCTCAGGAGGGTCCCAGGGACCAAAGCCCTCACCCGCCTCTCTGAGGTGGTGGACCCATTCTTACCAGAGGTCTTTGAGGAAGGTTCTGCTATGATTCACTTTTCCTCTTAGTAAAATAGTGGAATGCCGTGGGTCTGGAAATGACCTCTACCCTTGCACCCAAGTCTGACATATGCATTGGCTCGCTTGTGCCTGGCAGCTTCCCGCATCCCCATTCCACCCAGCCCCTCCAGGGTTTGTGCCCCCAGCGCTTCCAGGGTTCATTCTCACTTGGGACCTCATTTCCCGGCCTCTGGAAGTGCCCAAAGGAATATTACCGAACCCTGAGTCTCAGCAAGCTTTCCTGAATAAAGAGGTGTCCCAGGGTCTTTTGGCTGGGAAGACGAGGAGAAGAGCACAGGATAAAAAGACTCCTGGAAAAATAAGAAACTTGGAAAGACACGCCCACAGAAGAGAGCAGAAGAGAGGAAGTCCCCTCTAAGCTTGTGGGTGGATGTCCTCTGCAGTCGAGCTGGGGATCTGGAAACTGGTATCACCCTCCCATGCTCTGTCCCTCCTGGAACGTGGTCCATGGTCCTGATTTGCTTAAAGACACAGGGATTACATATGCAGATCACCCAAGGTACCCCGAGGCTCTGATGCCCATAGGACCCCTTGACACCCACTGCTGTGTGGTTTGCATGGTGTTCGGGCACAGGGCACAGGTTGGCCTTCCCTCCTCGGGCCAGGACAGCACACCTGTTGCATCCTGCAGCCCAGCAGCATCGGACCTGAAGCTCTGGGCTCCTGAGCCATCCTTAAGGGCACAGTCAAGAACTCAGGATGGATCAGAAAGAACATCTGCAAAACCCCTAGCTATGGTTCAGTCTTGTTAGGGTTGCCCTTGTTAGGTTTTTAAGGAAGACCCATATAATTCTTCTGTAGTGGGAAAATACAGTTCTTAAAGAGGCGTGGGAAATCTCTGTATGATGTGCAGCCTTGTTGAAACCCATGCAAGTGTCTGCCTTTCTGGTGGTTTGCAGACCAGCAGGCAATTGCCTCTGCTATTGATTTCTCCCCGCAAGGGCTGCTTTGGAGAGCCACATGCGCACAGCGAGAGCCATCAAAGATAGGTGAGAAGGTTGAAGATTTAAATCCCGAGTAGAAAACTAAAGGCAGCTCCCGAGCAATTGCTGTGAAATTTGTAAGCAACAGTTGAAAACGGGCATCTGTAAGCCTTTTTCAGAAGAGGGCTGTGGGGTAACACTGAATATAAACAACCCAGCTCCACCAGACATTCTCATGCTTTTATTAGCACACTGCATATCTGGAAGTGGTTTTTAAAAATAACCTAAGAGTTCATAAGTTTGTTGGCTAGCAGAAGCCAGTCTTTGGTCCAAAGGTTATGATCAATCCAACATTCAGTAGGAAGTTCGTAAAATACCCTCCACGTGGAGTCAATATTTCATCTTGACTGGCTAAGTCGAGGGGAAATATTACGCTGACGAATTGGAAGGAATCTTGTGTGTCTTATTACTGGATCTCTTCCCTAAAAACAGATGTGTGCAAGGAAACAGGATGACATTTAAAGCAATACTAGGAGTAATCTTGTAAACTTCTAGCATCCTGATGGCATCTCCATATGATAGAAAACACTAGAGCCACTCCTGGGGTCCCCTGGCAAAAATCCCAGCAGAAGGTAAATGTTCGGAAGCAGAAACTGGCTACAGGTCACAGCTCCAAGAAGTTGCAAGAGGTCTGATGTGACCACCCAACGGTATGACAAGGCCAGTATCAAGCTGATAATATGTTACTGATCTGAGATGGATCAATTGGAGACCAGCATTTGTTGGACCGGGCATGGGGCAGCCCTGTGGTCTTACACAAGCTTCCTCAAGGATGCTGCATGAGCCTTCTCGTCCATGCCTCCAGGAATCACGTGTCTCGATAGGTTGAGGGTAATAATAGTGATGGAGAAAGTCCCTGTGATGGTTAATTTCATGTGTCAACTTGGCTCGACCACAGTACACAGATATTCGGTCAAACAATATTCTAGATGTTTTGGGGTGAGATTAACCTTAAATCAGTAGGCATTAAGTGAAGCAGATTACACTCCATAATGTGGGTGGGTCTCATCTAATCGGATGAAGGCCTTAAGAAAAAGACTGAGATTGCCTGAGGGAGAGGGAATTCGACCTCCAGGCAGCTCTTGGACTTGAACTGCAACCTTCCCTGGGTCTCCACACACTGGCCTGCTTTATAGATTATGGGCTTGCCAGCCCCCACAACACTGTGAGCCAATTCCTTAAAATAAGACTCTTCTCTCTGTCTCTCTCCATCTCTCTGTCTCTGTCTGTCTCTCTGTCTGTCTCTATATAAATGTATATTACACACACACACACACACACACACACTCACACATCCTATACATTTTGTATTTCTGGAGAGCCCTGATAAACACTCTCCTAAGGCTTATAGGGGGTTGAGTTGTGAAAACAAACCTCTCAAGAGAACACAGGTCCTGAAGTGCCCTCCTTCCTGGGGATCACATATAAGTGGACATATTGAGAGCTGTCATCAAGGTCTCTTCTGTGATTTCCTTGAGGGGCCCCATCGGTGTGCTTCATCTCTGCACAAGGACTCGGGGGTCCGCATTGGGACTTCCCACCAGATGGTGTGACAGCAGCCTCCCCACTAGCTGGATGTTCTCAGACAAGGTGCTTGACCTCCCTCAGCCTTCATCTCTTTGTTTGTGGGAAAGAGATGATGAGGCTTCCTTCCTGGGGCTCCTGTGATGTTCGCCCAAGATACCGAGCACAGCAAGCACTCTGTAACCCACGATGGTGGTGACGTTGTTGTTTCTGTTGGTTATTATTAAATTATCTCGCCAACGTCTAATCAAGTTGATTGCAACGTATCATTTCAGAGTTTTCTTGTTTAAAATAAAAATGAGGGCCCTTTAGGATAACTCTTCTGCAAGGTGTATCCGGGGGCTGCCTGGCTATTGAGGATGCCAGAGGGGCTGGCAGTTTGTGCCCAGATCATGGGTGCTAAGTAAGCCCAGCCCCTGAAGAAGGCACTCATTTAAAAACATCTTCTTCGCAAGCTTCCCGGTCTCTGTCACGGAGGTGCCAAAGGCATCCACAGTAGAAACCAAACTGGGAAAGTAAAATGAATGTGAGAAAAGAAGGTGGAGGAGCTTAGAGACAGCTATGAGTAGTCCAATCCTTAAGTGCAAAATCAAACCCACAACTTTCAACTCCAACATGTCACAGCCAGAGCAGTCACGTGAGGGGCTGCAGAAAGAAACCCATAGAAGCTGCTGCAAATTGTATTCGCTCCTTCTTTAGCCAGAAGAGTCTCATCTGTGAAGACAACAAACTCATTCACGGAGTGATGAGCAGGGCTTGAAATGCAGGGTGTGTTCGAGCTATCTTTAACTCCTCATCTTGGACTGAAGCAGCGAGACAGACGGCAGAATGCCGCGCCTCTTCCTTTCTGCTCAACTGACCGTGGAGAAAAGGAAGGGACTAGAAAATACAGGCTGGGGCACTGCAGAGAGCCCTCCTGAGGACAGAGTGTGCATGTCAGCCAGAGGCTGCCCAGAATAAGAGACCAGGCACAAGGGCAATGTTTAAAGGACATTTAAGTAGATTTGGGGTCCAAAAGGCGACATCCCAAACAAGGTGTTATGGACTGAATGTTTGTGCCCCAAATCCATATGTTGGAATCCTAACCCCCAATGTGATGGTGTTAGGAGGTAGGGCTTCTGGGAGTTGATAAGGTCATGAGGGTGGAGCCTCATGAATGGGATTAGTGCCCTTATAAAGGGACCCCAGAAAGCTCCCTTGCCCTCTTCACCACGTAAGGACACAGCAAGAAGACGGCCATCTATGAACAAGGAGGCAGGTCCTCACCAGACGCAGAATATGCCAGTGCCTTCATTTTGGACTTCCAGCCTCCAGACTGTGAGCAATAAGTGTCTGTTGTTCATATGCTGCCCGGTCTATGGTACTATTATTATAGCAGCCTGAGCTAAGACACAAAGATAGATGCCTCTAATACTGGTTTCATCCACTAGCTCAAGAATAATGTTCTCAAAAGTTAGAAAACCTTGAGATTAAATCTTGGTGCATCCAGACACCAGTTGTAGGCACATCACTTAGCTTCTCTGAGCCTCAGTTTCTTCTTCTGGAAAAAAAATCAGCAGATGATTACTTACCCCATCAGGTTGTTGGGAAGAGTCAGCAGGAGCCCATGGGAAACACCTGGTGCAGCTTCCTGTTTAGAAAAGACCATTGCATATTAACACCAACCTTACTGATGATCTAATTATCAAATCTGGTGATTTTGAGCCTTGCTGTGTGCTGCCCTGAGGTCTATTCTGGGATTGCCTGAGGAAGGGTGGAGTTGAAGCCCCACCTCCCCTCACCATGAATTGGATCTCCAAGGGCTATTTATCTGTCATCTGTCTTTCATGTAAGGTTTTGTTTCAGGACACCTCTTGTGCCTACTTGACAGCCTCTCAGCTCACATAGGTGTTACCAGCTTTGCACAGGTGCTACCCTCCCTCAGAAGATTGACAGAAATATAAAACATTGGCAAAACACTTGGTGTGTTTGGCTGTGGAGAAACATTGCTGGTGGAAATTAAAAATAGTACAACCCCTATGAGAGAGAATTTGGCAGAATCTAGCAAAATCTTATATGCTTGTACCTTTGTCCGAGGAGTCTACTTCTAGGAGCTATTTCCAGAGATGCCCTGGGAAAAACGTGGAAAGACACGTGCTTGGTCCTTTTCCTTACAACACTACTCAAAGGAGAAGACGGGCACCGTCCAAATGCCCATCACTAGGGAATGGCTGAGGAAACCAGGGTGCACCTATGCAATGGATTATTTTGCAGCTGCAAAAAAGAATGAAGAATATTTCTTTGGGCTGGTTTGAAGCAATTCTAAGGTTCAGAGATACGTGAAAACATCAAGATGGTAAGTGAAAACAAAACAGTATATTTTTCTTGTATTAAAAAATATATATTTGCTTGTCAAAAGGAGGTGGAACTAACCTGAAAAATGGCAAAGCTAATACCATCTGAGCAACAAAATAATAATAATAATATTATATGATAACCTAAAGAATAAAATGTTGGTGTTATGAAAATTGGGATGCTGATTCAAACAAACAATTTCTAAAAAAGGGAAAAAAATGGAGACAACTGGGTAATTTGAACAATGATGGGATATTTGATGATATTATGGAATTATTGTTATATTTTAGGTATGATGATGATATGATATTGCGGTTGTGTGTAACTTAAAGGAGCCCTTCTCTTTTAGAGATAACAAGGTAAAATAATTACAGATGAAGCAATATAATGCTTGAGATTTGCCCCAAAATAACCCGAGGGAGGCAGGGATCATTGTAGCTGGATGATGGGGACGCAGTGTTCATTATACTAGTCTTTCTCATTTTGTATAAGCTTGCCATTTTCCATAATAAAAGGATTTTATGTACCAATCTACCTTACTGATTACATACATTTAAGCCACATTCGAGGCATGGGGGCTTGTTCTACACATCCTGAATTGCTGGCTTCTGAAACAAACTATGGAAACTTTCAATTATGTTGTCAAGCAAAATCGGCAATGGGGACACTTTTGCAGATCCCCTTGCCCCACTACCATGTGGCTGACAGCACTGATGGGCAAAAACGTGGCCAGGGTGGATGTGTGAGCCCAGGGTGTGGCGGGCTTAGTCAGGAAGGGGAGGGAGAGCTTGTGCTCGGCTGTGGGTGGGTTTGTTCATGACTATTGTTAATAAACACGCAAAGTTCCAGGGGCTGACCAAGCAACAGGGCAAGAACCTGCTTTCAAGGAACTTACACAGCAGAGAAGACAAAGGCTGTGCACACGATGCAAATAAACAAGACTCCAGCTAGCGCTGTGTGGGCCAAGATAAAAGATCAGACACAGTCACGGAGGTGTCTGTGGTCCTGAAAGGCCTCGTTGAGGAAGGGATTCTTGAACTCAGAACAAACACAGGAAGGGACCAGCCCTGCAAAGATCTGGGGAAGGCTCTACCTCAACTGGTCCAGCTCCTCCCAGGCTCCTCCTGGTTCACTGGGCTCCAGCCATGCTGGCCGCCTTCCAGGTGGCCCATAAACACTCCTGGCATGAGCGGGGTTCCAGAGTCTGCCCCTGCTGCTCCCCTTCCCTGCAGTGCCTTTGCCATGTACCTGGAGGACTCATCCCCTCCTTCCTAAAGTTCTGCTCAATGGCCACATCATCATAGCAGCCTTCCTGCTGGAATTCCTTGAGGTCTCACTTCCTCTTCCCCTTGCTTGGATTTATTTTCTCCACAGTATTTCCCATCACCTGAAATATCATACATTTACTTTTTGGCTTATTGTTCCCCTCTTGCCAGGAGAATATCAGCTCCAGGAGGACAAGGATTGAGTCTGTTTTGGACACTTGTGTAGTCCCAGCCCCTGGAATGGTATGGCATAGAGTGGGTACTCAATACTTGTTTCTTGGACAAACAAACAAATATAAGAATACTGTAGGAAAAACTATTTCAATACCATATATCAGCACTGAAAATGAAATATAAATTACACTTTTGTTGCTTTTGTAAGTGGAAACTGAAAGAAAACCCCAACAAGAATACATCTAATAGAAGATATGAAGGAATTTTGTGGAGAAAATTACAAAAGATTTATTTTAAAATGCTATAAAAACATAATCAATGCATCATGTTCTGTAAAAATAAAAATTATCTTCAAATTAATCCATGATGTCACACAATTCCAATAAAAATTCCAATCCTTTGTAATGAGTAAATTGGTAAGCTGATTCTACAACATAAATGTAAAGCACAATGATAAAAATGGCCAAGAAAATTTTGAAGAAATGAAATAAGGTGCTAGGGAATGTGTTGGGGGAGATGGCCATATCAGAAACCAGACTATATCACAAAGTTATGGTGGGTAAGCAATATGATATTAGTAAAAGGCCAACAGAATGGAATATAGTGCCCAGAAACAGAGCCATGCATGTATAGAAAATTAAAATATGAGAAGGATGCTCTTGTAGGCCAGTGGCAAACAATAGAATATTCAATAAACAGTTCTGGGGCAATCGACTATCCCCATGGTGAATAAAATAAAATCAGCTCCCTATCTCATTATCCCATGCGGCAGCCAATATTCAAAGGTCAAATTAGCAGAGCAAAATAATTTAAATTTAGAAAAAAGTATGAGAATATCTTCACAATTTCAGAATATGGATGTATTCTTAATTAAGATTAACATGCAAAAACTACTGCTAATAATTGCTAATGATAAAAAATAATTGCCAAATGCAACTACATTAACTTGAAGAAGCCTATCGGTCATCAGGAGATACCATGTTAGAAATGCAAGAATAAGCCACAGGTCAGGGCAATTAGAAAAGAAAAAAGGAAAAAGAAAGAAAAAAAGGAAGGACGGAAGGAAAGAAGAAAAGGTATCCAACTTGGGACAGAAGAAGCAAAACTATCTCTATTTACAGATGACATGATCTTGTACATAGAATATCCTAAGGAATCCACACACACACACACACACACACACACACACAAACGTATTAGAGCTAATAAATGAGTTCAGCAAGGTTCCAGGATACAAAATAATTGTAGATCCACTGTATTTATATACATTTGCAATGAACAATCCAAAAACAAAATTAAGAAAACAACTTGATTTACAATAGTAAAAAAGAATAAAAGACTTTTAGGAATAAATTAACAAAAGACGTGTAAGTCTTATACAATGAAAACTAGAAAACCAGGCCTGGACAGATTCTCCCTCACAGCCCTCACAAGGAACCAACCCTACTGACACATTGATCTTTGACTTCTGACCTCGAACTTTGAGAGAATAAATTTCTGTTGTTTAAGCCAGAGGTTCCCAACCCCCAGGCCACGGACAGGTCACGGTCTGCAGCCTGTTAGGTGCTGGGTCACACAGCAGGAGGTGAGTGGCGGGTGAAGCGAAGCTTCATCTGTCGCTCCCCATTGCTTGCATTACAGCTTGAACAATCGCCCCGCCCCCGTCCATGGAAAAATTGTCTTCCACGAAACCTGTCCCTCGTGCCAAAAATGTTGGGGACCACAGGTTAAGCCACCCAGTTTGCGGTATCTTGGCTATGGCAGCCCTAGAAAACCAATATACTATTCCTATATACACCTGTATCTACATCAGCATCTATGTACACGAATACCTACACCTGCACCTGCACTTCTATCTACAACTTGATCTAAATCTCTGTCATCTATCTATCTACTGATCTATCTACAAATCTATCTGTGGATTGAAGGACCTCAAGACAAATTGTTGAGGAATAAAAGGCAGTTGCAGCATGATATATACTGCATAATACAATTCATATAAAGTTAATAGTTAATTAAAGTGATAGAAACATCATGCTTCTAGTTCCTTAGGCCCAAAGAGCATGGTACCAGTTCCAACTCTTCTCTTTATTACATATCCTTTATCTGTCCTGTAAGGACAGCCCATCATCTGTATCTTGAAAACACATGAGCTTTGGCCACCCTCACCACCTCCACTTCTCACCAGCCAGGTCCAGGGCACAGTCATCTCTGGCCTGAATGTTTACTGGAATCACTGGTTCAAGCTTGCCCACTTTGGTCTTTTATTAAAACAGAAGCCAGAGCAATCTTGTTAAAGCTAGGCTCATACCCCTTCAGTTCATAGTCCAAGAAGAAAAAGATACACAGCCTCCTTATTTTGAGCAGTCAACTGATAGTATAGAAACCGAGAGCTATCTGGTCCTGCTTCCTCTACCTTTTCTTAATCCCACCCGCACCCCCATAGAGGAAACCCTTCTACACAAGGAGAGAAAGCAGGAGACAGAGAGGAAGGGAGGGAATATGTGAAAACCTGGACACCTGACCACAGGATGGGAGTCCTTGAAGCCAGCTCCACGCTTGACTTCTCAACTACAGGAACCAATAAATCCTGTTTTAGCTCAACTATTTAGCTCAAACTATTCTCAGTTGGCTTTCTGCCACTTTTATCTGAGAGCTCCCTGTCTGTAGCTTTTCTTGGACCATAGTCAATACTTGAAAATGTAGAATTGCTGTTTCCAGAGGCAATAAAAATGAAGTGACACTGAAATGTGACACCATAGGTGTCTTGCCTTATCGTTGTCTCCAAAACATCCTGAAGACTTTTGCTGGTTTCCTGGCCATTTTGGAATTCTCACACATAGAACAGGGATGTACAATTTTTTACGATCCCAGAAATACCCTGAAATTGAAGCAGTTTGGATTGTCTGGGAATAGACGTGCTTCTCATTCATCTTTTCTCATATTCCTCAGGGAGTTGTAACTCACTAAAACACAGAATAAACAAGTAGGCACAGGATGCTAAGGGTGAGCAGGGCTTGGGGAGAAGGTTCCAGATGGGAAAGCAGTGAGCACGGGTGGCTAAGGCAGGACTTGCCCATATGCCTGAGTCATCCGTGTCCTTCCGGATGCCCTCTGGGCATGGAGACTGGCCTTTCGCCCAAGTTGAATGTGAGCAGTCAATCAAGGGAAGTCCAAGCCCACTATCCATCCTGGAATCCTCTCTTCTGTCCAACTGACATGTAACCTTATCTCTCGAGTCCTTGATACATGGATTTTCCCACTCAATCAAAGCAAGGCCACTATGTGCTCCTTCTCAGATGCCTCTTCCGTTGTTGCCCTTGTCTCTGCAGTGGCCACGGAGAAGCAGCCAGAGCCAAACCCTCCTGCTGTCTTCAGCCCAGTTAACCCAGTTTCCCCGTGCTTTTGCTGCCTGGTGATTACATCCTGCCCAGTTCAGTCCGTGGATGAGTAGCAGCTCCCAGTTTTGTAGGAACAAACCACAGTCATTGAAAAGCATGTTCCAGGTGGGGATCCAAGCAGTGGAGAAGGTCCACACATTTCTCCAAACAGAAAAGACAGATTCTCTGGCCACTTGACACACACAGTACAGTGAGCCACTGTGCTCAGAGGCCAGGCAAAGGAAGCCAGGACTGCTATCAGGCTCAGTCTATAGGGAGCTCACTTGTGCATGTGACAGAGAATGGAAGTAATTTCTTGCTGTCTACAACTCAGAAAAAGGGGATAGTCAATCCTTGTGGTTCAAGGGTGATAGGGGGAGCAGAGAGAGGGTGGAATGTATCCTTTTTGTCTTGAATGTCAGGGACTAAATAGGCTACAAAGAGGCCAGCTCTGGAGGAAGGGAGGGGAGTCACGTGAAGGGCAAACATTTTGTACATTAGTTCGAAGGTGGCAGGAAAAGGGTGAGGAAGGAGGGCAGAACTGGGTGTCAAACTCTTGGGTGGGGTTATGGTGGATTATAGCTAAATCATGCACTGTTGTCCTATAAATTTCCCTTCCTCTAAATGAGAAGGTGGGAGGGGGTTATTAAATGTTCTGAGAAATCAGGACAGATGCCATAAAAATCATGCGGATAACAACTTCATTATACTAAAGCAAGTAATTGAAGGGCCCATATTACGTTGCCTCCAAATATTTTGCATGCACATCTCATCTTTTATCATAAATGCCTTATGGATAATGACTGTTATAAAAATGATGAATTGCTTAGGTGAGTGTTCCTCTTTTAAAAAAAATAAAGGAGCAATCATTTTCAGACATTATTTCCTTGGGGGACACCACAGCAGAAAATGAGAACTGGCTTTTCCAACTTTGCCAGCGGCTTTATTTTGTTTTCTGTTTGGCTTTGTTGTGTTTCTGAAAGAAAACGTTCACAAGCACCAATATCTCTAGATTTGCAGAAAATTAATTCTGTAGATGATGTGGAAACGATAGCCTATAAAGTTAATGAGATATTACCGAAGGCTGGATAAACAATTAGCAGTATTAGCTGCGAAGATAAACCAAGACCTGTTGCAGAACTGCAACCTCTAACAGAACTGCAACTAATTAAATAGAAAATTACAGCACAAGCGTGTGAAAACAAAAGCGAATGGAATGGGGGTGAGAATTAACAGAGCTAATATTGCAAAGGCAACAATGTTATTAAAAATGAGAAGGAGGGTAGTGTATTAAAACCATCAATCTCCCCCTCCCCCATCCTTCACTGGATTTTGTTTTAATCACTGCATTTCCCCATTGTCCCTGTCTTTCTCGTGTCTGCTTCTGGCCACTCTGCAGGTCTCCAGAGAGGCTACGTTTGCAATTTCTCCTGTTCAAAACCTGCAGAGCAACTATGCCCACCTGAGTGAAGGAGTCTTTTCCTGACCCCACAGACCGTCCACCAATTCCCTGAAGCATGAAATTGGCTTCCTTGTTTCTAAACATGAAGAGCTATAGAACTTCCTGGGAAAAATTAGCTATGCTGCAAATCTCAGCTTTTTACGTTAGATTTGGGAACCTCATGGCCCATGTTCTCAGGGGCATGGAGCTGTATTTCTCCCTTTTTAAAGAAAAATTACAGTCTTCCTATTTCATAGCTTTCCCTCAGTTCCTCCTTGTCTTGGAGAGCTTGGAGCTTCCCAGGGAGCCTGGTGGAAATGGAGACTGAGGTGGTGGGTGCCACAGGTAGAGTCTTCCGTCAGGTGGAGGCCTGGGCAGGGTGAACAAGCTGGATACTGCTCTGCCTCCATCCCCCAGCTGTGGTGCAGAAGATGCAGGAGAACCAGGTGTCTCTTTGTGAGACAATGTTGGCTGTAGCCAAGACGGGAGAGTATGCCCAGGCATTCTGAAGATGCTGGAATCAACTACATCTGGGTTTCCTTATACGAGACCTTGCCTTTACTGAGGGGCCACAGGGTCACCTCACTTCCGTGAGAGCCAGGGAATCTGCTGCATGACCCCAAATCTCAAGGGTTTCTCTCTGAAGCTGCATAGGCTGCTCTACCGATAGACAAGAAAGCTGCCTTCGTGGGGAACAGGCATTGCACAGCTCCACCTTGGCCCCCAGAAGAGCAACAGGATGACAGAGATCCCCCGAGAAGATCTTGAAAGGTTAGAAATGGGAGGGCTCTGTGTTGTCAGCATCCTTCCTCTGATGACAGCACCCAGAGAGAACTAAAGGACATTTTGTCCCAACAAAGGTTAAACCTGAACAAGCCACACTGCCTAGGGGTCTGAGAAGGACCACTCCATGGTTACGAGCATCTTGGCTTCCCACACAATTTACTGGACCTGGAACTTTAGACCCTAACTCCCAGTGGAAGTGCTGCCCCAATAGTCCATGTTTCCTCCTCTCATTGTCGTTAACTGGATTGATTCCTTCCCTCGGGGCTCCCAGAGTCCTTTCCATGTTACTACAAAAGGAGAGCGTGAGATGAGGACTTTCTCTGGATCATAAAGCCCTGAGTGTGGACCACTTAGTTTTGCCCTTACTTATATTCTGTCTTATGTTGCTTTCTAGTTTATGATGGATGCAAATTTTGTTTCCTCAAGTAGTACACTTCAGGGATTCAGGAACTATACCCTACACTTTCACACAAACCCACAACCACATCTACACCACCACCACCATCATCACTACCATGGCTAGTCCTGGTTGGACATACCACAGGGGCTCAAGGATGCTCATCATGAAATCAACACTTATTTTATTCTGTGACATTTAACTCTCTTTAGACCAATCCAGCTCTGCCTCCCATAAGCTGTTCCATTCAAGAAGAGAGCAAACCCAGCATCTCCTCAGAGCCTCTGCGTCTCCCAACGGTTGTCCCTGCTGCTCATGGCAACTCTCTGACTTGCTCTATCTTTAGATAAAAGTAAGTTATTGACAACCTGGCTGGAGAAGAAGCATTATCAAAGAGCACAGTGGATGGGGGCTGCCATGTTTGATGCATACAGTCTCTTTGATAGATCACAACATGAACGCCTTTGCTCCAGGCAAACTGCTCTAAACTGTCTGGGTTTCCTGCAGGAAAGTAGAGCTTGTTTGGGAGAAAGTTGGAGGAGTATTCACTGCTTAGCAGTGACGCATAGATGCGCAGCTTTCTCAGCCCACACCAAGACTGAATGACTGAGTAAAACCACATCAAAGGCCACTCAACCAGACTACGCTGTACTCTCCAGCAAGGACTCAAAGGGCAGTAGGGCTCTCGGCTGTGGAGGTCCAGCTCCTAATGGGGCTCTTATTGGATCCACAAAGACCTGGGTGTTGGTGTTAATTGAGCCCCACCCTAGGTTACCCGCCAGAGGAAGGGAGCCGCGGACTAAGCTTTCAAGACTCATTTTGATCCACCTCAACTTCACGGCACATAGAGGTGGTGATCAATTAGCCCCCATTACTGACTTTTCTATCATCACAAACATAGGTTCCAAAGATGCCCATCACTTGAGAGCCAATGACTCCATTTGTTCAAAAACTTTCGTTAATTTGGGCAAAAATAATGATCCAAATATCAGAAGGGGCTAGACGTGGAAACCCTTCAGGGCATGAGAATAGAGCTGCAGAAAAGACTTCAGTGTAAATACTGTAATTCTGCCAGTAATTAAATAACCTTAAACTGACTCATTATCTTCAGAGTTACATGTTAATAATTTTACTGGCAAGCGTTTCATAAGTTAATTCTGAAAAGACTTAAGCATAGATAAATTTAATTAATTCCATATTTATACTAGCTTTTGTGCTTTTAACTTCAAGTGATTTTTTTGAAAAGTCAAGGAGTGTATAGACATGTTGCATAAGTGATGAAATGACAACATCATCCTGAAATTGGAAGAGGAGCTCCATGTTAGGGAATGAGGCTGAAGAAAGACAGAGCTCTCTACCCACAATTCTGGCAATAGCGTGCCACACTCGGGCAAGGGAGGGGCCCCAGGATGGGAAAACTTGATATCAATGATTTTCCTACCTTCTCAGTTCATTTAAAACATTGGGAAATGCATCATTCTATAAGATGTCTCCTGGTGCTTTTTCTATATGACCATATCCTAGATGTGCTGTATACTGGAAGGTGGAGCTGGTGGCCAAACATTGACTCATGGTATTCATGGTAAAAAGTTAAACCCTTAGTCCTTTTCTCAGAAAGACATTCAATATATAGTCTCAAACTATCTGCTCTTCAAAGTGGCTGACTCTGGGCCCTGAAGAAAGAACAAGTGCAGTGTGACTGGTATTTCAAGATGTACCTGGTATCATTTCACCAAAATGCTTTCAGCACTGTGACCTTTGGACAGCTCTCCAGGTGCACAAATGCACCTCTCTGGGAATAGATAACACCTATCTCCAAAAGTTGATTCCACGTCCTGCAGGGAACTAATGGTGGGGTGCGTGTCTTTCTTCTCCTGGTTTCATCAGAGAAAAAAATCCAATCTGCAGGATGGACACTCACACCCTCCATTCTGCGAAGAACTCCTGTGACCCCCAGCTCGTTGCTCTTATCTCTTGTCTTCATTTGCTTGAAGTAAAAGATAGATATTGGCTCCTAATTAACACACCTAACCCTGAAGTTTAAATATCTTTGCTTTTGTGAAATTCTGGGTTAAGGTTAATGATTCAACACTGCTTCTAAGCATGTTCTTTCAGAAGGTAATTCATGCATACTAGAGGAAGCATACCAGGGCATACCATGTCTGTGCTCAGGGTCAGGGCAATTTGAAGCAACTTTTATTAAGGCAACAGGAAGAGGGTTGGAGGTTGGGTCAGATTCTCAGCTAATGACAAGGACTTTATTCTGGGACTGATTAACATTCAGAGTCAGGGCCAAAGCTGGAGGGGAGAAAGCATGTGGTAGGAAGAAGTGTTTGAACTAAACCCACCAATTTCTACTATGTAGAAGGAAGCCTTATGCTTGGGATGAGTCTAGCTGTGACTCTGTGTTTCTTATTTGAGTTTAGGGATTAACCTTTTTATTTAGAGTCCAAAAGTGAGCCCTTTTGAAGGAGAAGGACAGTACTGAGAAGTGAGTGGAGGTGAAGATGGTCCAGGAATGTGGTTTAGCTGCTTTCTCTGAGAGGCTGAGGAGGTGGTTGACCCCAGACCCAAACTCCCTATGGTTCTCAACAATACTGAACTCCATTATAGATAGATAAGGGCATCATTTCTTGGCTGCATTAACTTTTAATAAGCTGGTTGCATCAGATCTAATTATGCCACGGAGGGCAGTTTTTATATTTTATAAGCACGAATAAATCCCTTCCCAATCTGCAAGCTCCTTATTGGCAATTTGCAAAGGCCTTTGGGTAGCATGCTTTAAACCTTCATCTCCTGTAGTCATCCCCGACTTGTAAGTACCTCTGGAAGATTCACCGTTGCTTAAATAATTGAATCTATTTAAAGAAATGAAGCCAATTAACTTTTCCGTTTATGACCAAGAAATAATTTCACCATGTGTGGTCAGATTCTGCTAAGTATCTAGGGATTCAATTACTGTGTAGAGCTCAGAAAAATCCAAATAGGATCTTAAATTAAGCCAGATTGCCTTTTCCATGGCATTTAGGGTAACTTCTGAGTCCAGACTTGATGGTAACACCAAGTAACCAAAACTCTGTTTAATATCTGTAAATCCTATTTGGTTTTTCTACCTAAATCCTCAGGCAAGATTTGTAAATTGAGGCTCCGTGCCTCCATGCTCTAGTTTTGGTGTCATTTGTTTTTTTTTTTTTTTTTTCCTTACCTGGTGCCCCTTTCTTCTTTTCGTAAGAAACACAGTGTCCTCCTAGGTCTCTCTCTGATTGTAATTTTTTTTTTCCTTTGGCTCTCTATGCACATTAAGGTGTAAGTGATGGATGAGAAGTTTAAAAAAAGGGTAAACTTTTCTTGTGGGAATTTGCATTTTTAATAGGAAATGTCATCTGATAATAAAGAGAAGAAAATGTGAGCAATTGGAATATTACACCTTACCACAGGCTGAGAACCCGGAGAACGTCTTGGTCCTCCAGGGGCTGCCAGCCTTGTGCTACGTGGGCTGAGCTCGCTGCATTCCCCCCCTCCCCCACATGGCCCACAGCACGGAACCACAGCCCCTGAGCAAAGAGGAGAATCGAGATCTCGATACTTTCTCCAAGTGCTACCCAGGTGATCAATCTCCTTCACCTCTGAGGTTTATTCTTTTATTTCACTCTCAGTTCTAGACCATATCTGTAGCTCTGGTCCAACCATTCTCTCAAACTTCAGTCATGTTTCTAGAACTGCTTAATAGACGTCTCCACTTGCACATCCTGCTCCCTTCACAAACTAAACATGCCCAACTCAACCCAAAAACTCAATGAATATACGGCCACCGTTTACCCAGCTGTACAAATCAGAAACCTGGGTGTCACCCATGTCTTCTTCTTCTCACTCATCCTGCATACCCAATCAGTCACAAAGGAGACCATATTTATACCCTGGGTCTTTCTTACATTTGATTCCTTCCATTCTTACTCCCCCTGGGGATTACTGCAAACTATTACCTTTGCTCTCTGTCCCCTGCTTGTTGTTACATTGCTTATCTCTCCTAAGTCATTCAATACCCTTCACAGATGGCACCTCCTCCATGAAGCCTTCCCTGAGTCTTCACCCACAAACCCTCCCCATCACCATAATCATTCCTTCCTCTAAACCTGTCACCTCCTTCTGTCTTGTAGCACATATCCTTGGCTGCCTTATGTAAGGGTTATTTGGGCACCTGTGTTGACACATCTACTATTTTCTTGAGAAGGACCAGGGCTTTTCATCTCTATACTCCCTTCACCTAGAATGATCCCTGGCCCATGACTGTTATCTGAACAAAAAGCAACACTCAGCTAAAACCAGAATTTCAAGACAATTTGGAGGAGGGTATCTGCGCCAGCCGCCTCATTGTTCTCAAGGGAGACTGAGCATTTCTAGGGAGTTCCCTTTTGCTGCTACAACCAACCTTACAAACCAGGATTAGAGAGTGCAAGGAAAGCTGAGGTCTCAGGTCCCAAGTCTCTCCAGCCCATCTTAACTCCGGAAGATTCCATCATCAGGGAGAGATTACCTTGCAGCATGATGGGATTTGATGTCACCCGGGATCATCCCATAACTTGCCTCAGCCCCTACCAAGGCAAATGCATTTAACTCTGGCTGGGGGTCAACCAGGTGAGAGCAAGACTCTGAGGAATGAGCCCTCAGGCAGGTGGCTCTGGGGGTAAGGCTTGTACTGAAGGACAGAAAGGCTGTAGCCAGGAGTATTAGAGCCATGATGGCAAAACATGGTCCACGTTGGGGCTGCTTTCCTGACTCTTGGCTCTTCAGGAATCTGTGGCCCATGTTGTCCACATGGAATAGAACTATCCCAAATGGGCATCCCAAATGGGTATTTCCAATAGCTCCTCTCCTGCAAGGTGAACTTGGGGAGGTGTCCTGCACCAGAAAGGGTTTCTGGAACGATATGTGAACGGTGAATGCTTTGGGGGTTGGGGGTTGCCAGGCATCGGGTTTATGTCAGTGCTATTGAAGAGGAGATCTGAAGGGTTCCCAGGAAGAACCCACACACAGAAACCAGGGTAACGTCCCCCTGTTCCTGGGATCCATGCAATGTGAGTCTCCAAAAGCAGAGTCTGATCACATGGTGAAATCCCTTCTTGGTCGTAAACTGGAAGTTAATTGGCTCCATTTCATTAAGGGGATCTAATTATTTAAGCCCCAGCAAAGGTTCTGGTGAGAGTTACTAATGAGGGTGCTCTTAGCTGTCTCCTGACTTGGGAATCCGGTCAGCACCCTGGTGGCCTGAATGAGTTAATGTAGCAATGACTAAGGGGCCCTGGGGGCCAGGGAGGAAAAGGTTCCACAGAATGGGGGCCTTGGGAGCCAACTGCCTAGATTAAGAACTTCAAATATCCCCCATGCCTGAATTGGAAATGAGTTTGGAACTTTATCCAACAGCATAAACCAATGTAAAGTGTTCTTAGAGACAGGGGAAGGCAAAGGGCTACTGTTCTAGAAATGAGGCCATCACACACTGGCAGTGCATGGATGGCAGTCTCGGGATTTTAGTCCAGAACCAAGCTTTCCAGGCATTTGTGGGGTTGGCTGTGCTCCAGGGCGGGGTACTGAGCTGTGCCATCACGATTATTTTCCTTTCAGCTGTGCTATAGAAGAACCACCCGTGATCCTTTAAACGAACACAATGACCGCACAACAGGAATAAGAGAAGTGCCGAGAATCCAGCAGTTGTTCTCAAATGTCTCATGTACAGAAAAGAATTTATTTCTTTCTAGGTACGGCTGCCATGTTGCCCCCTGAAATAATGAACCGCCATTAATTTTTCTTTTTTGTAATTAGTTATTAAAATCCTAAATTTCGATGTATTCTTAATCCCTTAATCCTGAGTCCAGTTGATGAGGCCTAGATCATGAAAGCATTTTAAACTATTTTATTTTTTGTGCAATTTGAAACAGACTTAAAAGCCTGTTATGCAGACATTAGAGGATGATATGTATGTCTGTGTGTATGTGTGTATGTGTGTGTGTACATGTCTCTCAATGACCACAGTAACTGTTTTTACAAAATTAAATGGCTTGAATAATGATGATGGTGATGATCATGGTGATGATAATGATGATGGTGATGCTGCTGCTGCTGATGGTGGTGGTGATGGTGATGATGGTGATGATGGCGATGATGGTGATGGTGATGATGGTGATGATGGTGATGATGGCGATGATGGTGATGGTGATGATGGTGATGATGGTGATGATGGTGATGATGGCGATGATGGTGATGATGATGATGGTGATGGTGATGGTGATGATGGTGATGATGGCGATGATGGTGATGATGATATGGTGATGATTATGATGGTGATGATGATGATGGTGATGGTGATGGTGATGATGGTGATGATGGTGATGATGGTGATGATGGCGATGATGGTGATGATGATGATGGTAATGGTGATGATGGTGATGATTGTGGTGATGATGATGAGGATGATGATGATGATAGATGTTGGGATCTTTGGATACCCCACTCTGACTCCATTTATCACCCCTGCCACCTAGGCTCTGACCAAATTGAGAAATAAAACAAATAAGAAGTAGCTGATGGAGCTCACCTATGAACCCTCTTATTAGTAGGTGTCAGGTTGGATGCTGCAACCTAGCTGTTAATGTTGCAAGCTGAGAGTGTTGGGCAGATCTGTCCACCCAGCTCAGGATGCCCCACACTGGACCCAGGAGGAGCAGAGGCAAACATGTTCTCTTTCAGGAGCATTCTCAGTTTTTCCTCCCCAAATTTACCAATCAGATAAGTCACCCCTCTTCCTGGTATGAATGAAAAATGTTGCTGCCATATCAGTAAACAAAGGAGGTTGCAGCCATCAGGCCATTACATTACAGCCACCTGGATGGTGAGCCCAGAGGGAACTCAGGATGGAGACAAACAGACTGCCCACTGTCAAACCCTCATCCACTGCAGCCACCCCCTACTGTGTACCCTGAGGGGACTCAGGATGGAGAAAAGCAGGATACTGTCCCTAGATAGTTAAGGTGAATATCAAAGGAATGATTTCAATGAGCCCAGACTCTTGTATCTTCCCATATTTAGAAAAGCACTAAATTCCTTAACTTGAGATGTCTGGTTTTCTTTAATTAACAGTAACTTTTGATGTTCCGACACCCTGATCTTTGTTGCAAAACTCCTATATATCCTGGCTCCCTGCTTGCCTCTTTGGAGCAGCCCCTCAGAGCTATCTGAGAGGCTGCCTCCAGGCTTGAAATCTTCAGAATGTCCACCGAATAAAACATAGCTCTTAACTTTTAGGTTGTGCATATTTTTCAGTGGATACTGGGGAAGAGAGTAAAGGGGTGGGCAATGAAAATCCCTGCATGTGGGAGGAAGCAACCTGGCAGAGAGTTTATGGAAGCCAGGCATGAGCCAGGTGTTATCACTATACCTACCGTATGTCTAATCTTCATAGAAACCTAATATAGGCATTACCAGTCCCATTGTAGAGATGAAGAGATTGATTTGGTCAGAAAGTTAGATGACTTGCCCAAGGTCCGCTAGTTAGTGATAGGACAGGGATTTAAACTCAGGGTTTTAAGCCTTAACCGTTTCCAAAACTCAAGTGTTTATACCTGAAAATTGTGCAGAACCACGATCCTCAGAAAGTGGTCCATGGACTCCTGGGAATTCCTCAAACCCTTCCAGGGTGTCTTCAGGGTCAAAATGATTTTCATCAGGACACTAAGATATCATTTTCTGTCTTCACTCTCATATTCTCATGGGTGAACAGCAGAGTTTGCCAGAAGCTGTGTGACAGGTAGCATCACAATTGATTGGAGAAGCAGCTAGGGGAGTTCAGCTGTTAACCAGAGATTAAAGAGAATCACAAAAATTGTGAAATAATGCCACTCTTCTCACTAACTTTTTTATATTATGAAACATATTTCACTTTATTAAAATATTTATGTTAATATGTGGTAAGCTTCTTATTTTAATGAAATAATAAATATTTTAATTTTTTCTCAGTTTTCATTTCTAATATGATAAATCCAAATAGATGTAAATAAAAGCTCTTTGGGGCCCTCAATGTTTTTAAGAACATAAAGGGTTCCAGAGACAAAGAAGTTTGAGAACCACTGGTGTAGAGCCTCATTTAACTGGATAAAGTGTATATCCCCTTTGGGCTTCCATTTCTGTTCAGCCCAGAGGACTAGCTCAGCTACCAGCCAACCGAAAGCAAATTTTGGAACCTGGAGTCACAGGGAGGTGAAGAGATGAATCTGGTCTTTCATGTGGCTTGTGTATCTCAGAACTCAGGAAAACCTTAACAAGTACCGACCTCTTCTTTTTTTTCTCTTAAAAAATGTTTGTGAACTCTTGTGAAGACACACCCAAGACCAGAAAATCCTAGCGTAGAACAGAAACACATATTTGGAAAGTTTCCTTTTTGTTTTCTCTACCATTGATCTGGTAAGTAGACAGGACTCAGTATTTGCTCTGTTTATTCTGGCCTGAAAGAATCAAGTCATCAATTTGTGAACTTCTGGTGAAAACCAACACCTTTGGGGGCAAAGGCCACGTGTCCCACAGAAACAAGGTAGTGGTTTGACTTTGGCAAAGATACAGCCATATGGGCCCTTGTTACCGGCCGCTCCCTTGATTCTCAGGGGGCTATGGGGATTACTGCAATTGTACTGGTGGTGAGATTTTAAGCAGCTCAAAAAAACCAAAATAAGACTCTGTCTATGGTTAAGCCTATTGTCTTTTGAAGTATTTCAGTGCCAACAGAAGGTTAGAGCCTGTAGAGCCCTTGGATATTAGCTTGGTCCAACCCCTTCATTTTACTGGGGAATAAACAGGACCCACAGGAGGAGAGCACCCACCCCAAAGTCAACACCCACCACTGCTCAGGGTGGGTGCCTGTGAACATGATGGAAGTGGTGGGTTCTCAGAACGCCTGGGGGTTCCAAGCCTTCATTGGCAAGTGTCCAGGGATCAGATAGGTACATGACACTTGGATGGAAGGTCCCAGCAAGGCCGAGTCTCTGCACTCAGATTGTGTTCTCTGCTTGGCCAACCTTCCATCCCAGCCCACTGAACCTGCATCAGACTTACTTGCTTAATCCCATGTTCTTGTACTGGTCTGGGAGGTCCTTTGTCTGTGTCATTGTTTTCCAACATCTGGCATGGATTTCTTAGCACAGAACTAATCCTTCATACACATTTATTGAATGAATAAGTGAATGAATGAATGCATAAACAAACAACTTGATTATGGATAGGAGCCATTTTTCATTTAGACAGGACAGGACAGTGTGACTAAAATATTTGGCCTGCTTAATGAACACCAAAACCACTTCTGAGCCTTATCCTAGACATTTTTTTCCCTTCATGGTAGATGGCATACTCCACAGTTTTGTCAACTCATTTTGCACCTTATAGAACAGGGTAGATTGTCCTTGGGGGTTTAGATTTCACTGCTTGAAGCCATGAGGAATTGGAATTACTCAGACTCTTTCAGGTTATAAGTTCCAGGATTTTGTGTCCTGAATCCGTTTCATTCAACAGTATTTATTGGGTATCCACAGTGAGCCAAACTCCCTACCAGATGTGGGAATACAACAAACCAGGTAAGGTCCTGAGCTCAGAGTCTTGCTGGGAGGATGAACAGGCAATGGCAATTTAACAGGTGAGGAGCTGATGGAACCATAAAGGGGAACAGTTAACCCAGCCTTGTGGAGACGTCCACAGGTGGAGGTATCCAGCAGAGACCTGAAGGATGGGTCCAAAAGAGCGAGGAGAAGAAGACCAGGGTGAGAGGGAGGGGTGAGATTGTTCTGGGAGGTGGGAACTGCTTGTATAAGGCTGAGAGGCAAGCAAGGTCCATGTTCAAGGACACAGTTTGGCTGGAGTGTCAGGCTTTCTGTCCAGTTTGGCGGATGGCCACCTCAGCAACCCTGCTGGCATTTGTCCAGTCTCTGAAATAATGCAGCATGATAGGGAATGGTGGGGAGGGATGAATTAAAACCATATCACCTCCACAGACTGTCCTGACCAACATCCCCAGAGCAAAAACATTTTCCAACCCGTTTCCTCCTGACTTCCCCAAATTAGTGAAAATTGCTGAGCAAGACAAAATATGGTCGCAGGCATGGCCAAGATGGAGATTTGACATTGTGACTCTCTGTCTTTAAGGAAAAGAGTTTTTTTTCAGTCTGGCAAACTGGCATTCCCATTCCTTGCTACACTAGTAGTTGGCCTGAAAGTTGCAGTTTCATGCAAGAGACCCATATATCAAGGGCAGGACAGTTTTGATGGTTATGAGAATACATGAAAGTGCTGTTTGGATTATATTAAATGGAGCAAAGTAGGTCAATATTGTCTGGAATAATGAACTTGAGTTTAACCAACATATCATAAGCAAAATTATGTGGAAAACCATAGGAAGTTATTGTTGCTGTATTTGGTTATTTGACTATTTAATCTTCTAATGTATGCACATAATAATAAAATACTTTTACATGTGGATAGAAAGCATTTTTCTACAATCACGCAAATGTATTTAACAATATGTTAATAATGCATCATGCTATACTGTGGGGAAAGTTTTTTTTAACGTTGTACTCATCAGGTGACATTGAGTTGTCCTGCTTCCTCACACCCACAGGCAGCATGGTGGTATTCAACATAGTAGGTACTTAATAAAAATGGGTAGAATTAAGTGGAGAAGTCAGCTTGTTTCCCAGATCATCAGCTGTACTAGGACCAAGGAAAGCCTTTTTGTTGGAGTCATGTGATTGTTCCATGATGCATAACAACCTTTAAAAATTCAAAGAAAATTCTGCCAACCTTGAGAAAAAACAGAATGTGAATCCTTTACCTTAAAGAGGACAGTTTTTACCAGGCTGATTCTTATCTTGGTCCCTCTAAACTCTTATAAGCCTCAGAAGAAGAATCTGAGTGAGGCAAGCAGGAATACAGAGAAAGATTCAGGGGCTTCCACTTATTAAGTTTTTGTGCTCCAGAATGGACTGGTGCCAGCATCCCAGGGACATCTCTCCTGGTTGCATGGCCTCAGGACATTCTCTTATCCTAGTTAAGCTTTGGCACCTCCCATTTTGGGAAGTGTGAGGGCTAAATGGAGGAATTCCTGCTAAGTAAGTACCTGGTACAGGTAAATGCCTTCAACAGACATTTCTCCTCCTGATTATTATTATTATTGTCATTGTTATTGTCACTGTCATCATCCTCACCATCACCACATCACCATCATCATCAGTATCATCACCACCATCACCATCATCAACATCCTCACCATCATTATCATCATCATCATCACAAACATCACCATCATCATCATCAATATCATCACCATCCTCACCATCCCCACCATCCCCACCATCATCATCATCACCATCAGCAGCAGCAGCATCAGTACCATCACCACTATCACCATCATCACCACCATCATAATCAGTATCACCACCATCCTCACCATCATCATTACCACCATCATCATTGTCATCATCATCACCGTCATTGTCACTGTCCTCACTAGGGTCAGAGAGGAGGCATCTCCACACCTAAGATGCATTCGACCCACTGAATTTGATGCATTTTCTTTGGCCCAAACAAAACAAATTGGCCAATTCATCTCCATTCTGACCCTGTTGGCTTGGAGTCTGGCACCATTTTTCAGAGTGCTGCTATTTCTGTTGACATTTCAGGTTCTCTTGAGTCTGTGACCCTGATAGCAGAGAAGCTGATAAACTAACCAGTTGGGGGGATCAGGGCATTTGTTATGGCCCTGGGGATGGACAGTTTAGGGAAAAATCCTGTGACTTTACAGATGCCCGGACCCCTGACTACGGGCAGCATCGCCCATCCATCCCAGGTCAGAAGAAGAAAGGGGCTGAACCCAATGGTTGCCCAGTCCCCGTTGCTCTGCTCTCCTTGTGAAAGTGACCTTCACAGTTTAATCAGTTGGTAGTAGAGAGCCAGATTGCCTCCTAGTAAAGCATAGTTTAAGATCAGTTTCAGGAATTTTCTGGGTGTTTTTTATCTTTGTAGTGAAGCCATAATGGCCCTTGCAGCAGCTGGGCAGGCTGAAAAGTTGATGCTTCCAAGCGGCTCATTAGGGTGTAATGGCATTTCTGAGAGTAGATGCTCCTAGGAGCAGCAGGCAGAAGCCTCGAAGCAGCGGCTTGATGTGTATTCCTCATCAACGGGGTTCCAGCTGATGTACGGGCCATCAGGGACTAAACTCTATAGGCAGCTCTGGAGTCTGAAAGGGTGCTGAGAGCTCTTTTCTCCAGGATAGGGGATGGGGACAGTTTCTGGGTGCGCAGGTGTAAATGGAGGGGTGAAAGGGGTTTGGTGGGTCTGACTGGAGTTGGACAATGGTGGTGGGTTAGGGGTGATTTAAAGCCTTCCTCTCTAGTTTAGATTGAGCTGTACATTCTGACTCTGACATGGCTATCGTATTTGATGGGATTAAAATTTGGGAGGAAAAGTGGTCTTTGAAGTCGGGAAAATTCTGGTTTCAACCTCAATTTATCTTTTTAATAATCTTGTGGCCACAGATAAATCAATTCTGCTTTTGGGGCTTCACTTTCTTTATTAGTACAGCCAGTACAACTGAGTACAATTTCTTATATCTTTCACTACGCAGTAAACCACCCTAAGACAACTTAATCGTACCTGTTATAGTTCCGTGGGTTGATCAAGCTCAGCATGGTGTGTTCATTTGGGAACGCTCATGGTTATATTCAGACTATGGCTGTGCCTAGAGTCATCCAAAGGCTTGGCTGGGCTGGAAGATCAAAACTGGATGCTTCACTTATGTCTTGGCAGTTAACCTGGGCTGACTGGGAGGACTGGGGGCAGGTGGGGCACCTCTATCTCCCCACCCATGACTGGCATCCTCATAGCATGGCTGCCTCAGATCAGCCGACTTCTCATATGGAAGTTGACTTTCCAACGACTGGGCATTCTAAGACTGGGAAACCAAAGCTGCCAGTCTCCAAAGGCCCTGGCCCAGACAGAGACACAGAATCAATTCTGCTATAGTGCAGTAGACAAGCAGTCACTGAATCTACTCAGATTCAAGTGGAAGGATTAGGATGCCATCTCTCCTTCAGATAAGTGGCAGAGAATCTTCATGACCTTTTTTAATCCTCTTCCACATTGAGAAAATGGTATTTATCCCAAGTAACACTGAAAGAACTGATGGAAGGAAGTCTATAAAGCATCTTTCTGAGTGCCTGACACACACAAGCATTCAATAAATACCAGTTCTTTCTCTTTTCACCCTTATCCTTCTGTAGATCTCTTTTTTATTTAACATTTTATTAGAGTATAATTGCTTTACAATGGTGTGTCAGTTTCTGCTTTATAACAAAGTGAATCAGCTATACATATACATATATCCCCATATCCCCTCCCTCTTGCGTCTCCCTCCCACTCTCCCTATCCCACTCCTCTAGGTGGTCACAAAGCGCTGAACTGATCTCCCTGTGCTATGCGGCTGCTTCCCACTAGCTATCTATTTTACATTTGGTAGTGTATATAAGTCCATGCCACTCTCTCACTTCGTCCCAGCTTACCCTTCCCCCTCCCCATGACCTCAAGTCCATTCTCTACGTCTGTGTCTTTATTCCTGTCCTGCCCTTAGGTTCTTCAGAACCTTTTTTTTTTTTTTTTTAATTCCATATATATGTGTTAGCATACGGTATTTGTTTTTCTCTTTCTGACTTACTTCACTCTGTATGACAGACTCTAGGTCCATCCACCTCACTACAAATAACTCAATTTCGTTTCCTTTTATGGCTGAGTAATATTCCATTGTATATATGTGCCACATCTTCTTTATCCATTCACCTGTCGATGGACACTTAGGTGGCTTCCATGTCCTGGCTATTGTAAATAGAGCTGTAATGAACATTGTGGTACATGACTCTTTTTGAATTATGGTTTTCTCAAGGTATATGCCCAGTAGTGCGATTGCTGGGTCGCATGGTAAAATAGAACTACCATACGACCCTAGATCTCTTAAAACTGAGATGTCTCGCCAGCAGCAGAGGCCTGAGACCAGGATGTCCCTCATTTTCCCTCCCAGCTGGGCAAGTTATGGGAAAATCTGACCGCCTAGATTTTAGATTAAGATAGTTGTTCTCAGCCTTGGATGCACGTTAGAAACTCATGGAAACTTTCAGGAATGCCAATTCTTGTCCTCACCCTAGAGTTCCATCTTGGTTGTTTGATATGGGCCCCCTTTATATGTCTAAGCCCCGTCCCCTAGTCTTTTTCATGTCTGCAGTGAGAGGGTGGGTACTGCGATTCCAAGATCCCTATCTGCACTTGCAAACATGTTACCAGGAGAGGTGACAGGTTGACCTACCCCAAAACCTACTGGGATTGGGTGTCCGGGTCAGCCCCAGGGAGCCAAAACTAGGCTCCGAGAGGTTGGGACTCTGCAAAATGCCTTTGATGAGGGGTAGACATCCATTTCCATGAATTCCTGGACCAGGAGGAGGAGACAAGCCAGGCAAGCGGCAGACCCTTGTAAGGAGCAGTGATGGGTGCGCCAGAGGATGTGAATTATGCAGAAACCAAATCCCAACGGGACCACTGGTGATGATCACTGGTGATGCCTGGCCCCCGGGCTCTCTGGTGTGCAAAAGCAGGTGAGGGGTGTTGACAAAGTCATGCCAATGTGAGCATCTCCATGTTACCCCATATCCTTCAGTGAGCGCTTGAGTGAACTATCCTTCTTTCAGGATTTAACAGTCATATTCATAAAAATGAAATGGTTACATGAGACCCCTGCTAAAGAGAAAAAACACATTTGGTTTCCATCATGTCCAGGATGATAGGGATGGATATAAATAGCTGGCTTTTATGAGGAAAGTGCTGAGCAGGTGCAAATAGTACCCACACCTTGAAGGTATCTGTTGAGTCTTATTATTCTTGGGTAATTGGGGTTATGGTCAGTTGCTCTTTCTTATCTGTCAGAGTTTCTGAAGCTGGTGCCTCCAGGGTGAATGGACGCCCCCTTCATAAGCAGCCAGGAGCCAATTAAACCTTTCTCTGCCTTGGCAGGGAGAGTTTCTCCTAACCTCTCCAGCTACCCCCACCTCCCCCGTGATACCTGCCCTTCCCTGCCCACTGCAGCTGGCTGTCCAGGAGGGGGAAGGCTCTGGACAGGAACACTGGGCAAGTGTGGATTCCTTAGGTGGCAGGAGCTGGAAAGCAGAGAGGGAGTGAGGGGCTGTAATCAGTTTCTAAAGAGAAGATGCATAACTGCTCTCAACGTCTTGACTCACCAACCCACTTTTCAGGCGGGAGCAGAGTTTGGGAGAGCCAGGTCATCTAAACAAGATGACTCAGTTGTCCACAAACGCCTTGATCATCCGTTATGACTGACAGTTGATTTATTAGGAAGAAAACGAGGCAGAAATTAGGGCACCCCTTCCTCATCTAGAACTTTCCTCTTCTCTGTGAGTTTCCTGTCCATCTTCATCCTCTTGATGAATAAAATAGTCCTGCACGGACTCTATCCTCGTGGCCTCCTGGGTGCTGGCTGGAACCAGTGGAGAGGGTGACAAGGACCCCAGGGAAGAAGATATGATAAGAAAAGGCACCTCAAAACGCAGAGGGAAGAGTCTTCTAACATCTTTTGAAGACGATGGCCGTGTGCGTGGACTCTGATTCATACAAAGTGTCATTTTAAAGTATTTTACCTCCTTGAAAATAATTCATTTTTTAAAATACGAGGTTTTATTAATTTTGACTTTCCATGCTGTGAGCAGCTAATTCGTAACCAACGGTGCGACCTTCCACTGGCCTTAGCCATGGGACGTGGACGCACACGTAAACCATCTGTATTAGTTTCCTGGGGCAGCTGGAACAGAGCAGCACAGACTGGGTGGCTTAAACAACAGACATTTATTTTCTCCTGGTCCTGAAAGCTGCAAGACCGAGATCAAGGTGTCAGCAGGTTGGTTTCTCCTGACGCCTCTCTCCTTGGCATGTAGATGCCACCTTCTCCCTGTGTCCTCACGTGGTTGTCCCTCTGTGTGACTGTGTCCTAATTTCCTCTTCTCATAAGGACACCAGTCATATGGGAATAGGACCCACTCCAATAACCTCATGTAACTTAATTATCTCTATAAAGACTCTCTCTCCAAATCAGTCACATTCTGAGGTACCAGTGTTTAGGATTTCAACATATGAATTTTGTTGGGGGGGGGGGTCCACAATTCAGCCCATAACACCACCGAAGGCCAGCACAGCATCCTGCCTTGGGGCCAGAGGGGCCGGGCCTGCGGAAAGGCCCCTCCTCTCTGTGACCTGCTACTTTGTCTGTCTTCACAGCAGCTCTGTCAGCCGCTGCAGACTTGGTTCGGGACGGTTATGCACCTTCCGATAATGACCTTCCCCTACTTACCGCAGGGTTATTTAATACGGCAGCTTCCTTTTCACCACCCACAGTCATAAACAAAGACAGATTGCTCTTTTCACGTTGAAGGCTTTTGAATATAGAACAGAATTGATTTTATAGATGGGAGAGGAAGGCTTCCTCGCGTGGCCCGTGTGAGGTTGCATGTGATGACAAAGCCCCTCGCTCAGCGAATTCCTCCTCCCGGGGAGATCACATATGCACTTGCTTCCATATGGAGGTGAGTGCAGATCAGATAGAATGCTTAGCTATTACCTCGATGGGGCTGAGTTAAAATTTTATTTCCCTGATCGTTTACCAAGGATCTGCTTCCTCTCCAGGAAACATGATTTCGCAAGTCACATGAATCGAGTTCATCAGCAGTTTCAGACTCATTTGCTTCACTGCTTTCTGATGTCATGAGTCTCAGTCTTCCTGGGCAAGCACCCCCCTGGTTCTAGAAACTTCAGTGGTCTCCCATTGCTCCTGCCCCTCCCCAAGCACCCCGATTCTCTCTCCTACTTGCAAATCAGAGCTTTCTTCTCTAAACAGACCAGCTACCAGCCTCCCACTCTCTCCCAGCCATTAAGTGCCCTCCAGACACCTGCCTCTCCCTTCCTGGTGCTCTTTCAGCCTGACCAGGGAATTCAGAGCACGATAAGCATTACCTGGCATGTGTTTGTTTACTGTATATGCACCTCATTTCTCTGAAGTTGCAGAAGGCAGAGGAGAGTGAAGAAACGGCTGTAACCTTTCTGAGAGATTACTAAGGGCTGGGCTTGGGCAGATAGAACATGTTTTTCAGCCATGGCGTTGTTTTCTACCTTGGCAATCGCGGTGTTGAAATAAAGGCATTATTTATTTATTGGAATGCCCCAAATATTTAATCTGCAAGCTTTTACCACCGTGAGTCAGTGCAGCTCCCTTAAATAAAACCCCACAGAGACAACTACGGTCCTCTCTCTGCTGTAACCCTTGGGGCAGGGTGTCTGGCACTGGTGCAGAAAGGACAGAGCCCTTGTCGCCCCACTTGCTAAGTGAGGTCCCTGTCATTTTTTATTAAACCATGGGCTTCCTGGAGCCCTCCCCTTTCTCTACAGATTTCTCTGGCTTCTCTCTCTCCTGTACCTTTTTTGGACTTGTTTTTGCAAATGGCAGAATAATGTACAGATCAAGAACATGGATTTGGAGCCAGAGACCCCAGGTGCAAATCCTGGCTCTGTCACTCACTAGCTGGGTGGCTTTGGGCACGTTACATAACATCTCTGTGTTTTATTTTCTTCAGTGGTAAAATGGGGGATAATCATAGTACCTATAATATTTCCTACCACAAAAGATTGTTCAACCATTGAGAAGTGAGACGCTTGCAGCTTAATTAACAGCGCTCAAACTAAGGTACTTGGTCCAACATCACTTTATTGTTTGTCCCAAGAAATTCTTGCCCCGGAAGATAAGCTGTAAAGTAAATCACTGAATCACTAGCTTCAGCAGCATCCTGACAATCTATTTCGCTGAACAATAGATTGTCCAGCCGGGCAAACACACTTATTCATCAAAAATTTGGCCCAAGACCCTAGCCCGGTCATGTCCACCAGCCCGACACTATTATATCATCAACACCCTTATAAATGTTCACCTTTGATTTCTGCCGAGGTGCGTTCTCCCTTGCGTCCTAAATCATCCGCTTGACTCTGCTTGATCAACAGGGCTTTGCTTGGAGAAAAAGGCAGTTAGTAGGATTAACTGAACATCATTCATTTATAATATCTAATAAGCACTTAACATTGCTTGGCACATTCCAGGTAAGGGAGGTGTCAGTTATCCTTATTATGTTCGGTTGTGAAGATAACTTTGGTACATTCAAAACATTTATTTTACACCCTTTATGTCCAATGCATGCTCCAAAAGAATTCTAAGTGGACAAGTGAAAATAACAAAGAAAATATGTCATGAGAGGGGGTTGCAGTGAACTTGGAGGGCACCGGCAGGGCCTTTCTGGAGAGGAAAGAATCCGAGGGTGTTTCCCATCTTCCCTCCTGCCTCCCTCTCAGCTGTCAGCTCGAGTCCCTCTGGGCTGTAATAAGTGTTCTCATCCTGCAGTGATTCTTGTGCTACTGCTGGAGAAGGTGGGCCTCCGTGTCAGGCCATCTCAGGATTCAGGGTGGGAGGAGTGTGATAAAGAATATTCCCTCACCCCCATCACCTCCTGGAGATTTAGGTACGTCCCGCCCCACCACTGCTTGATCACCTTACAGTGGAAGAATCAACAGGATGATGGCATTTTTCTGTTTCCCCTCCTCCCCTCTTTTCTGTGGGGCCTTGATCTTGCAAACGATTGTTGTTCCTCCAGGCTAGCGGGAGATGACCAAGATCCACAGTGCCTTCCACAAGAGAGGACCACGGGAGGGACCCACTTGCAAAGGCAGGCACGCGAGAATTCCAGTATGTTTTCTCCTTCCACCTTTTGTGATCTTTTACATGTGGATGCCAAGTCCTTTGAGTGAAGGGCATCACAAGGACGTTTCATAAGAAGAGCAAAAGGTACTAGAGGAAAACATCGTGGGTGCACGCACACAGACCACTTTTCACATTTGACCAACAACATCGATTTTTGTCCGTGCTGCTATTTGATGCGTTTAGATCTGACCCGGCACTGGAAAAAGTTCGAACGGGGACCAGGAGGTGGTCCCTGTGATGCTCAGAGTCAGCTTGGCAAGTGACTGTTGACAGGGATGCCTCAGAGACTCACTCTGTCGAGGGCTGATGCCTCCGAACCAGAAACGTGTGGACAAACCTCCTTCAAATGGATGACCCCGTTTCCATTTGGAGGTGGTATTTGAAACTACTTTTCAGATTTGCTGGACTTAGTTTTCTTCCTTTCTTCCTTTCTTTTTTTTTTTTTTTCTTTAAGTGCACACAACTAAATTACCTCTATTTTCTTCTGAAACAGATTTTACTGGAAAAACACAACTACCCTCATTCCCTTACATACCCTGTCCTAATAGACAAGCTGTTGAAATTCTTTTGAAATTTGTTTGCCAAAGTAGGACATACCACCTTGTGAAGAAACTTCAGGAAGGGAGAAATATTGAAATCCAAGCCCCTCAACCATTTTATTTTAGACTTTAGACCATTGGAGATCTGCATTCTCATCCCTGTCTGAGTTTGCCAGGAGGGGAGAGGACCGTTTAAGGCCATTCTGGGTGTGAGCTGAGCCCCCGGCTCCTCAGAGGTCAGTTCCAGCTTGTTTTGCCAGGAAACTGGAAGAGAGGGAAAGACTTATTGGTATGGACATCACTAATCTGAAATTTATGATAATTTAGTTAGAGAGGGGCTACTGTGAATGGAAGGTTTGGCCAAACACATTTATAATGCAAACAAGATTGCAGAAGGGAGGTCTAACTCCCTTTAGTTGGCCGCCTGTCTGCAAGGACTGAAGGGACACACCATTTATTTTATCTATAATTGATTTGCCAATGACCCATCTATCTTATCTGGTTTTCTACTAGACAGGAAGGCAGGGACCTGAGTGGGCTGGGACCAGCATGATGCTTTATACTCAAAGTTATTTGCTGATTTTATAAAAATAAAGACCCAAGGGAAAACAGTTTTGGTGATACATTATTTGACTAATTTATCTCCATTTCTTTTAAACATTGTATATTTCAGAATTCTCACTCATCTAGATCAGTGGTCTCGACTGGGAACAGTTTTGTTCCGCAAAAGATATTTGGCAATATCTGGAGCTATTTCTGGTTGTTATAAGTTGGGAGAGGTGTGTTGGTGTTACTGGCCACCCCAGACACACACACGCAAAGTGTTATCTGTTCCCCAGTGTCAACAATGCTGGTGACCTTGACCTAGAGGGGACTTCTCAGTTCTTCTGGGGAAGGGAACTTGGACTCTGAAGCTCTGTGTTAGGATGTCTGTGGTGCTCATCATGCCTTTTGAAGGATTTCGACATTTCTGCTTCTTGCCCGTCCTGTTGGACTCAAGAGGACCTGTGAGACAGTAAAACCTGAGAAAACTTATTCATCTCAGTTATTTTATAGAGGAACAGGCTTGAAAAGGGAAGGAAAGAGACAACCTTCACCATCAGTGAATTCGCTTGTCTGGTGAGACATCTCATTTTTGCCACGGGGAGAGTTTCCCCCTGGGGAATGGCCGGCGTTTCTCTCCTACTTCTGGACAAACCCTGGGGTGGAGCAGATGCTGAGCGAGAGCTGGTGCCATGCAAGCATTTAAGCCCATGTGAAGGTTCTGGAACACCCTCTCATGAATGGCACGAAGCAGACTCCTGTGGCAAACCTGCCAGTTTCATGAATTATCCTCTTGGATAGATGGGGAATTTGTTAAGTCTTGCCATATTTTCCCGTCTGCTTGGCCAAGAGTTTCATACAATGGAATTTGAGACTGTGAAAATGTAATGGGAAATGTGTCCCATGGCCATGACTTTGACTATATGGGTTTTATCTCCTCCAGGAAGCCCTGATCTTAACTCTCCACCCACTCTCTCCACTCCCAGGCAGGTAGAGCCTGAGGTGGGAAGTTAGGCCCTACATTAGGTTGGCTTTTCCATTGGGTTCACCCAACTGAGGGATCAAGAGCAGTGTTTAGAGTGAGGCAGACGTGGAGGTGTACCCCAGCTTCATCATGTGTTACCCAAATCAATAGGGAGGCACTTCTAGTTGGCACACCGTTTCCTCATATTTAAAACCGGGATAGTGATACCCAGCTTCTCCGGTTGTCATGGAGACAGAGATAATGTGTGTATGATGCTCAGCCCAGTGTTTGCCACGAAGAAGCTCTCAGGAAGGATGGCGGCAAACCCTCGGAAATAGCATTTCCTGCCGTGGGAGTTAATAGGGTGTAATGCAAAAATGGTGTCCTTGCGTTCAAAAAAGGTTGGGAAATATGCAGTGAAAGTTAAGGAGGCTTCTTTTTTTTTAACTGTAGGACTCCTCAGCAACATGAATATGTAATGCAAATTAGGGATCTCCGAGAGAGATAAATAGTGGGCAGCATTTTCCAAACTTGCTTTATTCATTTTACACCTAATTATTATGTTCATATATATGCAAAGCACTGTTTGAGGTATTCAGGATCGTGCAGGAATAAGACAGAGTGTGGGCTCCTGTAGGTTTCATCCCAGGGAGCAGATGTGAACGGAGGAAGGAGAAAAGTATCCGTGAGTGAAAGATGTGAATCAGAGAATTAAAAAGGCTGAGAGGGATGGTTCGTTGCTTCAGATGGAGAGGTCAAGGCAGGGCTCCAAGAAGATTAAGTTGAGGGTTCAGTGACAAAGACACAAGCAAGGGACAGTCGGGGCAAAGAACGTTCCACGTAGAGGGAACAGAAGGTGCAAAAGCAAAAGCCCTGCAACAAGAATGAATATGGTGACTGACACAGCAATGGGCAATGGGGTCAGAAAGGCAGGAAGGACCCCATTAGCATTAGATTTATGTTTTAAAGAATCACTCTGCCTGCACTGCTGTGACCAACACAGCAGGAGGCAAGGTGAAAGTAGAGAGGCTATTGCCGAAATCCAGGGGGAGGACAAGGGCTGAGACAGAGCAACGCTGGGTCTCATGAGGAATGCGTGTACTCTAGATCCATGCTCCTGTTCCTTGGAATAAACATATTATACTTAGATGTTCATTCCTGTAGAATTCCCACATCACAAACCACAAGTAAACAGCTCAATGCATGATCACAAAGAGAACATGTCCATGGAATTCTCCACTGGGTCTGGAGGGTCTCCTAGACCTCCCCATCGCCAACCCCACCCCCACTTCCCAAGGGGAAGCAATATTCTGAGTTCTAAAACCACAGAGTAGGCTTGCCTGCTTTTGAATGTATACGATGGACTCATACACTATGCATGCTCCTCTGGGTAGCTCCTTTGGTTCAACATCAGGTTCATCCAGGTGTTGATCACAGCAAGTGTTCCTTGCTGGTTGCTGTATAGAATTGTATTGATCCATTACACCAGAACATATGTGCATTCTGCCTTGGATGGTCATTTGGATGGATTCCTCTTTTAACTATTATGAATAACGCTGTTAAAACACTCTGTGTATGCATTTTTGTTTGTATAACTAAGAGTGGAATCTCTGGATCTCCAAAGAGACTGTACCATTTTTTCTCCCACCATCAGGGTAAGAGAGTTTTCGTTTCTCCCTCTTGGTGTCGTCAGGCTTTTAAATTTTCGCTATTCTGGTTTGTCTGTCGTGGTACCTCTTGTGACTATAATGTTCACTCCCTTGATGATTAACGAGTTTGAGCATCTTCTCCCATTTAATGGGCCAGTTTGGACATTCTCATTTGTAAAATACCTATTTAAACATTTTTCCCATTTTCCATTGCATTTGTCTAAGTGCTTAATTTGTGGATGTTCATTTTTCAGTTCTAGAATTGCCTTTTGATTTATTTATTTTTATTATTATTTTTTAATGGTGACACCATTGTATTTGTATGTTACTCTTACTCTGAGAGGGAAGGACATTCTTCCACATTTTCTCTTTTTGTAATGTAGCATTATTGTTATTTTTAAATTTTATTTTATTGAGGTATAATTGATTTACAATGTTGTGTTAATTTCTGCTGTACAGCAAAGTGATTCAGTTATATACACACACACACATATATATATACATTCTTTTTCATATTCTTTTCCATTGTAGTTTATTACAGGATATTGATATAGTTCCCTGTGCTATACAGTAGGACCTTGTTGTTTGTCCATACTATATATAATTGTTTGCATCTGCTGATCCCAGACTCCCAATCCATCCCTACCTCACGCCCCCTTGATTTATTTTTATGGTTTCCAGTTTTCTGCCCAGATTCTATATCTTGTTCTTAAATTTCCTGAACATATTAATCATACTTACTTCAAAGTCTGTGTGTGAAATCTCAACATCTGTGAATCACTGTGGGTTTGTTTCTATTGTCTGTTTTTCTCTTGGTTTTCATTTAATTCTTGCATTTTTTTAAAGCAATAGGACATCGGAAGCCAGATGTGTTTAAAAGGGCCTCTTATGTTTGGAGGGTCCTGAACTTCAATTTTATCTCCCGGGCACTGTGAAATCACCAAAAGCTATGCTTAGCTTCTTCACCACCATTTTTTTCCTGGCTTTTCAGCCTCAAGACTTCTGCTAATGAATCAGCAAATGCCTTCACCGGAAAAGCAGCACTGACAGGGTCCTCTTCTGTGTGCCTCTTTTCTCTCTGGAGTGTGTGGAGATCACCTAATCCAGTTTATATGCAAGCTGTTTGGAGTTCAGGTTTATGGTTTTGTTGTGGCTGTTGCTTCTTCCTCCCTTTTCTTTTTCATTCTTTCTTCTTTTTTTTTTTTTTTTCAGAGAAGGACAGGATAGTCTGTTTCTGGTCTGCTCTCATTCCCGGTTACAGCCCTTCCCGGATCCCACCTTGATGCCCACATGTTTACTGGAACACATCCTCCCTGAGAGCTCTGAGCATCCCTCACCCACCCAGCCCCGTGGAACTGGAAAAAGTTCTTCTCAGCTTCTTAGGCTCTCAGGCTCCTTTCACGAAATCAGCAGATGTTTCAAGGAGAAAAGTCATGCCAAATTCTTGGCTCTGCCTTCACTGTCCTTCTCTCTGGGATTGTGGTTCCACATGTCCCTGCTACCTTGGTTGCATTTGGATGCCTTCAAACAGATATTTTATTTTATGATATTTTTCGTGAATTTTCTACACATAAGAAAATTTTTATACAAAATTTTCAATCATCCACAACAAGCTCGTCTGTCACATCCAGATGTGGAACATCCGGATGTATTTTGAAGGGAGGTCAAAAAGATGAGCTGAGAGATTGTCTGTGGGTGTAAGAGAAAGAGAGTCTTCTTCAACCTTCTTTAAGGTTTGTGGCCAGGGAAACTGAAGTATGAAATTGACATCCTTTGGAGGAAGCTGGAGAGAGACAAGGAGTTAAGTTTTGACATGCTGAATTTGAGATATTAGATATCCATGTAGAGATGTTGATTGAGCCCTTGGATACATACATCTGGAGTTTGAGGGAAAGATTAGGGCTGAATGAGCAAAGGTGGTCTTTGAGCAGACAGCGGATAATGAACTTGAACTTTTGGAGAAGGTCTTTCTGAAGATTTAACTATGGAGTCATTGGCATATACATTGATGCTATATTAAACCACAGAATTGATCACCTAGGGAACAAATGTATGTGAGAAGAGAACTAAGGTCTGAGTTCTTTGGCACAACTTTAAGAAACTGTGGAGAAGAGGAGATGAGAAGGAACAACCATGGAGACAGGAGAAAAATCAAGAAGCATGTGCTGTGTTGGAAGCCAAGAAAAGAGAACCACCAATGAAGAAAGAGTCATCATCAATCTTGACAAAGATGGCATCAGACAGGAAAAATGTGTTGCAATTTCTGGGACCCTTCAAAAATTTTAGGTCAATCAAAGAGTAAGTAGCTGACAAAGAGGTTGAGTAAGAATTTCCCATTAAATAGGACAAAACCTAGCAGGGTGCTGTGTCCAAAAGTCAGGAAGAGACGGGTTTCAAGAGGGAGATAGAGTTCAATGAGACAAAAACTGAAGGTTCAAATAAGATAAAAACATAGTCATCTCCTTTGGTTTTGGCAACATGGTGGCCACTGGTAACCTTAACAAGAGCAGGCTTAGTAGAATGGTAAGGAAGGATGCCCAAGGCAGAGGGTTAAGGAAAGAGTATTAGGAATTGTATTAGTCAGCGTTCTCCAGAGACACAGAATCTCTAGGATGTGTGTGTTTGTGTCTGTGTGTATGTGTCTGTGTATGGGGGAGAGAGAGATGGATTTATTTCAATGGATTGGCTTGCACAATTGTGGGGCCTGGCAAATCCAAAATTTGCAAGGCAGGCCAGGAAACTGGAGACCCAGGGAAGAGTTGATGTGGCAGCTCAAGTTCAAGGCAGTCTGGAGGCAGAATTCCCTCTCCCTTGGGGGAACCTCAGTCTTTTGCTTAAGGCCTTCGACAGATTGAATGAGGCCCACCCACACTATGGAGAGTAATATGCTTCACTCAGTGTCTGCTGATTTAAATCTTAATCCTCTCCAAAAAAAAGCCCTCACAGAAACATCTAGAATAGTGTTTGACCAAATATCTGGGGGCCGTGGCCTAGCCAAGTTGACACATAAAATTAACCATCGGAGATGAAAACAGAAACAGAGTGTAGATGATTCTTTGAGATGTTTCCCTATGAACAGACTAGAGCTAGAGGGACAGGTGGAATCCGAGCATTATTTTGTTTCTACAGAGGAGATATTTGAACATGTTTGATCACAGAACTTTTATTCTTGGAATAATTGTTAATATTTCTCTGATGTAGTGTTCTGTGAAAACCAGTTTGGGAAATTCTGGCTTCAGGACCCAAAACTCAGTTTGTATTTTTTTCCTGATAATCAGTGAATCAATCACACAAACAAAACCCCACACTGCCTTCCAACTTTCTCTTTGTTCCATCTGTGGATTCTATCTGATGAATTTATCCATTGATTCCTGCTAATTGGCTGCTGCTAATCTCTTTAGGCTCTAATTTTACATTAGGACAGAATTCCTGAGACGGAACAATGCCTTTCATACTCTATGTAGTGACCTAGAGGTCTAATAACACGCTCTCAGACAATTGATGGGTTTGATTTGGGGGATGCTCAGCCATATCATTAGTGCAAGAGACCATACCAATTGGCCTACCCCACATGGAAAGAGACAGCCCTAGTAAATTCTCAAACACACATAGTGCTTTAAGGTTTTCACCTTTCATTTCTCCATCTAGTTCTATATATTGGCAGATATTTATTGCAAAAAAAGAGTTTGGGAAAAAAATAAAATCAACTTGAACATCAACTCCGAGCCTGTGCCTAATTCCTGGAAAGAAGTATTAACTTTGACCCAAAAAAAATCATAGTGACCTCAAGGTCCTCAATGCTGATTCTATTATTAATGGTACAGATATCTTTGGCCTGCAGTTATGTCATTAAGGAATGGAAATTTCCATTTGCAGAAAGGGATTTCACTTGCTTCTCACTTCTGGAATTAACCAGTGCTCTTAGTTGCAAGCAACAGACACCAGCATCATGACTGTTTAAGCAAAAAAGGAATTTGCTCAAAAGAGGTGGGGTAGCTCATGGAATTGTTGGGAAGTGGGGGGATCAGGCTCAGCACTTGAGAGTCAAGGACAGCACACATGTTCGTGCTGCAGAACTGCCCAGGAGGCACCAGTGTCCCTGGCATTAGCTCTTAGCTTTCAAAGGTTGCACTGCCAGTGTCCACTAGGGTTAGATCTTGGACACTAGAGCCACAAGCACACAGTGCTGGTGCCCTAGGAACTTTCTCCTCCCACAGATGTCTGTACCCCTGTAACCGAGCAGGACCCTATGGGGCCTTCTTAGAACAGGACCCCCGCCCACCATGTCCTCCACCTTCCTCTTGTCTGTAGAAAAACTGTAGCCTCCTAGGCCTTCCCTGAGTTCCAAAGAGTAAGTTTAACCAGAGAAGTGAGAACATGCAGAAAGGAAAACAGTCAAGCAAGACAAAATAATAATAGTTTAGCCATTAAACAAAGTCAAGTACCTTTAGTTCCTCTTCAAGGGCCATAGATGATATTGTAAGCCGTGTCCTTTGAGATGTTTTGCAGATACTGAAACCCCCACCAGGTGGAAGAAGTTAACCGTATGCTGCCCACAAGCACGTAGACCTCAGAAGGTTGATGATGCTGACTCCTAATTACCTCACCACCAACAATTCAGAAGAATGTCCATTAGCTGATCATACACCCCACAACCCCTCTACCTCACACAGTCTTTAAAAACCTTTCCCTGAAAATCATTGGGGAGTTCAGGCCTTTTAAGCACTAGCTACCTGGACTCCTTGCTTGGCACCTGCAATAACTGCTACACTTTCCTTCACCACGACCCGGCGTCAGTAGACTGGCTTTACTGCTTGCAGATGAATGGACCCAAGTTTGGTTTGGTAACACCTTCTCAACATCACCAGATCCTGACTCAAGTCTGAGCAAATGCATCTGGTTGCTGGACTCTAGGTCAAGTAATGGTGCCACAGGATGGCTAAAATTGTGAATATCTGCCTTTCTCTGCTTCTGTGTAAAAGGTGTCTCTGCTTCCCACCAAGACCCCTAAGGGGAAATTGCCACACATAGGAAGGAAGACAAAAAGTTTGGTAAGCAGAAAAACAAACAAACAACAACAGCTACTGCAGCCCACCCATCTGGCTGCTCAACATCAACACGTACCCTTGTCCAATCCCTCCACCTCTAAAAACGTGCTTCCACCTAACATTAATTTCTCTGACATCACTGAAAACTCACTTCTTTTAATTGAAAAATAAAAGGATGACTTCAAGTTTTATTCGTCATTGCGTCTACCTCCCTGTTCAATCATGATCTAATCTTAATATTCTGTAACCTATGGTCCGAGCCACAGAAACAACCACCAATAACATACCCTAGAGATAATAGTGAAATCAGTAGAAATAAAAGAAGGGGAAAATTAGTAAAAAAAGAAAAGAAAAATAAAAAACCAAAAATATATACATGACTCAGGAAGTAAGAAAATATGGGAATAGGCTAGAGTCCTCCTGTCCATAACTGGTGAAGAGACAGTAACTTCTAATTATGACTCCCCTCCCCCACTGTCCATCCCCTTTGCCTTCAGCCAGCATTTAGGCTGGTCACATTCTTTATCTAAATCCTTCATTCCTGAGGGATCTGAGCCCTTGGTGGAGCTGCCTGTAAACAATAGCTCTAGTGTTACATTAATTTTCACCACTGGGATTGGCAGTCCTAGGAGGCACCCAGGGGACCCCCAGAATTCCCTACACCTCCATCCTGCACTGTTTATCAACAACCTATTTCCCCTTCCTCTCTCCATGGTCAAGATCCAACACTTGAGCCAATATCATATCATCTTTTTTAAAAAATGTTTTCACCTAGTGGCTTGAAGATCACAAAATGTCCTCATGAGCAGTTACTTTGCTACCACTTGGTCCTACAACTACAGTTCTTCCTTCATGGATCAATGTGGGGATTTTTCTCTTACTGATGTATTTCTTGCAAGTGTACATTCAGAAATTGGATCGGTTCAGTGTTCTCCTGGGCATACCAGAATGGGGAGCAGAGTCACTCTTCATGTATCACCTGATCCTCTTAATACTCCACCCATTATTAGGGTGAGCTTGGTCCATTTCTGACAATCCCTGAAGGTCTCAGCTTTTCCCTTTTCCCAATGTATATTTAAGTAGTCAAAAGGCTGCTGGTCTTTTTAGGAGAGGATTAGGGGAAAACTTCGTAATCCTTTTCTGTAAGATTATTCCCAGACCCCTCCTCAAGGGTGTGTAGCCAACTCATCATTCAAGAGGTCCTAGGCCTGTGAACTGACTCAGGTCAGGGGCTTAGATGAGGGGCTGAGACTCTACATCATTATGGCTCTGTTTAGGCTCGGTTCATCTGGCCTGTTGAAATCAAATAGGATCTTACGTGTTCTATTTCGTTCCTACAGGACTCAACATGCATGAGCTACCTCTAATAATTTATGAATAGCAGACCATTCTAATTACAATATTTTTGGTTCTTAGGATGTAACCACACTCACTTTGCCTGGATGGTAAAGTATTGCCATGTCTTTGCCTGCCAGGATCCTGGAATTCCTATTTAAATCAGGAAACCCAATTCAATTGCAGCATCTCTGCTTCTACAGTTCTCTTTAAAGTTTCAGGTCCTTCCATCAACAAAATATTTATTAATGTTTTGATGAAAGGAGTGCTCTGAGCCTTCTTGTAGGACACAATTAAGGAGTAAGAGAGTGGATGATAAATCCACCCCAGTATTTTAATCTTCCTCCTTTTGGAATCTTTCCTCTACGGTAAACAAAAGAAGGCTGGCATCCCAACTTCATTTAGTGTGAGCCTCTGGTGAAATGTTGGGCCCAGGTTTTATTCAACCAACTCAGAAAATAAGCAGAAAAACTTTCAGAGGTTCGACTTATCACATTGCAATAAAAATTTCTGACACATGCATCCATATTAGGAAAAAAAATTAGCTTGATTAATATTATGTTCTTCCCTGTTAGGACTACCACCGTGAAATCTAGTGTTCCGTTCCCTTCCGTCCAGACATAATTCCTATCTTTTATTTATCAATTTCTTACTATTCTTTAGATATTTATCATGTTTTAAAATCACCAACTCGATATTTAAGATCTCCAAACAATACATTGAATATTTGCATGCCTTCAACTTGACACATAACTGGTTCTATGCTTTATGTCTTTTTTGTGAGCCTTGGTTTCATTGGTCAAGGTTAGAGTTGCAACATATTTTTTTCTGGTATAAACGTAAAAACAAAACTTACAAATTCTCTGGTATTTTGGTTTATCATTGATCCTGCCATGGATATACCAGATTGAAAGGTCTGGAGGAAAAAAGGGTCCATGTAGGCAAGGCTTCTCCTCACAGTGGTCCTCAGGCAGGGTCATTAGGGCATCTTCAAGCAAGGTGGGGACTACTCTTTCAGAAAGGGGAAGCAGAGCTGCTTCAGCTGGCAAGTAGGGTCAGTGAGGTTCAGTGATTCAGGGTCCTATGATTAATCAGACTTTTCCCAAACATCTTCATTCCAGGTCTTGGCTCTAGTGAAGACACCAATGCCAAACACTAGATGCTGCTATTTATACCATGAATGTTACTAGAACTGCTCTTGGAACTCAAGTTTCCTACAATCACCACTGCCACACCATCCTTACACCATCATTTCTATGCATCACTAGCTCTCAGGTCTAGGTCATGTGAGCACATCTGATTAATGGAGCCTAGGTGACATGAATATCTGGCATTTTCAGCTTTTCTAATGGGAAGTAACTTATCTTCCCATCAAGACCCATAAAGGTGGAGAATTCTTCATACATAGGAAAGGGTACAGTTGCCAGGCAGCCAACAAAGAATGACAAATGCCTACCGCTTCCTAGCAAAATTGAGAATTATGTTTCCTTTTCTTGCTAGTGAAAATTAGCTTTCAAATTTTAATTAATTAATTAATTAATTTTTGACTGAGACACGTGGCTTGCAGGATCTTATTTCCCCGACCAGGGATCAAACCTGGGCTCCAGCAGTGAAAACGCTGAGTCCTAACCGCTGGACCACCAAGGAATTCCCCCCAATTTTTTTTTTTTTTTACATCTTTATTAGAGTATAATTGCTTTACAATGTTGTGTTAGTTTCTGCTGTACAACAAAGTGAATCAGCTATATGTATACATATAACCCCATATCCCCTCCCTCTTGAGCCTCCGTCCTCAAATTTTTAATTTAAAAAGAGTAAAAATGAAAATTTATGGGGAAGATCCTAATTTATTTGATCATGATTGTGATGAGGTCCTTAGGGAGCTAGAGATTCATGATGGTTCATCCATTTAAGCACTTATTTACTGAGCATTACCTACAAGGCAGGTATCCTGCTGGGCCCAGGAATATAGTAATAATTAAACCAGAAATGGCCCCATGCCCACTAGATTACTCTCTAGCAGGGAGGACATACAACAAACAAATAGCATAAAGAACCAAATAATTGAAAACATCACAAGAACAATGAAGAAAAAGTACATGGTGTTATAAGACTATGTAACAGAAATATGAACTTGTTTTGGGTCCATCCCCTCCCTCTTTCCCTACTCTTTGAGAAGATAATCATTAGCCTCCTGGAGGGGCTTGTGATGGACAGTTGGAGAGAGAGGGATAATGGTTCCCACAGTGGACAAAACGTGTCTGTATCTTTAAGGTAAGAAGTGTGGTAAGCACATGGAAAAATTCGACTTGTATATTCGGTTCATAAGGTGGAGAGAGACACATTACAGAACTAGGGTGTCGGAGTTGCTGATCTCAGAGACAAAACAAGGGAAGGAATCAGGAGCACAGGGTCTTTGTGTGGTTTCTGGGCAGCTTTGGAGCAAACCTGAACCGAATCAAGTTACTATCTCCCCATCCTCAAACCAGACCCCATGATCTGTCCTAGCTCAGGCATGATTAGATTTACATTTTAGGGGAAAAAAAATTCCTGGCTGCCACCTGGAGAAAGAGTTGTGGAGAGGCAAATGAGAAGACGGCCCAGAACCCAACTGCAGCCCTTAAGGCAAGACACGGGCATGGAGTTTACACAAGGTGGCAGAATGAAGACAGTGATAGGACATCTTGAAGGTAGAATTAAGTGAATAATCCTGCAATCAGGATGTATTCTCAAATATCAGAAGAGTAGGAAAATACTGACACTGAAATATAAAAACGAATCACGTTTCAAACTAAAGGATTCTTTTCTGAGACGTAAAATACTCCAGTTTTGGTTTCTTGAACCATCCTCCCCAACACGTTTTTTTCAGATCCACTTCCTGGGACTTGTATTAGTCAGAATTCTCCAGAGAAGCAGAACCCATAGGAGATTTATATATAGAGAAAAAGGTGGAAAGGAATTGTGGCACCTGAGTGTGGAGGCTAATGGGAGAGACTGACATGCTGGAGCCTCAGGAAGGAGTTGGAGTTCAAGTCCAAGGCTGTCTGCTGGTGAGCCTGGAGGAGCTGATGTCGCAGACAAAGCATGATGGCAGTTTGCTGCAGAATTCCCTCTTGCTTGGAGGAAAGTCAGCCTTCTGTTCTGTTAAGATCTTCAACTGATTGGATGAGGCCCACATTATGGAGGATAATCTGCTTTACTCAAGTCCATTGATTTAAATGTTACTCTTATCCCAAAACACCCCCACAGAAACATCCAGAATAATGTTTAACCACACACCTGGGCACCATGGCCCAAGCAAGTTGACACATAAAGTGAACCTTCCCAGGGTTGCATCTGAGACCCTAAGTGCAGATGCCTTTGAGAGCCAAGACCTGCAGGGTCCTTGGCTCTCTCCTGAGTCCCTGTGCTGGGGCTTTGCTGTGGCTCACCGACCACTTCCAGGAATTGAGCAGAAACTCTCTCTCTCTCTCTCTCTCCACCCAAACACTATTTCCTGAAAACTCTCACTCCCTAAAATCAGGAGCTCAACTCAAACAAATGTTTCTATAAATGGCCAGACAGTAATAGGTGGCCTGGGAAGATGTGACATCTGTCTCCAGGGACCTTCCTAAGAGGATGCAAACCATCTGTCCTATCGGGCTTAGCCTGGGCACCCACAGGCTTGTGTGGGAAATGGGGCCAGATGTTCTCTTGAGATCTTTTCTTTATTTTTTTTGAGATCTTTTCTTGATCAAGGATTTGATGACACTGGCCCTTCACTTCTTCTGAATCAACAGCTGCTGATTTCATTCAAGTAATCTAATTTGAAATTTTGTTTCTGGAACACAGACAGCATTTTCCACCCAAGCAGAACAAAGAGAGTGGAACAGGGGGACTTAATGGGAGATATTTTGGGTGTTTTCAGATGTAGAAGTCAACAATCTGTTCATTCATGGGGGCTCTGACCTCTTGTTTTCAAGGAAGATGGGAAAAACAACCTTGGTACAAAGAATGTAAATATTTTGCTTTCACCCATTCTCTAATCTGGGCTGAAACAAATGTCTCCCTTGGACCCTTTCCAACCTCTCCCCTCCCCCCAATACATCTTTGAAAAGCCATGATCAGATGATGAAAATGGGTTTAAAATGTAATTTACCAGTTTTGAAGAAACACAAGTTGAAGATGCAGCTCTTCATTTCAGTGAGAAGGAGTACATTCAGATATTTATAGGAGGCTTTGGAGGAAAGACATTGTCCCCTTCCCAGGTGAGTGTGAGACAGGCTGGGACCTGGGGCCTGGGACCCTTTGCTGCAGTGCAGGCACCTGGACAAACGTCTCCTTCAGCAACAAAATACAAAGACACTATAAGGGACTAAAAATAACTGTGTGCCTGTGCAGGTGGGGCAAATCATGGATGAGAAGATACAAAAAGACCAAAAACCCAACTGCCACTTCTGAAGAGCTGGGAGCAAAATCAGGGTGTTGGGAGCAAAAGCAGGGTACTACTCATGCACCCTGCACTCAACACCACCAAAGGGGTGGGCAAACCACCTAAGCCGCCCATCAGGCCTGACCCCCAGACCCGTCCCTACTCTCACCCCATATAAGGGACCAGCTCACCCCCCTCTCGGGGAGCAAGTGAGCAAGGGAACCTGTTGCTTGTTCTCACTCCCCCCCTGCTGCAGCAGGGGTCCCAGTAATGACTTGCCTGAATTTCTTGTATAGCCTCTTATCAATTTCTATTGAATAAGGTGGGCAGGAACCCTGGTTGGTAATGGGTGTTTGGAGCTGGCCAGGAGGGAAGGAGACACAGCCAGGGGGACGGGGAGGAGGGCAGACAGGCTGTGGCCACTCCATGTTAGGATCCGAAGTGTAAAGGCATGAAGGGGAACAGAATCTGAAGATTCACGCACAGATGGCCACACTACACTTCAAATCTGTCTGTGTGACATGCCTGGTCTCCTGCCCCTAGTGGCACAAATCGGAACTGCCTCTGCCTCTCCTCCCCTGTGGTCCAGCCCAGAAAAATGCTTTATCTCAAACGTCAGAGCCTCATCTCCTTCTTTCTCTGCTGTCTGGGATTCCTTTGGGAAATTTCCAAATGAAGGCCCTGGCCAGATCAGGGGCAGCAGCAGGGACAGGCCCTAGGCTGGTCCCAGTTGGGACACTGGACCAAGGCAAGGACTGGTTGAGTGAGCTACTTACAGATATTGTAAGATTATTAGGACTTGTTTTCTAGGAAAAAAACAAAAAACAAAAAACTGAGACAGATTTTCCTATTATCACAGAAATATGTGATCAGATTTTTTTAAAGAAAAATTAAATGTGCAGATGATGAAATAGTGGCTTGCTGCCCCTTGGGAACAAGTAATCTACAACAAAGTGGCTCTGTGAGAGAAACCCGCTGCTGTGTGCACATCTCCACTCATGCCTCCCTCCCCCATGCCCTCTCTGGGGTCCAGAGAAGGGCTTCCTTCCACTCGACATGGTCTTTGTGGGTGTTCTTATCCAGGAAGCCTAACTATCCAACTAAACCAACAAGAGTTTCAAACACCTACTGTGAATCAGACATGATGTAGGTACCGGCCACATGAGGACAAATAACGTCCCTCTTTTCAAGGAGAATAAGGTTTTGCTAAGAGACTAGATGTGTGTTGTGCTGTCATTTGTAAAAAGGGAAAGGAAAAGGGAAAATATGCTGTGTGTAAAGCACGGGGTTGGGGGGGCACAATTGCAAGAGGGTTCCGAGGAAGGTTTTACAGAGGAGTGAAGTTAGCACTGGGTAGCAAAGGAGGTGTGAGGACAAGCGAGGCTTGGGGTAAAGATGTGCTGGTAAAGGTTCATGGAGGAGGTGGGAAGGATGTATACTGGCTGGTGCTGACTAAGGAGCTTGAAAGGGACCAGTGGGAGATGAAGGGGGAAAGAGAGCAGAGCATTACTGGGTGGGAGTGAATATCCCATGGGGATTCCAGGAAGGAGGAGACCCTCCATTCACCCTGCAGGGGCTCCATCCCTTCCTCACTGCACTGTCATTGGTACAGCGGTCAAGTTTAGAGACTAAAGTCTTTGGAGGTACTTATGGAACCAAGGATGGTTTTTTTGTTCCTTCACAGAAGTGCAATTATGGAGTGCTCAGCATCTGCCAGGAGCTCACGGCTGATCACAGAGGCGGATAGCGACACAGCAAGATGGAAGGCGCTGAGCACAGAGCAGGGGGACGGGTGGGCAGGGAGGGCTTCCTGGAAGAGGCGAGGTCTGAGCTGAGCTAGAAAGAACAGGAGGGAGCTGGCCCCACATCAGGCTCCTACGGCCACTGTGACAAATCACCATAAATGTCACGGCTTAAAGCTACACATTTATTCTCCCAGATCCTAGGGGTCAGGAGTCTGAAATCAAGGCGTGGGTAGGGGCAACCCAGGGGAGGGTCTCTTCCTTGCCTCTTGCACCTCCCAGGGCTGCGTTGCTCTCATTCCTTGGCTTGTGGCCCTTCCTCTACCTTCAAGTCATCAGCTTCTTCCTCAGTGTTCACGCTGCCCTCCCTCCTCTGTGTGTCACCTCCCTGGCCTCCCGTTTGTAAGGACACTATGATGGCACTGAGGGTCCACCCAGATGGGCCAGGGCCACCTCCCTGTCCCAAGTTCCTTTACTTAATCACGCTCGCAGAGACCTTTTCCCATGTAAAGTAACGTATCCGCAGGCCCGGGGATTAGGACGTGGGTACCTTTAGGGGGCACTACTCAGCCTGGTGTGGCATCCACTGCTGACCCCTGATCCTGATGGAGGCCATTATTATTTCAAATACCAGGGACAAATGATCCTCTGCTCCCTCCACTGGATGAGTGTGTGAGCGTTTTGGGAGGGGGCTTAGGAGGCTCCTGGTGCTGCCGCATCGTGAGGGGGTGGGGACCCGGTCGGGTGCTGAGCAGGAACAGGGATCCAGCGTCCAGCCACTCCTGGGCTCCAAGGGGCCAGGCTTTGCGTGTGTTTCTCTATCGCTGCTCGCCAACCCTCACCCCTGTGAGAGAGTTCCAGAAACAGCTCTGGGGTTTACAAGCAGCCTTGGGCATTTGAAGAAGGGAAAAGAGAAAGGATGAAGAGTATTAGAAAAAGCCCTGTGATGATGTGCTTGGATGCGGATGCGTCCGCTGAGTGCAGAGTGGGGTAGGGGGGGAATCTTGCGTGGCCCGAGTGCCTCTGGAGCAGGCTCGGGGCATTGTGGGCCAGCCAGGACCCTTTCTCAGCTCCCGGCGGGGAGCACGGCTGTGCCGGGCCTCTTGCTGGAGCTGGGGACCGCGGCCTGTGAGCCTGAGCCCTCTAGTGGAAACTGCGGCCATCGGAGACCAGAGTCTACCGTGTGCCTCCCCCCTCCTGCTGCTGACTGATCACCTGCTCCTGTGGGCATCACCAGGCTGACCCCTCACCTGCTCCATCGGGATCCCTTGGGTCTCGGTCCCACTGGCACACCCAGTTTGGGTGAGAAAATGGGGGCCCTGCTAGTTCCCAGCACTGTGGCGGATACAGCTCTGGCATCTCTGGGGGAGACAGTGGCTCACCCCACCCCACCTCCACATCCCAGAACCCACGTCTGGGCACCAACACAAGGATGCATCCACTTCCCAGGTGGCCATGCCTCCTCACACAGAGCAGGGCCCTGGCACACCCAGAAACAGGGTGGCCTGTGCCCCATGACCCTCCCCTGGTCCTGACCCCACAGGCAGGGCCTGAGGACACAGTCTCACTGGGTGGCGAGCTCTTCGTTCAGAATAAAGCAAAACAAAACAAAATAGAGAAACTCAAGAAGCAGGTGCCCAGGTGGCCACATGTGTATTCTGAAATTTGGAGAAGAGCAGGCAAAGGTCCCCAGAATCAAAGTTTAAGAAACGTGTCTCACTTTATCCAAATGTAACCACAAACCTCCAAGGAAAGGTACAGCAGTCTCGCTGGATTGGTAGCCCTGGGAGGGGCGCGGTGTCTGTATGCTCGCTCACTGATCCACCCGCAGCCCCTGGAAGAAGGCCTGACACACTTTAGGGTTAATATTTTACAAGATAGATATTTTTAGAAGGACTGTTCCGTGGTCTCTGGGGAAGCCTACAGCCTGGGGTTGGGGAGGGGTGGTGGCGGCCAGGGTTCCTGATGTCCTGGAATCTAACTGCAGGATTCTTTGACCTCCATCGGCCGTGCAGCTCTTTCACCGATAGCTTCTCTGGGCCTCAGATTTCCTTTCTGCAGAATGGAGCTTTCACTCATGAATACACTTGTGTTTGCAAAAAGAGTTACCAAATGTTTCAGAAATACTGTGCTAAGGAACAGAATCTCAGTTGATGGCACAAAGTGAGCCCTGGTGACAACTGACCGCACTTGTTCTCAACACAGTCTTGAAGCATCTACAGCACCGGCCACGCAGAGATGAGCGAGGCGGGCCTCTGCCTTGCAGAAGCTCACCCACTGGCGGAGCTGGCCAAGGACTCTCCCTGCCAGGAGGAGTGGTTCCATCAGAAGTGCGGAGGCGGCTGTCACACCCCCTCCGAGTGGGGCTGGAACACCGAGTCCCAGGATCACTGGAGGCTGTGTTATAATCAGGGCCCGGGGTCGTTATCACTGGTCTTGGGGGCGCCCCTGGATCCCCATCAGTGCTTCATCCATTTCCAAGGTCCCAGAGCCTGGGACTGCCTCCCACCTGCGACAAATGATGCATTGCCAGCCTGTCACCCCTACGACTGGATGTCTCAGGGTCTGTCCCAGGCAGAGCCAGGCCAGGTCAGCTGTGGGACACATGCTCTGGTCAGCGTCCCAGGCTCAGAGTCCAAGAGACATGGTCACAGGAAAACCCTGAATCAACCAGATTTGTGTTAAAAAGAATGCCGCCCCAGAGGCATTAATAACCTGATCATGGGGATCATGGTGCCCAGAGCCCCTGGAGTCTGCCCCTCGCTGGGCACCGAACAGGCAGCCCCTCTGCAGCCCCTCGGCTGATCCTGGCCTTTCCCCTCCCAGGACATGGTGCCGAGTCCCAGGACAGGGAGTCAGTGGGTGCATCTTCGGCTCTCCTCTTCTCTTGGGGGGCGTTAGAGCCCCGCAGACCCCAACCCAGACAAGCCAGATGGGCCCAGAGCTGGTCCCGAGGATCGGAGGACGGACAGGCCTCGGCAGGCTCCTGGGGACAGAATCACAGCGCACCCATGTCACCAGGGCTCTCCCCTGAGGTTCACATATGCCTCTCCATTGGTGGTCCCGGAGGAGAGCCCAGCTGGGCGCTGAGAGCCACGTGTGTGCGTGTGAATGCGTGTGCTACATGTGTGAGCTCGCCTGAGCACGGGAGGTGGCCGGCCAGTCCCCGAAAACCTTTACCTTCCGTGTCGTCGGGTGGGCATCCATGTCCCACGTGGGAACCCGCCGTGCTCCAGAGCAATCCGATGCCAGAGTCAGCTGCAACACACACAGGAGACCCTTGCTTCAGCTAATAAAGTCTGGGACTGTTCAATATAACCATAATGTTTGTAAATAAAATCACATTTTAGTTGTCCCAGGAGTCGTATTATATAAAGAAACTTTGCAGGAAGTCTTTATTGATTCAGTCATGCCTTAAATGTCTCCAGCCCTGGGCCAGGCCACAGGCCACAGGGATCAAGCCCTGCCCCCCTTCAGAGAGTTAGTGGACCCTCGGGACAGAGGGCACATGTCCACACGCGCCCACCCACTGGATTGATGCCAGAAGGCACGGGATCCCCACCAATTCGGCACCTTGACACCAGCAGCTGGCTCTCATTCCAGAGTCAGTTTTCACCAAGAAATAATGTTTTGATCACGTCATCAGGTTTTCTAGGCAACACCTAGAAAATTACTAGGTATTTTCTTCTTTATTAAATACTAAGTATTTAAATATCTGCTATTTAAGACTCACAGACACAGAAAACAAACTTACGGTGAACAAAGGGGAAAGGAGGGGGGATAAATTAAGAGTTTGGGATTAACAGATACACACCACTATATATAAAATAGATAAACAACTAGGACCTACTGTATAGTGCAGGAAACTCTACTCAATATTTTGTGATAACCTATAAGGGAAAATAATCTGAAAAAGAATATATAACTGAACCACTGTGCTGTACACCTGAAACTAACACAACATTGTAAGTCAACTATACTCCAATAAAAAAACTTACTAAAAAATGCTATTCAAATACTAGGTATACCTAGTATTTAAATACCTGCTATGTATGTAAATCTCTAGTATTTAAATTGTGCCTACCAGGTGTTTACCTACCTATTCCCTTGTAAATCACGCATTACCTACTAAGTGACACGCTACTAGGTGCTCTGTGAGAAGTAGTACACAAGCGGTGCTCGGTGGTCTACCGGGCTCACTTCTTGGCTAAGTAACTCACTTTCCCACCCCCGCCTCACCGTCCATAACTTAAATCCAAATCCTAACAAAAGTACAGTGATTGTTGTAGAACCAATCATCTGTGTATTGTTTTGTTTTGTTGTGTTTTCCCCCCATATCTGTATCTCGCTGTGCCAGGCATAGAGGAGGGGAGGTTACTTAGCTAGGGCAGGGGCTGTCCCGGACATCTTTGAGCCTGGAGATGTGGTCAGGTATTGCCAGATGGGCAGGAGATCAAAGGAGGATGGGGAGTGTCCTGGTTGAGGGGACGTGGCCAGGCTGCAGGGGAGGAGAAAGCGGGGAGATGGGGGCAGAGCTGTGTGTTACAAGGAGGGCCTTGGAACCAAGGAAAACCCTTGGTCCTTCACTGGAAGCAGCTTCAGAAAGGATGAGATGGGAGAACCACCAGGTCCAAGCTCTGGTAGAGCAGGATGAGTTTGGCTGAAGTGTAGCTGGGACAGGATAGCAGGGAGGCTCTGGGGCTGGACAGATGGGGATTCTACCCTGGGCATCATTTATAGCCAGGTATGCCCTGGACTAATGGCTTGACCTCTCAGAGCCTCGGTTTCCCCATCAGTGGAATGAGAACCATAAAGGGACAGAGCAAGCTTGCAGCCAGTGCCCCCACCCCTTATTATTAAGATGCTTTCACAATAGTCTGGAAAGGGCTCGAATGGGGCGGGGGCCCCGGGCTAGAGAGATGAGTCCATGGTAACTCATGCTTTACATGTCCCTTCAACATGTACAGAGCTCACCACCATCTCATTGGACTCTCAAGTGCCCTGGGAAGGTTGCCAGGCAGGTATGACAATTCTCTCTGCCCAGATGCGGGAGTTGGGTGTACAGAGCGATCTGTGAATTTCAACCCAAAACCCACTCTCGCTCTTCCCCACTGAGCGTAGAGCTGCTCCGAGGGTGGTCAGGAGCAGGGTGAGAAGCTCAACCAGGGCTTCACATGGGTCTGTTTGGATCTGATGGGCAAGTCTGTGCTTCCGCATCTGGGGCTGGCCTGAGACTCAGAAGACCAGCCTCAGGGCTCACGTGATGAACGCCGTCAGTTAACTAATGATGCCTCTTTCTCAAGTGTCTGCAGCTTTCTTGGAGCTTGCTGGTGAGGGTGGTGGGTACCGTCAATGAAAGCTTGGCCACTCTGCCCACCGCGGGCCTCAAGATCAGCCCAGAGAGGGCGGGAGGCAAATCCAGCTCAGACCTAGGAGGTGGCTGACGTCACAGCGTCTCGGCCCCATACCCCACCCCCCAACCCCGGACCCGCATTTCCAGAGCCAGATCCTGGAATGGCCACGTCTGGAAGCGTCTCCAGTGGCTGAGACTGGCCCCCAGACATAGGGGCAATGAAACAGGGATCCAGGGAGGGGCCGTGGCCAGGCCTCGGGCACTCAGTCAGTGGTTCTCCCCACTGAGGGTCTGGAACAATCCAGTTCAACACAGAACCCATCACAATGCCTGGCTCAGAATAGATACCACCTACGTCTGTGCTGGTGAGTGAAGCAATTCCACGAAAGGAATTTCTAGGATTAAGCGAATCTTGCTCATGGATCTTTAAGACTCCTCACATATACACTCACACAGAGGAAAAGAAAGCGTCTCCTCCTCACCTGCGGGCCTGGTCTGGGCCGAGGAGGTGTGGCCAGTCCTGGGATCTTTCTGCCTGGTGTTCTGCCTGGTGACACAGGCCCGGAGCCCCAGACTCGGCCTGGAGAGCACACGGGGTGTTTATTGAGGCCTTACTTGGTGCCAAAACTCACGGGTCCCATATATATATTAATTGAGGCTCAGAGAGGTTATTCCACATGCACAGGAACACACAGCAAACACATCAAATCTAGGTTCTCCTGATTCCACAGCCCCAAAACCCCATGCGCCCAACCCCACAGGATCTACCCAAGAGAGACGGACCAGACACTCTGCCCCTCCAAGCCCTCTTCCTCAAGGAGAGCTTTCTCTGGGCCCCAGCTGCCTGCTCTCTGCTCCTCTGCCCTCCCAGGCCACATGCCTGCTGTCTCCCATCCTTCCACCTCCAGCTGGGCTCCACAGGTTTCCAGCCTGAGGTTCCAGCCTGTGCTGACCAGACACTCATTGTCCTGTGTTGGGGAGTCCATGACCCCTCGAAGCCGGGGACTGTGATATTCCTCGGCCTTTTTCAAGGCAAATTCAGGGCACAGCGTGAAGTGGGGCTGCCCCTCTGTTGATCAAAACACCTTGCAGAAAGGCAAAGAAAAAAAAACACAACACTCCACTTTGGCTGTTCTGTTGCCCACATCATGTCTTCCACGCAGTGACAGCTACGCGGTTCCCAAGTCACTTCTGAACGTTGAAAAGGGGAGGGGGTGCAGCGCAAGGTGATGCAGGTGTGTGAGTGGGGGTCCCCAGGTGCAGGACCTTCCGTCTCCATCCGAAACAAATCAGATGCAGAACTTGGCTCTATCGTCTTCTTCCACACACAACTGTTCATTCATTTTTGTCTCTTCCTTTTTGTCCTGAAGCAAATGGAGGAAATCACACCCTCCAATTTCTGATCCACCTGACCTTCCATTGCTGATGGGGAGATTCCTAGTCTGTTCCCATCATCCTACTGCTGTTCGGGGAGGTGGGTGCTGATGGAAACACGTCACTGGTGGATGTTACCGCCAACGCCGAGAAAGCCAGGGAATCAGGGTCAACACGTTTTTGTTTGGAACCAGGAGTAAGGGAAGTGGGGGGGCTGGTGTGTTGGTGGAACTCCCCCCATTCAACCTGGCAATCCAAGGGTCTCAGTAGAAGCTGTACAGCTCAGGGTGATTTGTGCTGGCTGGGGACCCCTCCCTGCATCCTCTGCTGTCAGAATACTGTCCCCATTAGGGGCTGCTTTGTCCTGGAGGCTCAGCAACACGCCCTGCCTGAATGAGAGAGGGGACCCCTGTCACAGCCTGACCTCTTGCCACCTCGAGGCTCCCCAGACGCCGATGGGACCACAGTATTTTCCACCAGAGAGTTCTAGAATTACAGAATATTCTCACCCACTCTCTGAAAACAAGGGCTCCCAGATAACCACAATAATAACTTTCACAGGCGTGGATTTCCATCTTAATCTTAATTCTCCCAATAGCAGAATTTCTACAGGACACAGAAGCCATAAAGATGGGCCACAGAAGGGCAGCCTTCCCAGCTAGCCCCCGTTCCTCCCACCCCCTCCAGTCTTTCTCAGCAAGAGCAAACTAAGCAGCAGACAGCTCCCTGTCCCTACCCACAGCCATTGCGCCATAACTAGGCTTTGTCCTGGATAAGCCCAGGCTTAGGGACAGAGTTCTTCTGAGAATGGCTTTCCTTCACTGGGCGGTTACCTGAGCTGAGGCCCCGGACGCGGCATCAAAGGCCAGGCCAGGTGTGTTAACTTCTATTTGGTACCACCCCAGACCCATCCCGTCTCTGGGGACCCTTTAAAGTTCTGCCAGTACTGCCTCTGCTTTATTTGTTTTCACACTTGTCAGCCTGGTAGGTTTCCAATTGTTTTTAACAATCTTCTGTTGGAAGGGAAAGGGACTGTACCCAGGGGTGTCATAAACCCAGCATATCAGCTGGCAAAACACAATTTCCTTTAAGGCCTGAGAATGGAGATTGTCTAGATGGCTGATGGCAGAGCCTTCACAGGTACAGGCTCGCAGATGCAGGCAGCGAGGGAGAGTTTTGTGTCGTGAAAAAGGCTGTGAATGAAGGCATGGGCAAAGGAAGGGTGGCTGGAGCTGACCCGGAACCTTTTTTTTTTTTTTTTGGCTGCACCGCGAGGCTTGTGGGATCTTAGTTCCCTGACTGGAACCCCCGCCCTCTGCAGTGGAAGCATGGAGTCTTAACCACTGGACCACCAGGGAAATCCAACCTGGCACCTTCGCAGAGAAACTAACACTAAAACTCAGATGAAAGGAACGCCTTTTTGGTCAAAACCTTGGAAAAGAACATCTCGTTTTGAATGGCAACTGTGTTCTGATAAATGGCTGAGTACGGGGCAGGCTGGATGGGTTCACTTAGCAAATTTTATTTTAAATAATTGAGCCATCTAACGATGATTACCAAGGTCTCTTGCATGCAGGTTTCTACACAAGCCCTGGGGACCCAAGGGGTAGTTGGAAGCCCTGCCCTAATGGAACACAGCTGGCAGGGGGCCAGGCACCCACTAGGAGGAGAAGTCCTACCATCCTCCAGCCAGAAGAAGGGGGAAAAGAGTTAGAGTCAGACTTGTCTCCAGAGAGAGTTTTGGCAAGGAAGCTCAGATTCCTGCTTCTTGCCTTATTCTTTATGCCCACAGGACTGTAGGGACCGGATATCTGCAGAGGCAGAGGATGGGAGGGTCAGGTCAAGGACAAGGTGAGACACTCACTGCCTGGAGGGTTTCACGGAAGAGGTCCGACCCCTGATTTCAGAGTCATCTGTCCTCTGTTCTAGGAAAAGCAGGGGCTCCAGGGGCTCTGTGTCCTAATAGGCAGGATCATAGGAAGCAATTTTCTGGATAGAGGTCAGAAGTGTGGATATCAGTCTTATAGGTACAAGGAGTGTCATTGTTTGGGGAGCAAAACCAGTCTTCCTGGTGTCACGTGTTTCCCCGCGTGAATGGAATTTGGCTGCAGGGAGGGGATGCCTGGGTTCCACCAAGGACAGCTCCTCATAGCCCAGTACCCATTGGGGGCCATGGACACTGCCCTCTGGAGGGGTTTCCTTTCCTGATTTTGAAGGTTCTGTCATCTGCCCTAGACAGAAAAGTGTCAGAATTTATTGTTCAATCTAGCTGTATTTTGTGTGAGTTTGATATTTTCAGGATTAGAGGAGTCAAGGACGAGAACATGAGAATAAAACCTTTGGCTTTGAAGTTAGTTACTGCACATGGGCAGAATTAGGAATTTGCAAATCCATGTGCATAGAATTATATTAACATAATACAAATATATGTAATATTTAATAATCATATTTAAGCAAAGGGTGAGGAATCCATCGAGCCTGGTGGTCCTTCTAAATTTAATTTATTGGCCCTCAGGAATGTCTTGCAAAGGAACTTAGCAACTTTGTGTTCCTGCCTCCAGGTGGCTTGCACACCTGACCTCCAGTCTCTAATGCAGTGAATGGGGGTCCAGGGGCAACTCCAGCCATCCTGGACAAGACACAGTTAGGGTATCTTTTATATATATGCACTTTATTTTTCTGAGCAGTTCTAGGTTCACAGAAAAATTTAGCAGAGGGTATAGAGATTTCCCATGTACCCCTGCCCTACACACAACTGCTTCCCCCACCATCAACACCCAATGCGTTTGTGCATTTGTTACAATCGATGGGCCTACCTCGACATGTTCATCGTCACCCAAAGTCCATAGTTTGGGTAATGCAATGCATTTATGCATTTGTTACAATCAATGGACCCACCCCGACATGTTCATTATCACCTAAAGTCCATAGTTTACATTAGGGTTCATTCCTGGTGTTGTACTTTCTATGTGTTTGGACAAGTTTATAATGACAGGCACCCATCATTGTAGTATCATACACAGTAGTTTCACTGCCCTAAAAATCCTCTGTGCTCCTCCTATTCATCATTCCCTCCCCCACACCTAAAAACCACTGACCCTTTTACTGTCTCCAAGGTTTTGCCCTTTCCAGAATGTCAGAGCTGAAATCATACAGCATGTAGCTTTTTCAGCTGGCTTCTTTCACCAACTAACAGGCACTTAATATTCCTCCATGTCTTTGCATGGCTTGATAGGCTTATTCTCTATTATCATTGAATAATATCCCACTGTCTGTCCGGATACAGTTTATGAATAAAGCTGATATAAACATTCGTGTGCAGGATTTTGTGAGAACATGTTTTCAACTCCTTTGTGTAAACACCAAGGAGCACGATTGCTGGATTGTATGTTAAGAGTAAGTTTAGTTTTGTAAGAATCTGCCCAACTATCTTTCAAGATGGCTGGTCCATTTTGCACTCCCATCAGTGACAAATGAGAGTGCCTGCTGCTCCGCATCCTCACCAGCATTTGGTGGTGTCAGTGTTCTGGATTTTGGCCATTCTCATAGGTGTGTGGTGGTGCCTCATTGTTTTTTTAATTTGCATTTGCCTGATGACATATGATGTGGAGCATCCTTTCAGATACTTATTTGCCATCTGTATATCTTCTGTCGTGAGGTGTCTGTTCAGATCTTTTGCCCATTTTTTAATTGATTTGCTTGTTTTCTTATTGTTGATTTTTAAGGGTTCTTTGCATATTTTGGATCACGGTCCTTTATCAGATGTGTCATCGAGGGGATCTTTATAACAGGATGAGACCCCAGCGATTGGAAAACAGTGACCTTGGTTGTCAAAGCCCTTAATGAGCCTCCTCTCTGGGCCCAGGTGCTGATAAGGGTACTGGGAAATAAGAAATAGTTTGTTGATTATGTAGTTCCTGTATGGCCCAGCGAATTTACCTAGTGAGTACCCAGCAACTGCTGGGTAAAATTGAGGACACATGCACTTGGGAGGAAGGTCCCTGTGCTCTTACAGGAGACCTCAAGGCTAGAAGAATCTCAAGTGTGACTTCATAATAACTTACTCTCAGGAAGGGTAGCTGATGTGACAGATGTTTTGCCAAGCTTCGGGCTAAGTGGATTCCAGGAACTGTTTCTGCCTCTCACCAGCAGCAACCTGTCTGGCACATGGCCAGTTACATCCTCACCATTAAAAACTAACCTTCCCAAGGTTGCCAAGGGCTCCACGTTGCTGCTTATAGGGGAGATGTCAGTCCTCATCCCATTAGAGCTTTCAGCAGCCTTAGCACAGCAGACCCTCCTTCCTCCTTGAAACCGTCCCTCCTCTCAACCCCCACCTTCTCCTGGGCCCCTTCCCACCTCCCCACCCACTCCTTCCCAATCCACTTCACTGTCTCTTGCTCCTTGGCCCCATCTTTAAAGGTCAGAGCCCCCCAGGTCACCATCTTACCTCTTCTAGTCTCTATCTGCCCCCATCTTAAATTTTCCATCAGCCCCATGGCTTTAAACAACCCCTATAAATGATGATTCACAAGCATCTTCTGTCTTCTCCCTGGGGCTCCAGACTATACATCCAGCTGCTTGCTTAACTTTTCCACTTGAAAATACACCCTGTATCTCAAGCTCGACCTATCCCAGCAGGGGTCCTGTTTTCTGTCCGCCCCTGTCCCTCTGCTGGTCTTCTGCACGTCCTGGGTCTATTCTCCATAACCCTCCTCCAGAGGAGGCTTGGTTGAACTCAGTGCTTTTTTACTTAAATCAGATCCATCACTCTCCTCCTTAACACTTTGACAATGTCTGCGCATTTAGAATAAACCTAAACCCCTTGGCAAGACCAACATGACCACTTGTGGCCCGGTCTCTGCTCCTCCCCGAGGCACTAGCCCCCAGCCTTGGGGCGTTTTAGGCTCCTTAGGGGGAGGCGGCTTTATCGCTGCCATTTCTCTCCCTGGAAGGTCCTGTCCCACCTTTTGCAGACTGTCTCCCTCCAGCTGGCTCTCAGGGAAACCCTCTCCTATGCCTGAGTCTCAGTCTGCTCTGGCGTCCATCACAAAGTACCCCAGACTTGGGGGCTTAAACAACAGAAGCTTATTCTCCCAGAGTTCTGGAGGCCAGAAGTCCCAAATCTAGGTGTCGGCAGGGCCACGCTCTCTCTGAAGGCTCCAGGGAGGGTCCTTCCTGCCTTGTCCAGCTTATGGGGGCTCCAGGCATCCTTGGCTTGTGGCCACATCCCTCCAATCTCTGCCTCATCTTCAGGTGGCCTCTCCTCTCTGTGTGTCAAACTCCTTCCCTCCCTCGTGTATCACTCATGAAGATACACACAATTGCATTTAGGGTCCATCTGGATGATTTAGGATAACTCCTCTCTCAGGGTCTTTCTGTCATAGAAGGTCACATTCACATGTTCTGGGGTTAGGACGTGGTCATATCTTGGGGCCACCATTCAGCCCGTTACACTCTGTTCTATGAGTTTCTTGAGTAGGAGCCTCTTCCCGTGTGGATAAAGGGAAGGGCCTGTTGGGGAGGGGGACATTTCCCCCTCTACCCCTTTGAGTTCCTGTGGTGGGACTAATAATAATATTGACACAAAACCAATGAACAGGAGAAAAAGAAACAAATTTTACTTCATGCACATGGAGGTCCCATAGAAATGGGATCTAAGAAGTGGCCAAAACAGATAGCTTTTGTACTTTTTAGACAAAGAAACAATAAATTTATGAGGAATGATAGGACAGAGAAACTTAGGTGTTGGTGCTCATTTCGCAAAGAATCTGAACAGAGTTTGGGCTTTAATCCATGAAAGAAGTCACAGGTTTGTTTATATAAGTTTCTCATCCCCAATTTCCCGATCTTTGGTGATAAGAATGTCCTTGTACCTCCAGACTCAGGGAGTGCACCTTTCACGTGGGAGATGTATTTCCTGCTTTCAGGGAAACAGAAAAGAGAGTAAGAGTGTCCCTCTTGGGTTGCCCGTTTCTTAAGCAACTTTGTCTCAAAATAATCATAAGCTATGGAGGCACATTTTGGGGTGGCCTGCCCTGGAGCCCCACAGGCCCGGGCATATCTTACAGGCAGGTCCAACCGCCCATCTAGGCAGCATGACATTTGTGGTAGTGTTTCTGCCTGTTGCAGGGATATTCTCAATATGAAAAGGCAAGAACTCGGTGTTTGTCTAGAAAATAGCATTCCGTCCTTCAGGGCAGGAGGGGAGGTGGCAGGGCCCTGCGGGGGTGTGTGGCTGCTGGACGGGGTGATCTTCCCCTGGACGGGGTGAGCTGGAAACTGGAGAGACAGAGTTTGAAGGCGAGGACCTCAGGGGGCCAGCCAGCAGCCTCTGGATGGAAAACATATAGTGTTTCCCCGGGGAGAAAGTGCATCAGAGGGTCCTCCTCTCCCTTCATCCGGAGAGTGGTGCATGGACCTAACTGCCAACCCAGCCCCACCAAGGACAGATGCCTCCAGTTCCCCCTTGACTGGGCGGCTGGGGACAGAGGCACGGGATGCTTGCCCCGTCACGGTCTTCCTGGGACAGCTCCTTGGCATGCATGTCAACATGTGGCTCAGCTGTCTGCTTTCTTGGGACCCAGAGGCCCTCTTTTCCCTCCTTAGTGCCCCCGCCAGGTCCAACTGTGGTGTGCATGGATTGTCCCTAGAGAAAAAGCTCAAGTCAGAGACATTAAAAAGAATAAAAGTCCATTTATCCTGCCGGGAGTAAGAAGGACAGACCGTCAGCAATGCAAACACATTTCCATCCCACCCCTTCTTGGAGCTCTGCTCCTCCAAAGATGAGAGAGAGTGAATGCTCACTTCTTTTCTCTTGCTAGAAAAGCAAAATCCAAATAAGTCTTCTGAAAGTCACTTCCACATATTAGATTTTTGTGTAACATTTTGGAACATACAAGGAAGATGGAGGTACACACAGATGGTGAGTGGGAATTAACCAGGCGAGTCCTTGACTATTCCTTCAGTTCTGCTCCAGACCTTCTGCACAATCTGAGATCAGTCTGTAACCACACTGGGCCTCTTTTCCTTTATGTTAAAGATAAAGTATGATTTGGTAGGAAAAAAACAAAACAAAAAACAAACAGACAAAAAAAAACCAGCATGAGTTTTTGAACCAGACAGAACTGCATTCAAACACTATCCTGCCACGTGATCTTGGGAAAAATATTTAATTACTCTATTCCCTGAGTTGAAATAAATAAGTATTAGGGTCCTTATCAGGTTGTTACAAAAATTGAATCTGAAAATGCACAGTTCAAACTTGCACATAAGCACTCAAAAACAGTAGTCTTTCCTCCTTTCCTAAATGAAACCAAGAATTAAATGACAGAAGTGAGTAATCAAGTGCAGCCCCATCCTTTGAAAAGTGGTCCTTTGCTCTTAGCAGTAGGGAGCCAAATATTTTCTTCTCCATCAATAAGAACTCAATTTTATGAGCTTTACTAATTTAAGTTGAAGGAATATTACAGTACATTAAAATACTGCTCAGAAATGATATATATTTCCCCCCATCAGTTAAGAGGAGGTGTTGAAATGTCTGACTTTCTAAATGCAGCTTTCAATGATCAAACCAGCCCAGAAGGGTCAAGCCCTCCGTGAATTCCTGTTGTGGCTTTTCTGACCTGTGTACCTGTACTGACCTGTGTTTTAGTTACATGGCTTCTGTCTTCCTCTGTCTGCAACACTGAGCTCGTTGAAGGTGGCATCTTGTTTGGTCATCATTTGGGGCCGTGATGGCTCCAGGGAAAGTGCCTGGGACTTACTGCGGTGAGTTGAAACACACGTCTCTCTGGGAAAACACACACATTCCTTGCTCTTGCCCAGCCAGACATGCCCATTTGCTAATTCTGGAGACTGTCAGTTAAGCATCTTCTGGTCACAAATTATCAAAACCCCACTTCAAACCAGCTGAAGCAAGGTGGGACTTTTAGGCACTCTCCTAACCCCATGGCCAGAGGTGGAAGAGCCTCAACACCCAGCAGCTCCCCAATATTTTCTGACTTATTCCCAAGAGCTGCTGTCACAAAGCACCTCAAACTGGGTGGCTTAAAATAACACATACTTGTGGTCTCACATTTCTGGCAGCCAGAAGTCTGAAATCAAGGTGTCAGCAGGTTCATGTTCTCTCTGGGGGCTCCAGGGGAGGACCCTTCTGTGCGTCTCTCCTTGTGGCTCCTGGCAGCCCTCGGCTTGCAGACCCCTCACCCCAGTCTCTGCCTCCATCATTACATGGCTTTGTTCCCTCTGTGTGTGTCTCTGTGTGTCTTTCCTCTTCGTATAAGACCAGTTATGTTGGATTTAGAGCCCATTCTGCCCCCGTATAAATGCACTTAACTAGTCACACCTGTAAAGACCCCACCTTCTGAGGTTCCAGGTGGTCATGAATTTGGGGACACCATTCAACCCATATCACCCTCCCTTGCCCGATTTCTCTTGGTCTCTCCTCTCGGCTTCTGGGGTTCACTCTAAGGTCGATTCTCCCTTCATCATTGCAAAATGACAGCAAGCCAATGCCACCAGATGTGCACCCTCCCTTACACAACACGAGAGAGTGTCCAGCTGCTGGGATGAACCACTCCCACCCCACGTCCCCCCATGCCCCCCCCCCGCTACCCACCCCCCCCCCCCACCCCCCACTGAAATGCTCCTGCCTGACAGTACCTGGAATCAAATGGTGCTTAAACACCTGAATAATTTAAATGGCAATTCAAGGAGCTCTGCCAGCAGAGACAACAAAATGACACTCCACACCCCATTCAGCCTCTCCACCTCACCCCCAGGGGCTAATCAGGGACCCGGCTTTGTCTTTCAAAGGGCCTGAGGTGCTCTTGTTATCAACTCCGCTTTGTTCCCTATCCCATCTGAAGTGCTTTCCTTGTTTTCAAATAAATAAAACAGCTGAAGAACTGTCCTTTCACCAGCTTTCAATTAGAAGAGAAAACACACAGGAAGGTGGGAAGGTGGAAAATCCGCAGCCCAGATCTGGGGGAGGTGGCCTCAAAGTGCGGGTTCCCTGTGACCAGGATGGGGTGGGTTAGAAAGAAAGCAACCCCCAAGCCAGCTGTACAGCCAGTTTGGGTCGACAGTGAGACATAGATGAGGCATCCAGGTGGTCCTCGCCGGGGTTTGAAGTTCTGGGGTCCCATAAACTGATGGGCCACCTGGCTCTCCTCTGCCCCTGCTTCCCCTCCCCTCCCCTTGCTTTCCCCCTGCCCCTCCTCTGCCCCTGCTCTGCATCTGTCTGTAGGATCAGCACAGGATAACAGCTGCTTTGACAACCAAGGTCAGAATCTTCTTGGGGCTGTGCACAGCTGGGCCTCTGGGTGGTCCCAAGCCATAGGGAGGGTGTACTTTGCAGAGGGACAGTCTGGGGTGAGAAATCAGACTCCTGCCCAGAGCTCGGGTTGCTCACACTGGAAGCCCACCCCTGAGAACATCGGGGTGGGGGAGCTCCTGGACAGAGCAGATAAGGTCATACTGAAGTCTCTCCTTTTCTGTAGAGGAGCCCACCTCCCAGGTGCCAAGCCACCAGCAGGGGGACCTGCACGGTGCAGGTGGTCCAGGTGATGGGGCCTCGGCAGGGGGCGATGCTGAGGCCACTCCCATGAGGGTCTTTCCCTTCAGCCTCCCACTGCCCCCCACCCCACCCCACCCCAGGGCCTCAGCCAGTCCCTGCTGTGGCTCCCAGGTACCTGCATGGTCCCCGACGTAATCAGCAACATGATAGAACATGGACCATTTGGTGTGTTAGTGGCTTTCATTCCATGATGGCTTCATCCTCTAGAAGGGTTCTCCTATCAATGAACAGAAAGATAATGTTAAACCCACTCATGGGGCGGGGTGGGAGGTGGGATGCCACATGGAAACACACAACTTGTCTGGTGCCCAAGAGGGGGCAGGGAATTAGCAGTTCTGCTATAAATCAGATTTTCATGTAATTGTTAGATGGCGCTAGGAGTAACTGATAAAATGAAGGATGATCCAATTCGTCTCAACCCCGACTCGGCTTGAACCAAGAGTGGACATAGATGCTGCGTCTCTGGCGAAGGCGGAGAAAAGGCTTTTATTCCTCTAGGTTTGGGATCCACTTCAGTGAAAGAGACTTAGATTCCGAAGTCGGCAGAGGCTCTGAGCAGGGGCTCGTCCCCGTCTGGGCACTGAGTGATCCCACTTCCTTTCCCACTGAGTCTGCACCCTGAACTGCCTCTCTGCACCTGCTCAGGCCCAGCCCTCCTGACTCTGGTCCCTTAATTAGCCATTCTTTGTACTGAACTTTCCTTGCTCACCTACTGCATGGATTCTTGATTGGACCCTGATGGATACAAGATATCTGGACCCAGAAGAAAAGCCCCAGCCCCCAAACAGTACTGTCAGCCTTACAATCACACAGTCACCTGGCCTCCAAGAGGCGTGGCCTCTGGTCCCTATCGGCTGCATCCCCTTCCTTGGAATTTACATACCCAGACCTCACGGAGCCTCAGGGCACTGCCAAGCCAGTGGGGATCCCAGAGCCTGTGAGAACCAGGGTTATGGGAGCCTGACACCTCGAGGTCACGTTCTCTGTCTGTAGAAAGAAAGGTGACAAACTGCCTGCAGACCATCGTCATGGGGACGCCTTTGGACAAAGTGTGCCCAAGGTTTCATTCATTTAACTGGGTCTGTGTCAGACCTGCCCGGTGACCAGGGCTTGGCCGATGGCTGTCGTACTTCCCGTGTGAGCTCAGAGCCAGCCTGTGGAGGCACCTACCTAGAAACCTGGTGTGCAGGTAGGCCTAGCACCGGGGGTTCAGAGGTGAAGCAGCAGGGTCTCTGGCTCACTCCTCAGGCACGCGGACCACATCCCTGGAAGAGAGGATTCCTGCGGGAGGGCGGGGACGGCGGCTCGTGCTGGTGCTGTCAGAACCCATGCAGCAGGAGGGAGCAGAGGGGTGGGATGTGGGGACAGGAATGCAAGGGGGTCCCCAGGAAGTGACCCTGGAGCTGGGTCTTCAAGTGTGATGAGAATATAGACAAGGCGGGAACACTGGGGGGAGGATGGGGAGGCTGGGCATTTGGGCCACAGAGGACAGTGTGCACCAAAGCACCCCCTTCCACACACACACCCCCCATAAGAAACTGCAGGATGTGTGACACCACAGCAAGAGCTCATTGTGATGGAGCATCACGTCTGAAGCTGGGAGTGAAGAGCCTGGGCTGGAGGGGAGGGGTGGACATGATCGTGGAGGGTTCTGTGTGTTGTGGAGGAGATCGGCCTCCATCACCCGGCACTGGGGAGCCACAGCAGAGCTAGAGAGAGAGCAACAACATGCTCAGACTGGACTCCGGGGGGGGGGCAGGTAGGAGGCAGAGAGACAGGGCAGCGGGGCAGGCGGAGCTGATGAGCCCTGAACCCAGCCCGAAGGGGTTGAAGCGGGACTAGGGGGAGACTAAGGACAGAGTTACGGGGCAAGATCTGCAGGATCAACCGTTGACGATCAGGGGTGAGGAAGAGAAAGAGATGAAGCATACATCATGATATATACCATAGAATGTGTGATATACGATCATAACACAAGGGATGACATATGTTCATTACAGGATTCTGCAAACCCAGGCTCCATGGCTCTCACTCACTCACTCATTCATTCATTCACCGCCCAGGTTTTGAACACCTTTTCTCCACCGCACACAATTCCAGGTACCTGGGGAATGAAGACATAGCCCACAGGCCCCAGAAGGTCCCTGTTCTAGCAAAGGAAACAGGTAAACAGACAGGTGTCCACAGACCCAGCACTGAGTTCTGGTCACACCCGGGTTGGCTCTGTTGGGGGGCAAGGAGGGGCCTTCCCGAAGGGGCTGCCATTTAAGTGAAATATGAGAGGAATCAGGAGTAATTGGAGTCAGGCGAAGGAGGTACAGGGGTGCTTCTGGCAGAGGCAATGAGGGAGGCGGCAGGAACAGTTGACTTCCCAAGTGTCAAGAAGCGGCTGGGCGGGCATCAGGTTAGACTGCATTGGATGAGGGGACCAAGCATCCTGGGAGGATGGAGAGGGATGCTCCCAGTGGGCTGGCCTCAGGTGTAGACACAGACTTGGGTCATCCTCCAGGAGATGCAAACCCCCCGAACCTCCCTCTGGGCTGCCTTGCATCCTGCTCTCCAGTGCAGGCCCAGGGGACTCAGCTGCTGGCTGAGGGGCATCTGTGTCCAGAAACAGAGCATCCCAAACTCCTGCCTGCAGATCCTGGCTCAGAGAGCCGGGCCCACATTCCACCAGAACCCACCCCCACTCCCATTCCTACCACACCTGGCTGTACAGGAAGCCATCAGGAGGCTGTTTTGATTGGCTCATTTCAGCGGGGCTCATTATTTTTACAGGGAACAATTTCTAACAATTTTCCTTGTCACTCAGGGCGGTTGCTACTGGCTGAGTTTCTCAGGCCGTTATAAATACATTATCAGACACGTTCCACAAGCACTTGCAGGTAAAAATAACCCCCCTGCATTTGCACTGTGAAGCACAGATGTGAGATGATTTGGATGAGACATTTGCTGCTCTGGGTCCTTTCTCTCCATGGGGTAAGGGGTGGCGGCTGGAGCTGCGCAGCCCTGAGGGGCTGGGTCCAGGGCACGGGAGGCTTAGAAAGTCGGGACATGTGAGCCATGTTCTTGTTCCCCTTCATGGTGGAGGCTCAGGTAGGAATTGAGTGTTTGTGATGTGAACTACTGAGCTGGGACAGGGCTCCGATGATGTCAAGAGCACATGGGCCCCACAGGCTGGTGACACCTGCACCCTTTGCTTTAGACACTTGGGAACTTGCAGACAAACAAACCCTCAAGGCAGACCCGCTGAACATGGGGCTCTGGGAATGGGGCCAGGAATACTCCCAGGTGGGTTTTTTAAAAAATTAATTAATTAATTTATTTATTTATTTTTGGCTGCGTTGGGTCTTCGTTGCTGCGCGCGGGCTTTTTCCTCTAGTTGCAGTGAGCAGGGGCTACACTTGGTTGCGGTGCGCGGGCTTCTCATTGCAGTGGCTTCTCTTGTTGCGGAGCATGGGCTCTAGGCGTGCGGGCTTTAGTAGTTGTGGCACACAGGCTTCAGTAGTTATGGCACACAGGCTTCAGTAGTTGTGGCACGCGGGCTCAGTAGTTGTGGCTTCGTTGCTCCATGGAGTGTGAGATCTTCCCGGACCAGGGCTCGAACCTGTATTCCCTGCATTGGCAGGCGGATTCTTAACCACTGCACCACCAGGGAAGTTCTCCCAGGTGGTTTTGAAGCCCAGGTAGGATGCGCACACCCACATGCCCGATGGGCCAGGCAGGACAGAGCCAGGTGGCAGCACCAGAAGAGCCAGCCTCAAAGCCGTGTCTGGCACCTTCTCTCTGGGTGCTGTGGGTGTCCTAGATTTCCCGAGTCTTAGTTTTGTCATCTATAAAATGGGCATAATCAGGCTTTACCGTGTAGGACTGTTTGACATTCAGTTTATGAAACAGCCCTTCCCAGATGCTCTTAAACTTTGCAGTGTTATTAACCACTTACAGGGAAGAAGAGCATGCCGACTCTCATCACTTGAGCTGTGTGACCGAGAGCAGATTCATTCATCTCAGTAAGGCTCACTTTTGTCACCTCTGGGTTTGTGTCAAGTACTAAGCTGAGTGGCATCAGGCTTGTCCCTACGGGGTGACTAGAGTTGCATATGCTGAGGGCCATGAGAAGGGGCCGGGGGTGGGGGACACGTGTCTGAGGGGTGGGGACATGGATCCCTCTTGGAGTGTCAGGGGAGAAGAGTTTCAGGGAGAAGACAGAACTCCAGGCAGGGGGGATGGTCACAAATCTTTGTATGAAGAAGGGAGGTTACAGGGACTGTGGGAAGATAGGAGTAGACAGTTTGGACACCTAGCAGATGGGTAGGACACCTGGAACACAGTAGGACACCTGGCAGACAGGTAGGATACCTGGCACACAAGTAGGACACCCAGTAGAAAGATAGGACACCTGGTAGATAGGTAGGACAACTGGTAAATAGTAGAACAACTGGCAAATAGTAGGACAACTGGCAGACAGGTGGAATACCTGGTACACAAGTAGAACATCTGGCAGAGAGATAAGATGTCTGGTACATAGATAGGATAGCGGCCATACAGTTAGGACACCTGGCATCAGGTAGGATACCTGGTAGATACTAGGACACCTGGCAGACAAGTAGGGTACCTGGTACACAAGTAGGGAATCTGGTGGAGAGATAGGATGTCTGGTAAATAGGTAGGATACCAGGCATACAGGTAGAACACCTGGCATCAGGTAGGACAGCTGGTAGACAAATAGGGCAGAGGAGGACACCTTGACAGAACTGACTGTGGAACTGTGTCCTTTCAGACCATCCATGGTGATGGAATCCTACGCACGTGGAAACCTCTTCTCCTCACTAACCCCTAGCTGTGCTCCTGTTGACTTAGTACTAACTACATGCCCACACTCTGCCTTATCAGCTCACGGCATCTCTCAGCAACCCCAGGCTCCATTCCATAGATGGACAGCCAATATTCGGAAAGTTTGAGCCACTTCCCAGGTCCGTGGCTCAGCCAGGGCCAGGACCCGGATCCTTCTGAGTTCAGTCAACGAGAAACGTGTTGCCTATTAACAGCACAGGGCACAGAGAACTTTTTGGAGTGAGGGAGACATTCCATATCTTGGCTGAGTGTTGGTCACGTAGATGCGCACGTATGTCACAGCTTATTGCACACCTAAGAGTTTTGCATTTCACTGTGTTGTAACTTATAGCTTGATCTAACAACAACCACAGCACAGGTGTCAGATCGCCCGCATCAGAACAAAAGAAGCTGCTAGAATAGTCTGGATTTTGAAAACGTCTGTGCTGAAGAAGCTTGGTTGGTATGCTGGCTGATCATTCCACCTCTCATCCAAGGTGGGACATGCTTCAGAGTGAAAGGGGGCCTTAAACACAAGTAAAATGATATATTTTTGAAGTATTTTTTGATAAGTGGGTTTTAATATATGGATAGATCCATTGGAATTTTTTTGAAGAACAAGTATTTTACAATAGACTCTTAACATTTAAAAATTTCCATAAAATTGCTTGGGCCTTTCATCTAAGTTGCATTTTTTTTTTCTTTTGCTAATACATTTGAAATTGTTGATGCCTTAAACTGACTCCTCTTTGTTAGACCATAACATATTTAATTGAGACAATTATCTCTCCGCAGGTGCAGGGGGACCTGGTAAGCTCAGAACAAGTTTTGCTCTGCAGAGGGTATGTTCACAGGTTTTGTTCTTCCACGCTGAAATGTGTAAATATTTCACCCAAGTGCATTTACAGAGGCTGAGAACATTTCTTTGACAGTCTTACAAGATAAAACTCATCAAATAAGTTGTCTGTTTTGAAGTCATTTCTATATATGATTCTTTTGAATGTTTCTCCCAATTTAGATGCTGTAAACTTGTACATCTTTTAATCTGGTTCCATTCCGATATGGAATATAAATTTGTTTAATTAAAAATAGGGTTTCATTAAAAGATGCTATGTACTAGTTGAGATATTCCAAAGCACAATTATGTAATTTCTAAATTAAATCCTAGGCTGTCGGGACTCACATGGTTTTATTGGTTGCCTCCCTCCCTTGCTTATGTGGGGATAAAGGCAATGTCTTCCTGTTTGCAAGCTTTGTTTTTAATAATTATAATTTTCCAAAAGCCTCAAAAGCTGAAGTTTTTGTTGTTGTTTTTACTCTAGTCATTGGATTATTGGATGCAACCAAAACACAGAGGATTTGTTTACAAGAGGGTTTGATGCCATTATAGGACATTCGAAATTGATTTACAAAGAAGCTCTTCAAAGGCTCAAGCATTTCTAGAATCTTATTCCAGGTGAGCAACAAGAGAGAACCCATATTGCCACATTGAAGGGCTTTTTAAAATTCAATATTTGCTTGTCTTAAAACGTTGCAATTCAGTTACTCTAAGTGTATACAGATACACAGTTGTAAATTTTTGACAACTATCACTTCTATCATTTGACTGTTAGATTGTCTCAGCCTTTCAGACACAAGTTTGAATTACCTGCGCCCCTCAACACATTCCTCCATTTCTGCTTCATATGTTTCTTACTTTAATAAGAATATGGCTTTTACCCTGAAACTCATATCAAATATGTGCACATGTCATCGCCATGTCAACTAAAAAAAAAAAAAGCACAACCTAAAAGTTAAGAATTAGGTTTCATTTGGCAGACAAAACTGAGGACTTAAGCCCGGGATGCAGCCTCTCAGATCGCTCTGAGGGATGGCTCCTAAGAGATAAGGGAGGAACCAGGATGTATAGGGGTTTTTGCAGCAAAGACCAGGTAGTAGGAGCATCAAAAGATGTTAAATAAAGAAAACCAGACACCTCAAGCTAATGAATTTAGCACTTTTCTTTGTATGGGAAGATATAAGGGTCTGAGCTCATTGAACTCATTCTTTTGATTTGCACCTTAGCTATCTAGGGCCAGAATCCTGTGCTTTCCCATCCTGAGTTCCCTCAGGGCTCACCTTGGGGGCAGCTGTAAAGTGGTGGCTTGATGGCTGCAGCATCCTTTGTTGGCTGATAAGGCAGGCAGCATTTTTTATTCACAACCACAATAAAACCAACCAGTTTTACCTTCAATGTGGAATTTTCAACCGAATTTGCAATAGCGCTCACCATAGTCTCAGGCATTTTGCTTCCAACAGAATGGAATCCTAAAAGCTGTATTTTTAGTTCATCGATTGGATTAGGAAATATTGAGCCAGTCTTGGAATTCACGGGTTCTGTACTGGAAGTACCAGATGTCATGATTTCAAACGGGCTTCCTTTCCAGTTTGCAAATCTTTCTTCTGCCAGTGGCCCTAACACATCCATAGCTAACTTCTTGATCATTCCTTCATGCCCAAGAAAACTTAAAATCTGAATTGAGCAGCCTGAGTTTGTGAATGTTGACTGAAAACCAAATGCACAATCTAAAAGTTGAGAGTTATGTTTTATTGGGTGGACTTTCTGAGGACTTCGGTCCCAGACACAGCATCTCAGATAACACTGAGAAAATTGTTCTGAAGAGGGAAGGAGGGGAGGGTGGAGCCAGGATATATAGGAGTTTTGCACCAAAGACCAGGTAGTCAGAACATCAAAAGATGACTGTTAATTAAAGAAAACCAGGCATCTCAATTAATGCATTTAGAGATTTTCTATGTATGGGAAGATGCAAAGTCTGGGCTCACTGAAATCATTCCTTTGATATGCACCTCAGCTCTCCGGGGCCAGCATCCCATGCTTTCTCATCCTGAATCCCCTCAGTGTGCACCATGGTAGGGGGGTGGCTGCAGCAGCTAACTGCTGGGGGTGGGGGGTGGCATCCTGCCTCCATCCTGTGTTTCCTCAGGGCTCACTGTTTGGGCAGCTGTAATATGATGGCTTGATGGCTGCAACACCCTTTGTTTACTGATACGGCAGGCAATATTTTTCATTCACAGGAAGAGCAGCATTTGATCTAAATAAAAAATCAGCGTTTGATCTAAATGAAAAATCAGGCCTTATGGAGCCACGTGGAAGAAGCCTTCTACGGCCACACATAGTAAGTCCCTGTCTTCGAGGGGACTTCTCATATTAAAATCTTCTTAATATGACCGCTAAAGTTGGAAGTAGGGGCCGCTGTGTGGTCAGCATCCTTCCTGCTACCCACAGGCAGAGGGGCTGCATGGAAGGGCATTCTGTGCCAGCTGTGGCTTCAGCAGAATTTTAATGACCAATGGAAGTTCAAGACTCGTTTTTTCATTTAATGTGTACTTTCATTATTTTAGCTCATTGCTGACCAAAGAGTTCATTACAAAATTTAAAAAGCATTAGCAAATAAAATAAATACTTGGTGGTGTATTTGTCCTGATGATAAAGAGAGGCTTGTTTGTAGCTGAGCCTATGGCTGCTCCTGTCCGTCTGTTCTAAGCAGGACTGCTGGCCTCTAGTCTTCAACGGGCTTCACACACGTCTGCACATAAGGTCCCACCAGCCCCACTGACTGCCCGTTGGGGGCTTTGAGGTCTTTCAGGTGGTGGCGCTGGCCACAGCACAACTGGCTGTCCACCAGTTTGGCTGGGGTGGGGCAGCAACGTGGGACACCTCTCCCCTTGTTGGAGGGAGACCAGATGGAGGGTGTGCTCACTGTCACTCATGCCCGAGCAGTGCCCAACGGTGGTCCCCACTTGGAGGCAGGAGAGACGTCCTGGGTCTGGAAAAGCTTGAGAGCAAGGCTGGTCTGTCATCATCAGTGGTCTTTCAGCTTGAACCCCATGTGAAACTAAAACTGCTTGCTGCCTGCCTCTCATGCACTAGGAGATGAGAGCCTCACGGAAACCGGGGGCCAAAAGCTGGCATCTGCTGGACCACATGGCTCTCAACATGAACATTCATCATAATACTTGGTTTGAAAATGAAAAATCTGGCACAAATGCCAAATTGATGGGTGTCTCGGCAACACGTGCAGACTGGGACAAAGGTCACTCTTATGGACTGAAGGTTGTCCACCCAAAATCCATACATTGAAATCCTAACCCACAATATGATCGTATTAGGAGGTGGAGCCTTTGGGAGATGATTAGGTCATGAGGGTGGAGGCCCCATGAATGGGATTAGTGCCCCTATAAAAGGGACCCCATAGAGCTTCCTTGTCCCTTCTGCCACATGGAGACAGAGCATGGAGATGGCCCTCTATGAACCAGGAAGCTGGTCTCACCAGACACCAGGTGCCTTGATCTCAGACATCCAGCCTCCAAAACTGTGAGAAATAAATGTCTGCTGTTTCTAATCCCCCCAGTCTGTGGTGCTCTGTTATTGCTGCCCAAATAGACTAAGACAGTCCCCCTCCTGGGCGACAGCCAACCATCCCTGACCAGGAGTGTCTGGCCTCCCTGAGCCCCAGGAGCTGAAACCCTCTCCTCCTCCAGGCCCTCTGGACAGCGGAGCTAACCCTATACCTACTGTCAGCCCCTCCTGCCCCACTGCTTCCATGACAAACACAGTCTTCAGCACTTGCTGTCTTTCCCTAACACACACCCCAGAGCTCTGGCCAAGTCTTCCGCATTAGAATTTCCAGCAGCAGGAACATCGACTCTGCCAGGGCCCTTCTCTATCCCAACCCCGCAAAACGGGAAAGCCTGGGGAAGGGGCTCCTTTTGGAGGTGTGATGAGCTGGGCCAGGAGGCGGGGTCTATCTCTCTGCTCTGCTCACTGGCACGCGCCTCGTCTCCAGAAAGGGAGGTAGGGAAACCTAGCTGGTTGCACCTGCCGAACAAAAGGGGATGAGGCCCCGTGAATGAAGGGAATACTTGGTGGCATCTACCCGGGCTCTCGCCCTCCCTGGTCTGCACTCACAGCCTGGAGAGGTTCCAGAGACCCTGCTCCAGACATATCTCCTCCACGTGGCAGGGATGCAGCTGGACAGACGCTCTCATCAGGGCCCAGAGTGACGGGGGGTACATGGCTCCCCAGGGAGGGATGCTGTACAAATATCACCCACCTTTGGGCAGGTAACATCCCCCATCCCCCTAGTTTTTGCAGATTGAAACCCAGAGTCTTTCTCTGTCTCTACCAGAATCACACAGCTGCTTGGCTCAGGGTAGAGGTTTGGACCCAGGTGTGTCTGACTCCTGCAACTGTGTCCAGGTGAGCATCTGACTCCACTTGCTCAACCCCATTAGCTCACGTGGAGGTCACCCCAAGACTGGGCAGCTTCCACCTCTGCACACAGCCAAGCTCTGCTCATTCGTCTCCCCCCCTGCTCCCCCCCCCCCGCTCCCCAGCACAACCAGGGAAGGTGAGGAAGGTAACCTCCAGGTGTCACTCCCTCCTGGCTCCTCCCACACAACCAAGAGGGCAGACCATTCACAGAGCACAGGAGCCCCGTCTGGAGGTGGGCTCTGTCTGGAGCACCTCCACTGGCCCTGGGAGAAGGCCACGTCCAGCACCTGCCTGGAGCAACCTCCCACAGGGTGTTAGTCTCTCTTACAACAGAAAAGAAATCAGTCCTTCCCTGAGCCACTTTGCACACCATGTGCATCGAGAGAGGATACAGGGCAATTTGTCCAAATTACAAACAGGAAGACATTCTAGACGGATCCATCGCAATTAATGGCGAGGCTTTAATTCCAGGCACTTGTGTGACGGGAAGAATGACAGATGCAGAGGAGCCCACCACTCCCTCCCCTCCCTGGTTCCCGGGCCCGGAAATGAACTAAGAAACCGAACACTCCTGTGGGAGCCTGCCCTTCATTCAGCCACAGATTTTGCTTGTATTGAGCACCTACTATGTGCCCAACATAGCTAAACACACTGTCAGTGTTTTCGGGGTCCGTCCAAGCAGGTGTGGGGCAGGAATGTAAGGATGAACCTGACCCCGGGGAGGAGGTGACCGGTGGCCTTGGGGTTTCCCTCTAGGGGTCTCCTGCTGCCCCAGAGTCATGTTTGTGGTCCTTTCATTCCGCAAAGGTTTACTACCCTCTTATGTCCTGACACCAAGCTACCTGGTGGGTAGAAATGATTAAGGCCAGAGCCGTGGCCACTCATGTAGATGAAGCACGAGAGAGAATTATCAAGTGAGCGGCAGAGGGCATGCTGGGGTCTGTGTGGGGTTGGGGGGTGCCTTGATCTGGCCAAGAGGTGGCTGGTCTGGGCAGGATGGGAGCCAGGCCAGGCTGGGGTGGGGTCTGGGGAGGGCAGGCCCAGCACGTGTCACCAAGGAGGGTGGAGAAGCTGGCACTGTGGGTGCCAAGGAGGATGGAGGGGACGTGGGCCCTGCCCTCTGGAGGTGGAGACGGAACAAACATGAACACAGCAATTCAGCTCCTACTTAGAACTCGCCATGCTTGTACAGAGGGGGCTCGGGAGAGCTGATTGTTGGATATTCAGGAGTTCTGTGAGCGGGTTGTTCTGCAGTTCGTAGCTTAAATTGGCCCCCTTGGGAGTATTGACACCATGGGAATTGGCAAAGACAGCGAAACAAAACTTGTCCTTTTTCTTCTTTTTCCGGCTGGTTTGCCAGCAAGGAGGAGGAAGCAGGACCCCGGGGGGTGGGCAGGACGGATGTGGGGTACAGCAGCCTGAGGGGAGTGCGCTGGGGCTGAGTCTGTGGGGTGGTTGGCAAGGAGAGGAAACCAGGCCAACTCATGGAGGAATAGCAGCCCAAGGTGCAGGCTGGCCGGGGCCCACATGCAGCCACATGGCCATTTCCTGCAGGTTGGCAGGGGCTGTGGGATGCAGCTGGGAGAGACCCCGCTGGGGCTTCCTCTGTGGGGACAGGAGAGATCAGTTCCACAGAGGAGCCAGTGCCTTCACGGCTGGGCTGGGGGACAGGTCAGCTGGGAAGGCTGGACAGGCTGCATGTGTAAAGGCCAGACCTTCCCACCACTGAAACCGAGCAGAATCCTGGAGGGCTCCTGGGCACGTAAGCCTTTCTGTGTCCCTTGTTTCCTGTTTGTAGGGAATAGACTCCAGCCTCCATGGCCTTCCCTGAGTTTCAAAGAGCAGACACAAACAGTTGCTAATCAGGGAAAGGAGAGGATGCAGAGACAAGGGAGGAGACCACCTGAAGCCAGATTAAAGGAGTGCAGGCTCTGCACACACCCTGATCCTTATCAGCAACCCCGCCCTTGGACCATTGCTATAAAACTCCTCACCAAATCATCTCGGGTTAGGATACACAGTTTTTGAGGCACGAGCCCACTGTGTCTCCCTTTTCCTGGCAAAGCAATAAAGCTATTCTTTTCTACTTCACCCGAAACCCTATCTCAGAGATTCGATTTGGCACCGGGACACAGAGGCCAAGTTTTCAGCATCAACAGCACATGGACATTGAAAACACTCCAAAAATCAGCTCTGCATCTCCAAACAGCCTGGATTCTAAGTTGTTCCAGAGCGAGAAGTTGTGGGCATGGGGGTGTGGGGTGTGGGGACACTGACCGCTGGCCACAGGGCATGGGCTCTCAGCAGAACAGAAAGCGGTCCAGGTGGGCCAGGCCAGGCCTGCACCCTGACGCCGAGTGCAAAGCCCCCCATATGCTGAGCAAACGAGGCCCAGGGCTCCCCTCAGAACCTCCTCACTGAGTTTTGAAGCAACAAGGAAGGTTTTTGTTGCGCCACTTGAAATTAAAATCTCTCCATTTTGTGGAATTGTCAGCTGCTGGAGGAAATAAAACTGTTCATCGGCTTAATCATTTCAATATGTCATTTCAAGATGGGCAGTGACATGGCAGGGAGCGAAAGTTGCCCCACTCTCAGCAGAGACAGATCATGGAAACAATTATCCCCTTAAGGTTCCATTTGAGGGTTTAATGGAACAGGCCTGCCCCGCGTTGATAAATAGCTCAAGTGGAGAAGCAGGCCTCATGGGGGCGAGGCTTCAGGGAGGGAGGGAGAGAGGGGAGGGAGGGAGAGGAAGGAGGGGAAAGGGGAGGGAGAGGGGGAGGGGGGAGGGAGGATGAGAGGGGAGGGAGGGAGGGAGGGAGAGGAAGGAGGGGAAAGGGGAGGGAGAGGGGGAGGGGGAGGAAGGATGAGAGGGGAGGGAGGGAGGGAGGGAGGGAGGGAGGGAGGGGAAGGAGGGGAAAGGGGAGGGAGAGGGGGAGGGGGGAGGGAGGATGAGAGGGGAGGGAGGGAGGGAGGGAGAGGAAGGAGGGGAAAGGGGAGGGAGAGGGGGAGGGGGAGGAAGGATGAGAGGGGAGGGAGGGAGGGAGGGAGGGAGGGAGGGGAAGGAGGGGAAAGGGGAGGGAGAGGGGGAAAGGGGAGGGAGGATGAGAGGGGAGGGAGGGAGGGGAAGAAGGGGAAGGGGAGGGGGAGGGGGGAGGGAGGGGGTGTAGCCTCTGCAGGGGTGCAGCGGGTCTGTCAGCTCCAGCTGCCATAGCAAATACCTCAGACTTGGGGCTTAAGAAACAGACATTTGTTACTCATGGTTCTGGAGGCTGCACATCCAAGATCAAGGCACCAGCAGATGTGCTATCTGATGAGGACTGGCTTCCCCTCTTGCAGACAGCCCTCATCTCGCTGTCTTCTCAAGGTGGAAAGAGAGCATCTCTCCCATCTTTTAGAAGGACGCTAATCCCATCACGATGGATCCACCCTCAAGACTCCCTGAGGCCCCACCTCCTAATACCATCACATTGAGAGATAGGGCTTTTTTTTTTTTTAATTTCTTTTTCTTTTTTAATTAGTTAATTCATTTTTTGTCCACGTCAGGAGGCTTGCGGGATCTTAGTTCCCCCACCAGGGATTGAACCCATGCCCTTGGCAGTGAGAGTGTGGAGTCCTAACCGCTGGACCAACAGGGAATTCCCAGGAACTAAGGCTTTAACATATGAATTTGGGGACACAGACATTCAGTCTGCAACAGGTGGTCACCAGGACAACACTTGCAGGAGCGTCATCCCATAACCCCCAACGGCAGGAACCTGCTGTTTCACCCGACTCACCGCTGGCATTTGGCTGTGCCTCCAGGCTGCCCAGGGCTGTGGTTGTGGGCCCCCCTTGCAGGGAGGGGAAAGCAGGTGGTAGAGGCCGACATGTCCTGTCCTCAAGCCGAGGGGGAGCCTGGTCTCTGGGGGCAGGTCCCAACTCCCATTCCTGTTCTCTCATTTGTTCCCAGCTGTGTGATGCAGGACGCCCAGCAAAATACGAATTGCAGATAAACCATGTAGACTCTGGTGTAGATACAGCCTATGCCTCATATATTTGTAAACAATTACTTGTTTATCTGAACTTCGCATTTAACTGGTGTCCTGTACTCCATCCTGCAGCCCTCGACCCAGGCCGGCCTCAGCTTCCCTGAGACTCAGTTTCCTCCGCCCCAGATAGTGTGCACCTGCTGAGACAGGATGATTCCAGAAGACACTGGCGCAGAGCCCAGGGCAGCCCTGCCCAGCCTGGTGGTGAGGGTCCTGGCTGTCCTCCCCGTGTCCCAGATGCATGGGAGGCCACCGGATAGCCAAGCCAGGTGACCACACGGGGACAGGGACAGGCCAGTGGTGGAAGAGGTCCATTAGCCAACGCCTTGGGGCTGGGGGACCTGATCACTGCCTGGGGAAGGGAGGGGGCAGGGGGCCCTGGATATGAGCGACACCACAAAGATACAGGTGCGAGGGAAGTCTCCAGAATCAAAGCAGCATCAAAGTCAGAGCCTGGAGAAGAGAGTGCTGGCCGTGCCCAGGGTGGGGATGGAGGTGGGGGACACGTATGGGAGGACTTTTCTTTGGTGTGCAGGAAATGAGGCCCTGGGGGTCCTGGGAGGGGCCGTGAAGGCAGCTGGGGTGGGAGGCCTGGGCAGGCTGGTGGTGCCCTGGGGGTGGGGTGGGGTGGGAGGTGCTGGGTTGAACTGTGTCTGGAGAGCATCCTGGGTCAGGGAGAGGAAGAAACAGAGGAGGGATGCGGCCACAGCCTCCAGAGTTGCCAACCGTGATGTGGGACCCAAACACGGGAAGGGGAACGCCAGGCGTCCCAGCAGATAATGGAAAGGCTGCCTTGTGAGACATGCAGGCAGAATTCCAAGGTGGCCCTGTGATCGAGGTTCACTCTGGGGCCCAGCCAGAACGGTGACTTGCTTCTCTCCCATGGACTGTGGGGCGTTTGTAGATGCCATTAAGGTCCCCTATCGGCTGATCTTGAGCTCATCAAAGGGGAGATTGTCCTGGGTGGGCCTGACCCAATCAGGGGAAGGTCCTTACAAGAGGGACCGGGGCCCTTCCCGAGTTAGGGACTCTGTCCCCTGCTGGCTTAGAGGAAGGAAGCCACCATGAGTTCTACAGCTGCAAGGAACTCAATTCTGCCAACAACCCTAAGAGCTCGGATGAGACCCCAGCCCCCGGCAATACCGTGATGGCAGCCCCGTGAGACCACACCCAGGACCCAGCCTCTGACTCACAGCAAATGTGAGATAACTTACAGAAGTTGTTTAAGCCGCTGAACTTGTGGTGATCGTCACGCACAGTAGAGGCTGTGCGTCTCCCTGCACGAGCTCAAGGAATGGCCATGTGGCCACCTGACAGGTGTGTTGGGTTGGGACTTCCCGTCTCGGTGAAAGGGTGCACCAGACTGCTCGCCCTTGGAATCTAGAACCCACTATTCCATGTCTCTGGACAGACTAGAAGGTGGGCATCATTCATTCATTCGTTTCAACACATTTTGTGCAAAGCATGTGTTAGAGAAAAACCCGGCGGTGCTGCCCTCAAGCGGCTTAGACGCAGGTACAGAAGATCCGATGTCAGCATGTGGACACGTGGCAACTGGGCTAGGTGGTCAAGGACTTGCGGTGCAGGGAGGGAATTGGGAAGGGGTTGACCATGCTGTGGGCCTGGGGGTCGTGCTTCCCAGAGGAAGGAGCGGCTTGGTGAGATCGATCGCAGAGCAGATGAAGGTGAACCTTCCCTTGGATCCACCGAGGGTGCAGGCTGGCTTGGAGCCAGTCCCCCTGGTCTCCCCTCACCTGGGCCAGGTACTCCTTGGGGTGTGGCCTCCCAGGGCTTTAACTCAGGTCTCCTCCCACTTCTGCTTCTAACTGGGAGTTGGAAGCCCTCCAACAACCAAGTTCTCATGAGGAGGAGAAGCAGGGCAAGGATGGGAAAGTGGAAGGCAGTGAATGAAGAAGGCAGATGAGCACTTTCTCTCTAATTTAAAGGGACCCATAGGCACAGGCTTTGGCCATCAGCCCATTTCTATAACCTGGAGGACCCAGCTGGTGCAGCCATAGCCTCTAACATCACCCAGATCTGCTTCTTCCTCTGTCCCAATTAAGATCCAAGTTTCCACAGGGGATCCAGAAAGGTCCTCCTGCCATCTGAGTCTTCTTTCCAAACAAGGCACCGCTATTTCTTGCTCTCTGCACAGCAGGAAATTTGCATTTTTAATGCTCAGTGCTGCATATATTGATTGAAATTATACTGATTTGCATTTTCAAGGTGGTCAGCCAGTGGAGCTGTTTTTCTAATGCACACTTCTTAGAGAGAAAATGGAGCCATAAGCCATAATCATGAGTGGCAGAGGACCTGGAATGAGAAAGCAGCTACTGGAGCCCTCCTTGGGGTAGGGGGTGCTGAGGCTCCTAGGACCATCAGCCCTGGGCCAGGACCCAGTGCTTGGGGCCTGGGGTAAAAGCTGGACATCCCTCCGGGAGAGGTGTGACTTTCAATGTTTAGCAGGGGTCCCAGAGTTAGGCAGACTGCCAAGGTCGGAGGACCCCAGTATTCACCCGAGACCACTTTCACTTCTGACACCAACACCTGTGGAGGGGAATCCCAAACCACCCTTAGGTTTGATAATTTGCTAGAAAGACTCACGGAACCCACTAAAACTGTTCACTCGGTTACGGTTTATTACGGGCAGGGATACGGGTCAGAACCAACAGAGGGCAGAGCCTGGTGGGCTCCAGATACAAAGCTTTCACTGTTCTCTCCCTGTGGGGTCAGGACGCGCCCTACCCCAGCATCAGGGTGGACAACACGTGCAAAGCATCACCAACAAAGCAAGCTCTCCTGAGCGCAGCGTCCTGAGCTTTCTCAGGGCTCCATTAGATAGGCACAATGGATCGATGATTGATTGATTGGTGATCAATTGATTGATTGCCCACAAGGTCCATCTCAGTCGCCAGGTTGGCTGAGACAGCATGACCCGAAGCATCCATCACCAAGTCACATGGGTGGTCTTCCCGGCGTGGCCGGCCCCACCCTCAACAAGGCCCTCCTGATCACCCTGACAGGATGATCAGGTCACCTTCCAGAAGCCTAAGGCAAAGACCAGACCACTCTTTAGGCAAGGTCAAATTTTTACTACACAGAGGACTTCACTGGACACCCGCCAAGGCCAGACCACACACTTACAGCTCTCTCTAAAGGACCCCAAGGCAAGGAGGGGCTCAGGACCATCAGAGAAAGAGCTTGTGAAGTCCAGTGGCCCGGCTGTGGACAGAGGCTCTGGGGCTGTCTGGTGCCAAACAAGATGGATGAACGCACCTGAACCAGGGCAAGGGTGGAGACTGGCATCCCAGCCACGCCCCGCAGCTGTGCCCCCATCCGCCCACCCCCCCGGCCCCACCCCCCTGCTCTTGCTGCCTCCACTGGCTGGAGACTCTGCCCTCTGACCTCAGCAGCACTGGGCTGGTCCCTCTTCACCAACTCAGTCTCCTGTCTGGGGTAACCTCCACGGTGAGGTCTCCCTGGCTGTCTGCCAAGGAAGCCACAAGCCCACCCCTCCTCCTCCAGTCGCTCTTGAGCCCATTACTTTGGTTTATTTCATTCATAGACTTTTATTGGAGGGGGGATATTAGTTTCCTACTGATGCTCCAGCAAAAGTCCATAAACGTGGAGACGTAAAACAACACAAATTTATTCTCTTACAGTTCTAGACATCATAGGTCCCGAAATCAAGGAAGCAGGCCTTCCTGACTTCTGGAGGTTCTAGGAGAGAATCTTTTCTCGACTTTTCTAGTTTCTAGAGGCGCCGGCATTCCTTGGTTTGTGGCCCATCCCTCCATCCTCAAGGTCAGCAGGGCAGAGTCTTCCAATCTCTGACTCTGACCCGCTGCCGCCTCCCTCCTCTGAGGACCCTGTCGCTGGGTTCTCTCAGGTAATCCAGGACAATCCCTAATCTCAGGATCCTTCATCTACTCCTGTCTGCAAGCAGAGGTCACATACTCACAGATTCTGGGCATCAGGACATGGACGTGATTGGGAACCATTATTCAGCCTACCATGGGGGAGGTTATCCATATATTATTTATATCTAACAGTGTCTGTTCATTATCTGCCCTAATTGTCTGCCCCCCACCCCACACCAGACTAGACATCTCCTGAGGGCAGGGACTTGTTCACAGCTGCACCCCCAGGTCCTACTATGTGCCCTGCACATGGTCAGGGGTCCGTCCAGATGCATGAAATGAAGGAGAGAATCCAGTGTGAGAGGCAGTGGAGTGCTTGCTGTCTGCCTGTCACCGAGCATCTTAGGAAGGTTCAGAGAGACAATGGGCATGGGACCCAGGGAGGGCTGAGACCTTGCTCCATGCGCTGGGAGCTGCAGAGCTTCGGCCCGGGATAACCACCATGGGGGCTGGCGGGTCACATCCAGGAGACTGGACACGACAACCCTGCTTCTGAGAAATGTTGGCAAGGGGTCCCGGGGAAGGGGCACTGCAGGAGGTCACCAACCCACCGTGGAGGCTGGTTCTCCCATCCTTGGTAGCATGACACAGAACAGAGGGGTACCGCCTCTCCCAGGCTGTCCCCCACCCTGGGATGTTATTCAAACCAGGAGTCTGTGAGCCACAAATAACACCAAGACCAGGTCCGGGTACCTGGACCATAGGAAGGGCTCAGGTTTGGGGGTGCCTGGCCCACTCTTGCAGCCTCATATCAGGAAGAGAGAAGAGAGAGACTCAAATTAAGCAGTTTTCAGGCTGTGTCAGAGGGTTTGGGGGTGCCTGGCCCCTCCAGTCCCATCAGCTTCCTCTCAGGTCCCAGAAGGTACGGCCTCACTGCTCACAGGTCACCAGAGAGACCCTGAGCTGGAAGAGAAGCATGGACCGCAGTGGGTGGGCTCGTGTTAGTCGGAGATAAACAACTGTCTCCACCTCCTTCCCCATGGCTCCACGGCCAGTCCTCCCACCAGGATCCCCATCTCTCTGCATCCTTTGTCTCCCCTCTCCTGGAAGGTGGGCCTGCTTCCTTTCTGAGTGAGTCAGATGTCTTGAGCTATTTTGCTTTGCTTTTCATTTGTTTTTAAAAGTCTCCAGAGCCCAAAATTACATAATCTTCCTTGGGCATGTAAAGACAATTTATGTGTTTTTGCCTGTCTCTACAGAAGAGATAGCAGAAAGGAGGAACTGCGTGGAGACCCTATTTCCAAGCAGCTCTCATCCAGTATCTCCTCTTGGTTAAACTAACCTCTTGTTCTCAGCCAGGTAAACCCAAAGTGCAGGCAAGAGCCTGGCATTCAGCAAAATTCCTGTGTGTCATATGCTTCCAGAATGAATCCATCACTTATGATATTTAACAACGATGAAAGGAATTGTCTACTTATTGGGGGCCTCTCTGGAAATGACATCCTTTAATTTGTCTGAGGGTTTTATGATAACACAGAGGAGGGAGTCTGCCAGGTGATCCCAGGGGCCATCCTGCAGGCCAGAGAGCGTTTAAGAAGCCCTGCTCTAGCCTTGTCTGGGATGGCCGGCACTGCCCACCTTCACACTTACCCACCTTCACACTTACCCACCCTTTTTCACCCCACTTATTCACCCACCCACTCAGTACACAGCTACTCAGCACCTGGCTGAGCCAGGCATTGAGTGGTCCCTCTATGTTGTCTTTCTGTGTCTCCTGAAAGCCTGGTGGAAGGGAAAGAGCTTTCTAAGAAGTGTGGATGTTGCTTTTGTTCACAAACACCAAACTACACATTGAGGCTTGTGCGCTCCTGGCGGAGCTGGGCAGGGCTTCCCAGGGCAGTATCTGGGCATTTTCAAGGACCAGTTACTAAGATGGCCAGTTCGAGTTCTGCTCTGGAGGAAATCATGGTCCAGTGGGAGGAACAGAAGGTGATGTGGATGAAGATGAGGATGAGGATGAAGGAAGAAGACAGAGGAGGAGGATGGGGAAGAGGATACTGGCCATGGATTATGGCAACAAAGAGGACACGGGAGGTGCTGTGGACACACAGAGGTGGGACACCTAATCCAACTGGAAGGCTGGGAAGACTTCCTGGAGGAGGTGAGACTGTACTGAGTCCTAAAGGACCAGGGCAAGTTGGCCAAGGAACATGGGAGCAAGGAGGAGGAACTTTCCAAGGTGGTCCACTGGCCAACACAGTAGCCAAAGGGCCAGCGAAACGGTGCAGAGAACTTCGGGATGTACAGAGCATTGGCGGTGCTGGGGCGGGGTGGGTGGTGTGGTGACGAGTACCGAGGAAGGTACTTAGAGGGGAAAGGAGGGCCAGGCCCTGAAGAGCCTCGGGTGCTGTGGGGTGCTGTGTCAAGGGTCTGCGTTGGATGGGCTGACTTGAAAGCCATTGTTGGATTGTAAGCCAGGAAGTGACATCGCCATAGCCATCATCCACTTTTCCATAGTTTACTGGGTATTTACTATGCACGACACACTGTTCCAAGGGCTGGATCTATGACCCTTCATACAATACTTAGAACCCCCAAGAGGTAGAAACTATTATTTACCCTCGTTGTACGGAAGCACAGAAAGGTTAAGTAACTTGTCCGAAGACAAACAGCTGAAATTTCTGATGCAAAGCCAGGGTTTGAACCCAAGGAGTCTGGCCAGAGCCTGCATCTTAGCCGTGCTTCCCTATTGCAACATAGATCTGGTTTGCCCTTGACCTCTGATTGATGCCATGGCTCCTGGGAAGAGGGTGGGCGTGAGAAGAACAGAGTTGGCTGAAGAGAGTCTCAGAAGCTTAGACACTCAAGGAACAGCTTTCTGCAGTGTGGGGGGACCTTTTGCCCCTGACATCAATGCCTGGACCCCACTTGACAGACAGGTCCACTCTCGGGGACCTCCTCAGCCTATTAATCATGCTGAGTAGAAATCAGAGATTTTTCCATCAAGAGTCTGAAAGCCCCAGTTTCAAAGGATGCCTCTCGTTGTACAAATGAATAGCCATCTCCTTATAAAGCATTCTGCTTTGAAATTCTGGGATGAAAAAGCTGGAGCCCCAGTGATTGGAGTGATGGTAATAACAGTCACCAAAATTACCATCATCGTACGGTACCGGGATTTTCATTTTGAAGTTGGGGGAGGGCTCATTAGTGTTCTCTGACTTCATGCTCCAGACCTGAGCCTTGCCCTTCCCACAGCAGGAAGAATATCAGCCAAGGAAAGTGGCGCATGCAGAAATAGGGCTCTCATCTTGGGCTTTCTCGTCCCTGCCCCAGGCCTTCTGAAGATCCGGCAAAGATGCTTCAGTGTCACAGCAGGAACCCCTGGGACCACCAGCGACTTAAACATATTAGGATCCAGGACAAACATTTCTCAGCAGCTCAGGCCACGTGTCCAAACTGCACTGCTGGCCTCAGGAGGTGGTAATGTCTGTTCTGCCCCAAATACAGGGAAATCCCTCATTTTGGATGAGGCAGTTGCCTGCTTGAAGTTACTGATACCCAGAGTAAGGGAAGGGGAGCAGTGAACCGTCATCCCCGGGCGGAAGAGTCAGGCCAATCACTTAGGATGCCCTTGCCCCTGTGCTGCCAACCTCCACCGTTTGCTGGGAGCACAGGAAGCTGCCAGCAATGAAGTCACAAGTTGCTCGCTTCACAGGACCATCCCCATCGAGCTGCAGAAAAACAAGGGAAACACCAGCAAAGAGAGAAGGATGGAGCCTTCGGAAGTGATATGTGACCTCCGGTGAGGAAACTCATTCAGGCATGCTCACCGGGGGGAAGTGACCTGCAAAGAACAGGCAGGGTGGTGCTTCCCTTTATGCATTTCAAGCTTAGGTGCCCCCGATGGTCACCCCTTCCCAGTCCTGTGCAGGGGGAGGGGGGGAGCATCCCACAGGCACCAAAGCAAAGGATCCTTGGGGTTGCCCCACATGCTCATGAGTCAGAGGTTCTGAAATGAGGCTAGAAAAGACAGGCTTCTTCAAGACAGATCCTATAATGGGGTGCCATTGGGGCCAAACTGGTTCACTGACTTTCTTGACCCTGGTGGGAACAAAAGTAGCAGTGTGTGCCTTGCTCTCTAAGCACTCAAGTGAGTACCAAGTGGTCACTCTGGCTGAGCAGGGTGACCAGAGGCTGCAGGAGGGCTTGGCTTTGGGAATAGTCTGGTTAAACAGAGGAAGAGACAAAGATCCCATCTGGATTCCTAACCTTGTAGAAAACCCTTCTGAAATGCCTCATCAACTGGCCACTGGAAATCTCGACGTGGACAGAACAGGGCTCTCCTGCGGGTGGAGGCTTCTGTGGTCAATAGTTTGGTAGAAACAGAAATTTTGGTCCTCCAGGGCTCCTGGATATCCCTAACCATCAGCTGGGGTTCTGAACCAATGAGAGACCATGAGAGGAGCAGTTAGCACCTGTTGGGGGCTGGCGGGGAGACTTCACATGATCCTGCATTGGTCAGCTCAGACTGCTATGACAAATACTGTAGACCAGGCAGCTTAAAGAACAGACATTTATCTCTCACAGTTCTGGGGGCTGGAAACCCATGATTCTGTTCCTGGTGAGAGCTCTCTTCCTGGCTTGCAGACAGCCTCCTTCTCACTGTCCTCACCTGGCAGAGAGAGAGCAAGCTCTGGTCTCATCAACTTTTTATAACGGCACTAATCCCACCATGGGGGCCCCACCCTCATAACCTTATCTAAACCCAAAGGATCCACCTCCAAATACTATCACACTGGGGGTTAGGACTTCAACATATGAATTTTCAGGGGACACAAACGTTTGGTTCATAATACCTCGCAACAACCATGAGGCCGGCCGACCAGGAAGCAGGCAGGTGGGAACCAACAGCCATCAGGATGTGATTTTCTAACTCTTCCTCCCGAACTAAATCTCTGCACTGGAAGTCCCATCTGGGAGCACAAGGATGGGGCTTATGTCCCCCCATAATGATGATGGGGAAGATCCCCTGAACATTGACTCCACACCCTGCTAAGAACGACATGGCTGCAGTGTACATACCCACCTCGCCCCACCCCATGGGGAGGACCTGTGTGTTAGCCACAAGGGCAGAAGGGCTATGCTTCTCATCCAGGCCTGCCTGCCAGCAAAAGGCTGAACCAGGCTCCAGAATACGCTCTGCAGACCTGCCCCTGGGCTGCCCCCTGAAGCAGTTGCCTGGGCTAATAATATTCTCACTTTAAGGGCTGCTGTTGGGAGAAATGGAACGAATTTATCAAGCACTTAACACACAGTAACTAGTTTATAATGTTAGCTGGAATTAATATAATTATCATCATCAACATCATCCCTCAGACACAGAGTGGGCATCTGATGAATTTTTGAATGAAGGGGTGAATGGCTATGTAAGTTTAGTAACAGCACGGTGCCGATTTTATAGGCTCAGCCAGCCACAGAGTCTGCATCTCCTTCTTCGTTTAAAAAATTACTGTTATTAATGTAACTAACACTTTTATTAAAAATAACATTTCCAAATTAAAAAGATATGGTATAAGACATCTGGACCCTCACATCTGAATCTTCGTTCAGTCTGTTGCAATATGTCATTTTGGTTGACATATCTAAGGAAAACCCAGCCTCAGACGTTGGTGTAGTTGGAAAAGAGATGAGCATTTTAATAGCTTTTTCAGATAATTGTGGGTATCTTTTTTAATACTACGTGAAAATTTGACAAGTGGTGGTTTCTTAACGGTTAGTTGCAATGTGGAATTCTATATCCGTGCCTTTTGTATTGTATTACATTAAAATCCACTAGTTTACCTTGCTTCGAATGGATCTTTTACCCATGCATGATTTTTTAAACAGCTCTATTGGGATATAATTCGCATACCACACAATTCAGCCATTTAAAGTGTACAGTTCAATGGTTTTGGCATATCTGCAGATACGTGCAATCCTCAATGAATCAGTTTTAGAACATTTTCATCACCTTAAATCACCTCAAACGGAAATTGTACCCTTTAGCTATCATTCCCTATCCCCCCCCACCACCCCAGCCCTGAGAAAATAGTAATCTACTCCCTGTCTCTTGATTTCCCTAATCTGGACATTTCTAAACAATAAACCATACATGTCCCTTTGTCTGGTTTCTTTCACTAGCTTCATGTTTGCAAGGATCACCCATGTTGTAGCATGTGTCAGTGCCTCATTCCTTTTTATGGCTGAATAATCTTCTGTTGTGTGGAGGGTCCATATCTGGTTATCCATTTGTCTGTTTTTGAACATTTGGGCAATTTTGAATAAAGCTGCTATGAACCTGCATGTTCACATTTCTGGATGGACTTTCACTTCTCAGTCTTAAGACCCCTGGTGGTTTCAATCCCCCCGGGTGGTCTCTTTTTAATGCCTGGAAGCTTTGGATGTGGGAGTACTTGATTGATTAAGTCAGCATAGAACTTAAAGTCCAAACCGGGACACTCTGAGAGTAAGACAGGGCAGTGTGAACGGTTCCTCCTGGACAACGGTCCCTCGGACATTTGGTCACTCTGCTTGCCAAGAGCCTCCCCTGTGGACACCCATGTCCCCCAGGATGGCAATCACCTTCTTAAGCATTATGCAGGTGAGGCTACCTGCCCCTTTCCCAGTTTTCAAGCAAGCTTTAATAAGTCTGTGATGCCCCAGTCACAGAGAGTTTACTAACTTTCCCACCTGGCTATTTGGGGTTTGGAACTTGGCATGAAGACAACCCAATCCTCACCAGCCCCTAATCCCAAGTCTGGGTTCCAATGGGAATTTTTGTCCAGCCTATGTTTTCTGAAACTCACTAGACTGAACTAGTGAACAATCTGAGAGAAGGGACCTCATTTGTCTGATTCAGCAGTCACAGAATACATGTTGGCTCAATGAACACATGAATGGAGGGACGGTTGACTAAGCTGCTGGCTGCTCTGCCTGGAGAGAAGGTGACCCTGATGTGTGTGCACCACTATTTTCCTAGCAAGCTGCTCAGAGGCACAGGCAGCTTCACATCCCTCACAGCACTCGGCAGACCCTTGCCTACGGCAGGTCCTACTGTTCCCGTTGAGGAGCTTATTACTCTCACGAATATGCATGGATGTCGTCCTGGCTTTCTTGTTGTGTGAGTTTCTTACTCTCTTCTGAGATGCAGACACTATCATTCCACAGCCACTCACGTTTGCTTCTGCAGGAAGACAGGCTAGGAACGTAGTTTGCAGGCTTCTAGCCCCTGAGAGCAGGAGAGAACTCAGAAGGGCGGTGATGGTGCCGAGTACCAGACAACAGCCAGCCAGTGACCTTCAGAAATTTTTCAATGGACGATTTTGCATTTCTATCTTGGATATCTGTTTATGGTCTGAATTCTACTCTGAACTCTAAGTCCTATGAGGACAGAGTCCAGGTGTGTTTAACTTTTATCAAAGTTTACCTGGCACCTAGGATCATGCACAATAAATATTTGCTGCATGAAGAATAAATTAATAGCTGATGCCTGTTCTCAGATGTACAGCAATTTCACTGACAGCAGCCCCTTCCTAAAAATGGCAACCATGTATGAGCATCTAACATGGCAGGAGCATTGCCCAGGTTTTATGATTTAACCCGCCTGAAGTTTGCCCTTTCCTCTCCCATTTGAAAGATGTGAGAACCACGGTAAAGGAAGTGACATAACTAGTCTGAGATCTAGGAAGGGGTGGAGGCAACACTTGAAAGTATTTGTTTGATTCTTAAAAAAAGGAACAAACAAAACCTGTGTCCTTCTGACAACCGTGAGCTTCCTTTTGTTGCCTACAAATGTCCCTGCTGATTACGGAGGTGGGGGCAGGGGGAAGAGTTCTAGTAGCATCGCTCCTCAAAAAGATACACTGATGATGGGCACTTAGGTTGCTTCCATATCCTGGCTATTGTAAATAGAGCTGCAATGAACATTTTGGTACATGACTCTTTTTGAACTATGGTTTTCTCAGGGTATATGCCCAGTAGTGGGATTGCTGGGTCGTATGGTAGTTCTATTTGTAGTTTTTTAAGGAACCTCCATACTGTTCTCCATAGTGGCTGTATCAATTTACATTCCCACCAACAGTGCAAGAGTGTTCCCTTTCCTCCACACCCTCTCCAGCATTTATTGTTTCTAGATTTTTTGATGATGGCCAATCTGACCGGTGTGAGATGATATCTCATTGTAGTTTTGATTTGCATTTCTCTAATGATTAATGATGTTGAGCATTCTTTCATGTGTCTGTTGGCAATCTGTATATCTTCTTTGGAGAAATGTCTATTTAGGTCTTCTGCCCATTTTTGGATTGGGTTGTCCATCATCGGATGAATGGATAAAGAAGATGTGGCACATATATACAATGGAATATTACTCAGCCATAAAAAGAAATGAAATGGAGGTATTTGTAATGAGGTGGATGGAGTTAGAGTCTGTCATACAGAGTGAAGTAAGTCAGAAAGAGAAAAACAAATACAGTATGCTAACACATATATATGGAATCTAAGGAAAAAAAAAAATGCCATGAAGAACCTAGTGGCAAGACGGGAATAAAGACACAGACCTACTAGAGAATGGACTTGAGGATATGGGGAGGGGGAAGGGTGAGATGTGACAGGGTGAGAGAGTGTCATGGACATATATACACTACTAAATGTACAATAGATAGCTAGTGGGAAGCAGCCGCATAGCACAGGGAGATCAGCTCGGTGCTTTGTGACCACCTAGAGGGGTGGGATGGGGAGGGTGGGAGAGAGGGAGATGCAAGAGGGAAGAGATATAGGAACATATGTATATGTATAACTGATTCACTTTGTTATAAAGCAGAAACTAACACACCATTATAAAGCAATTATACTTCAATAAAGATGTTTAAAAAAAAAAAAAAGATACCCTGGATTGCTGATGTCGCTTTATATAGCTTGGGGAAATGAAACTCAAGCTCATCTGGGAAGCCGTGGGCCTGATTCAGCTTTTAAACACCTGCTCCAGACACGGCAGACCCGTGCTGCCTTCTCTGGAACCTTTCGTTGGCTCCTGCAACAAAGGAGAACTCGGAGCAACAGACATGAGACCCAGATGAGCCAGGAGTCACCGTCTCCTGGGAGACATGTACCTCCTCGCTCAGTGAAATTTCCAGAAACAAAGGGATGATGGATTCCTTAGCTTTACCACACCCATCCCAAGGCAGAGCTCAGCTAAAGATGTGACATTGGTGAAACAGGCATAGATCAAGATGTTTAGGGGATAATGTGAAGACTTAAGCCCCCTGTGTTATGTTTCTATTTAGACTCTTGATTCCAGATTGATCTCAGTCATCCTCTTTGATTATAACCTTTAGTAGGAGTTGGTAAAATTCTATCCCAGAAAATTTAGAATCTTGAAGAAACGAAGGCCTGCACCTGAGTTTTACCAGTCTTACAGGTAAGCACTGGCCTGCTCTCAGTGAGGGTTACATTTAGCCGAAAGTTATAGAAAACTGGGATCAACCGAAGCTTGAACTAATGAGAGGTTTATTTTCCTTACCTAACAGGTAGTCTGTAGGCAGGTAATTTAGGATGCATGTGGCTGTCCACCATGCCCCCAGGGGCCTAGACTCCTTCTATCCCTTTGCTCTGGCATTTTTGGCATGCAGCTTCCACCCTCATACCTGTCACCTCGTGGTCACAACATGGCTGTTCCATCTCCTGCATCCCATCTGCATTCCAGGAAAAAATAAGGACAAGAGAGAAGGCAAAAGGCAGATGTTAAAAGGTCAGCCCCCTTCTAATGAACTTTGCCAGGCATCCCATCAAGTAATTTCTGCTTACATCTCATTGGCCAGAACTATATCACAAGCCACCCTAGGTAAAAGGGGGGCTGGAGTGTATAAACTTTGACCAGGCACATTTATCATCTCCCCCACCACCATCTCCACCAAAGTTCTGTTAGTTAGAAGGATGGGGACAGTAGATATTGGGTGGTCATCTGGCAGCGTGTAACTGCAGCCACATTCCCTAGAGGACAAACAAAAGTGAACATTTCATAAAAGCACAGTTTCAAAGGTGAAATTCAGGACCAGCATTGATTATGCAGAGACCAGCTCTACTGTGCATAAGAAAATAACGACCCAGGGCAGCAATTTGTAGAAGTTGGGTATCGCTGTCTTGAACACACGTTGCCTACCAGGGCTTCTGCTTTTTAACATATTCAGAAAGCAGGCAGTGAAATGGGTTTCTGTGACGTGTCCTTCATATGTTACACTAGAGAGACCCTTGGGGTTGCATTGGCCCAGGCTGGATCACTGAGTCATCCTTCCCCTGCTGGGGGATCCTGGACAATCCACTTTGAACTTCTTATGCATATGCATGTGATCAGGCCGGGTATTCAGCCGGCATGGCAGGGAGCAGCCATGCCGGATATTACAGTATCGAAATACCTTCTTACCAGCTGGAAAGAGCACCTCCCCACCCCCAACGCCCCAGACCCTCCCAGATTGCTGTCGGTGCTCTCCCAGAACCCCTGCCTGGCCCTGTGGCTGTAGCCAACCTCTATCCCAGTCCCCAAGCTGCACAGTGTTAAGATGTTTTCAATATCAAGCCCAGGTATGATAATATCACCAACATCTCCGGGTTGTTGTGGCACTGAAAAGAGATCAGAAATGTAAAATTCCTCATGATGGCTGACGCTTATACACAGGGGTGACCTTCAGGCTACACTGGCGTGAACCAGCTAGGCGTTTGCTCTGCGCTGGGGCATTCAGTAAACAACAAGTCTTCCTCCCTCCTTGGCATGTTCCGGATCCTCTTCAAACGGAGGGTAACAGCTCGGACAAGACATGGCTAGAGGAAGAAGCGGCTTTTCTGCTCAATTACTCTCTAGATTGGCTGAGAGAAGCCCAGATGTCACTTGAGCTGCTGCGGGGAGGGGGAAGACAGGGTCCAGGAATTACTGGCTGAGAAAGGGGGCTGTAGAAGGATCTTAAAGATGATGATGACATGGATGATGATGGTGATGATGATGACCTTTTTTGACTAATCACAGCTCTCTCTTCTAGATAGAAGCACAGCCCCCAAAGACTCATTATCTGACCATCTGTACAGATAGGGGTAAGCCAATCACCCTCATCACTGTTGACAAACGTCTGCCTCTAAATTTCCAGCATTAGTCAGGTGCCTTTGACTCTTAGGTAGGGGATGAAGTTGAGACCAGAATCCTCCCAGTTTTGAGATTCAAAGATCCATCTAGAGTTCAGGGATAGAAAAGGGTATGCAAACACAGCATGCTTGCCAGAAAACATGCTTCCTTCCTTTGAACAAATCCTGGCATTGTCAACTTTAGGGGCTCTGTGAAAACAAGATATTAAATCTTCTTGAATTGTTGGTACCTACTCATTTGTAGAGGTGTCACTTGCCCCTCCCTGTGTGAGGTTTCTGTTTCCTCAGCCCACTGATGTCAGCCTGGACATGCCACTTGCTTTTGCCAGTGAAACGTGCATGGAAGTGTCACGTGCCCCTTCCCGGGGAAGCCTTAAGGGTCACAGTGAGGTTCCGCCATGACTCTGCCCTGCGCTGTGTGATGGGGGTGTCCAGGTGAGAGCAGCTCCTTCAGGCTGGGTCCCAGAATGATGATAACATGCAGACGGGCTGATGGAGCAGACGGTGGTCCTGAGCATGAGTGAGAAATCGACCTTTATTGGGTTCAGCCACAGAGCTCTGTGGCTTGTCTGTTGATGCAACATCATCTAGTCCGAGCTGACCGATGCAGTTTATGGAGTGACTTGGAAGAGACACCAGTAGCCCGGAATCAGTGGCATCCAGCTCTGCCCTTTCTGCTTGGAGCCAAGGGTCCCTGGACCAGCCAGTAGCAGCGACTACTCAAGGGTGAGACCGCATCCCCTGTTTGGGGAGCTTTTCCCCGGGGAGCCTCACTCACTGTTATTTTCCTGCACACCCTCAGGGCTTGGTCAACACAATGAGGGCATCCTCATTCTCTCACCTCTCCTCCTAGAAGGAGGCGGACCTTTGGGGCCAGTGAGAGATGCCCCCCAGGCCCCTTACCTCATTGGTAAGTGTGTCAGCTACAAATTGGTACTTGCCATTGGCACTTGCCGTCTACCTCTACAATGATTAAATCATTGCTGCTGCAGCTGCTGACTTTCAACACCCCTTGAAAGGAGTTCAGGGTGAAGAGCAGAAATGAGGCCCTCTGTGCTCTGGGAAAAGCTGGCAGAACAGGGCTTCAGATAGTTAGATACTTTCAGGAGCCAATTTTATGAGCCTAATTCTTCTATCTCCTCATATCTAGAAAAGCACTAAAATCCTTCATGGTGATGACTGCTCCTCATGACTAGCAGAAACCTTTTGCAAAAAAAATATGTGCTTGATTGCATGGACTCCTCCTTCACCAAAATCACATATATACTGACCTTACATCTTTGGAGCAGTTTCTCAGAGCTATCTGAAATGCTTCCTCATTTTGCCCCAAATAAAACTTAACTCACAACTCACACGCTGTGCCTTTTTTTTAAGTCCGCAAGTGTAAGCAGGGGTCTGACCCTTTCATGTCCCTGACGCCCGACCCCGCTTTTCCTTAATACCCAGATAATCCATCTAGAGCTCCATCCTGAGAACTCTGTGAAGTCAGGCAGCCCTTCTTGCCACCACAACCCCCAACCACCCAAGGCCTGGAGTCTTCTGGAATGTGAGGGAGGAAGGGCGTTTTCTTCACATCTCTTCTGGAGTTAGTCACCATGTCCCCATTCTTCCTCCTGGTTCTTTAGACTACTGTGGGCTCCCCCCACACCCACCTGCCCCGCAGCAGAGACCACCCTGCCCGTCACTCCCTGACTCTTCTCAACACAAGCACCGCTAACCCGGAACGGAACTGCCACACAGGACAAAAACCTCAGACTTTGGACTCAGTCCTATGAGAACATGTAAGGACTCAACTGGACGGCCCCAGCCCCCGGACACCCCAGCCCTGACTGCCTTCCGGCCCGTGCCTGCCCACCCTCCAGACCCTCTCCTCTCCAGCTTCATGCCCCAAACCTCCAGATCCCGTAATGCCGAAGGACTGCGACCAAATTGCCACTTTATTTTGCGATGCAAATAAACCCTCATCCTCCTCACCCTTGTCCTTCTAAATCGAATCAGCAAATCTGTCATCACAGAGAATTTCTAAAAGCCTTGAAATGAGGGTTTTTCTCTATCCCAGACCAGATCAAATTCTTAGGCAGCCCTCTTTCCACCTGTGGTAGGAACCCATCACTTGCTCAGAGGAAGGGGAGAGACCATCTTTTTCTCTTTCAGACACACAAGGGTATTTGGATGGGTAGTAGAGACCTGGCATTTCCTCTGGCCAGGCCTGGGGTGTTGCACGATTGTCCTGCGAGGCAGGGGAAGTCTCAGCTTCCCTCTTAGCCTCTGACCCCCGCAGCCTCGCCCTTGCCCTCAGGTAGAGCTCACGGCTGGGGGCAGACCCACCTGGGAACAACTCAGATGTGGGCGGGGGTAAGGGCAGGATTTCAAAGTCAGGGCACTTACCCTCCCCGGAGAAGGAAAAGTTCCTCCCTCACCTCCCCCTGCCCCTCCCCCTCCTCCCCACTGCACGTTTTAATAGGTGGGGGAAACTAGTAAGGCCGGGGTGCAGAGAAGATAGCATGAATGCTTTAAAGAAATGTATAATAATTTTAATCAGCATTTCCCTTCCATTTAAAATCACAAACTTAGCTACTTAATCAAATGTCATGCTTAAGACACATTTACCTCCTTGGGAGAAAAATGAAAAATGGCAGCTCAATTTGGCTTTGGATGGGTTTTAAAAATAGTCAAGTCTGTGAAGGCCATTAGGTAAATGGCCTAAGAGAGCTTCAAAGAGAGCCTCCTGGGGGGTCAGCCAGCTCCTTTGTTGGAAAAATAGGGCAGGGCAGAGGCGAGGGGGCTCCTGGAGGGCCGGGGCCAGCCTGTGATTCCAGGTTCCTGGGCACAGATTTCTCCTGGTAGGGGACCAGGTGATCTTTCCACAGTGGGTATGTCTGAAAACTTCCGTTTTGCACTTGCTGAAGCTGGTAGACTTTGTGTGTGTGTGTGTGTGTGTGTGTGTGTGTGTGTGTGATGACTTACACTCTCCTTCCCAAATTCCCAAAAGAGGAGAAAAATGAACCGGTCAGAAATATGAGATGCTGTCCAAGTACAAGAAACCAGTTACCTTAATGGTGAAATATGTTGTGGTTTTATTATATTTCAGCCTGTAAAAAATGACAATGTTCGCATCAAGAGAAAAAATAAAAACAGACCGAATAATAGACGGTCGCTCTCTTTGGAGGAGTTGGAGTGACCAGTGCCCAAGGGTAATAGAAACTAGTGGGTCCTGGCCCTAAATCCGACTTTCTATCGTGGGTGGGGGTGGAGGGCAACCTCCCTCCCCCAGGGGTTGAGGCGGCCAGGGCTATCTTGGTGCACCTCTGCTGTGTGACTTCCCCTCCTGACTCTGTCATTGCTTGGCCTCACAGCTGTTTCCCGAAAACACTTCTATTTACTGTGTTCTCAACCCAGAGGTTCCTACCTGAGGTTTGGGGAATCCTCCAGGGTAAGTGGGTAGAATTCAAGGAGTCTTTTCACTTGGATGGTGAAAAAAATCACATCCTAAACCCAACATTTCTTTGTTATAAATGTAGGCAGCAGAGCGAGGTGGTGTGACACACCAGTGACCACTAAACACAGAAACTGCAGCCATTTCCCTCGTGCATCGCCACGATTGTGGACAGCCCAAACTATTACTGCTAGGTGTCCGGACACCCAAATTGTGGCACATTTTGGATCTGGCAATTCGTTCCCTAACATGATAAAAAGAATGTACATTGCTATATCAAAAATGTGTTTTAATATTTTGATAATGTGTTTCAATACACTTGGTTTCCTAAAAATCCTGTGCATTTTCGTCTCTGCACTAAAAAACGTTCTGAGACAAGGTCCGTGGGTTTGCACAAGGCTGCCGAAGGGGTGCCTGGAGTAGAGGGGGTCAGGGCCCCACCAGGCCCACCCGGCCCCTCAGCCTCCTCCAGGGTTATTCTGGCTCCTGGAAGGGCCTCCCTGGTGCAGCAACCACCCTCGTCCCGCTAGGTGGCAGCAGTGAGGGCACCGCTTCTCTCCCAGCTGCAGGGGCTCAGCCCTTTGTTCCAGGATGTCCCTCTGGGATCTGCCCCCGAAAGCCCTCAGGGAGGGAGAGGGCTCCAGGGGAAGACCAGCCAGGAGTGGCCAGGTAGGCAAAGTGCTGACTCAGCCTGCTGCTTCTTCGGACAATAATAGTGAAACTGTGTGTGAGGCAATCTCATTTAACACCCACAAAAACCTCTGTGTGGAAGGGACTATGGAACCCATTTCACAGACGTGAAAACTGAGGACCGGAGAGGTTGATAATGTGCCCAGGGCCCCACAGTGAGTGAACAGCGGCCCCTGGGCTGCCCGGGTCAAGACTTGGGATCTGGCCACCACACCTCCCTGTCCCCTGCCCCTCTCCTTCGGGGAAGCAGGTCGTCCCCCTCTGTCCTCCTGCCTGGGTGGAGGAGACCCCTACGGCTCTCAAGGACCTAGAGGCTCAGGGATGAAGGGCCTGCCTGTGAGTCCAGGGGCGCTGGGCCTGGCTCCGCCCCACAACCGGCTCCCCCCCCACACACACAACGCCCTCCCCAGGGAGTCCTCTCCTGCTACTGGGGGTCTCTCACGTGGGCTGGGCGGTTACAGAGCTTCACTGGGGGAGGCACCTGCATAGAACACCTCTCGCTTCCCCTCCCCGGACCCCCACATCCACACTTGCAGCACAAGAGCTGATTTCTAAGGCCTCTGATTTTGCACCTCCCTCGAGGGCGCTGAGAGTTGAAAGCAGGGCTTTTTGTCCGCGGCTTCCCACGGAGTCAGCAGGTCTGGCCTTCAATGAGGAGTTTCACTGTAGTCACTTCTCTCAGTGTAAGGGACCCCGCCAAGGGCCCTTTCTCCTGTAGTCAAGGCCTTGCAAGTACAGCCTAACCAGGTAGGCCCAGGGGAACTCCTGGGGCAAGAGTCTGGGGCGCGGCGTCCTGGAACTCGCAGGAGTCCTCCTCCAGGGCCTGGCCGAGCAGCAGCTGCAGTCGGGCGAGCCGGGGCTGCCGGACGCCCAGCCCGGGGCCTGTTGCAGCGTCGGGATGCAGGACCGACCGGGCTGGGCGGGGGGCAGAAGGTGCTGAAGCTCTGATCAGGGACACAGAGACTTCTTACGCCAGGGCCCGAGGCACGCGCCCAGGCCGCGGGGAGAGAGGAATCCCGAGCAGCGGACCCTCCCCGCCTCCTTCAGACTCCCGCGGCCTTTTCCTTTTCTTACAGCTCCGCCAGTAGGAAACTTTTCTCCCAGCCCCCGCCCCAAGCGCCCCCCGAGTGCTTCCTCGGGAACGCCCCCTGCCCGAAACCAGCTCTCCCGGTGCACTGGGCGCACCGGTAACCGGGTCAGAACCTCGAACCGCTTCGCATGCCCTCCGGTTACCGTGGCAACACCACCCGGCGGCGCCCGGCGGTCCAATCCGAGCCAGCGGCCTCTCTCGAGCCTTTCCCAAGGTGGGGACCGGGACGAGGCCGGGGCTGGGGAAGGGGCGGCCGAGGCCCCGCCTGCGGCGTCACCAGGGCCGGGCACAGCCCCGTGCGGCGAGGCGGGCCACCGCAAGGCGGGGCGGCGAACGGCAGCCGGGGCCGGTCAGGGGGCTCGGGCTCCAGTTTGAGGGGCGGGGAAGAGGGTGACGTGAGCCGGGCCGGGCGGGCGGAGTTGGGACCCGCTCGGGGAGGCGGGGGCGAGCGCGCGGGGAGGCAGACGCGCGGAGGGAGGCGGCCAAACGGCGCGGGCGGCTCTGCGGCGGGCGCGGTGGGCGCGGGCGGCGGGGCCCCGGGATCCCCGCGCGCCTCCTCGGCGCGGCGCCGCCGCCGCGCGTCCCCACGCCCGGCGCTCCACGGCGCCCTCGCCCCGCGCTCCTCCCGCGCCCGCCTCCTGCTGGCCTCCCGCGCCGCGGCCGTCTGCGGAGCGAGCGCTCAGACGGAGCCCCCGGCCAACTTGAGCGGCGCCGAGCGGCAGCGGAGTCCCCGGCAGAGCCCCCCGGCCCGGTGGCGCGCGGAGGGGACCTGCGGCCGCCAGCGTCGCCGCTGTCCGCACCCCCGGACCTCGCCGCCCCCTCGGCGCGGGGCTCGGGCCGGTGCGAGAGCCGCGCCGCGAGACACGCACCGTGCGCGGCGGCGCCGCCCGCCTCCCTCTTCGCCGCCCCGGAGGGCGAAGCCGCCGCTCCCCCGACCCTCGCCGCGCGGCCGCGGCGCTGGAGCGCGCCTCTTCCGGGCCGGCAGCGGGCGCCCCCGCCTCGCAGCCGCCTTCGCCGGGTCGCCCCCGGAGGGGGCCGCGAGCTCCGCGCCCGGGCCGGAGGATGTGCGCCCCCGCGGGCCGCCCCGCCTGAACCATGCGCCCCAACGGCGGCGGCGCGCCGGCCGGCATGGAGCCCCGCGCGGCCGCGCTCTGACTCGCTCTGCGCCCCGCGGCCGGCGGGCGGCGGGCGGCGGGCAGCGGGCGGCGGCGGACCGAGAGCCGGAGACCGGCGCCGCGGGACGGAAGCGAGCGGGCGCGGGCACCGCGCAGATGGCCGGGGCGAGCGAGATCTGAGGCTCTGCTCCCCGAAACGTGACCATGTGGATTCAACAGCTTTTAGGACTCAGGTGAGCAACCCGGCTGGCGCCGGGGAGCGTGTGGGCGCGCGGGTGCGTGGGTACCGAGCCGGGCTGAAGCGGCGCTTTGCTTGGTGTTGCGAATAAAGGGACCCCCTCCCCGCTCCCCGCGAACGGCCAGCCGGTGCCCCTGGAGCCGGGTCGGGACTCCGGTACGGAGCTCTGAGCCCCGTGGCCCCGCCGGGAGCGGCCGGCTCTCCCGGGCTCTGCGCGTCCGGGTCGGGGCAGGGGCGCCCCGCTCCAGTTTCCCGGTTTCTGGGGCCGGCCGGGCGCACCCGCGGCTCCCGGCGCCAGCAGCGCAGTGTCCTGGCCGGCCGCCCCGGCGCGCCTCCTTCCCGGGGCCCAGGCGAGGCGCGGGCCGCTGGGCGCGGCGGGCCATGGGCCCAGGGCGGGGGCCGGGGCTGCCGGGGAAAGCCAGGGCTCCGGTCTCCCGGCGAGAGCTTGCCAGGCGGAGTTGGAGCAAACCAAAGCCTGATAGCCACGCCGCCCGCCTTTCCCCTTCCTCGGGGCCCCGTGGCTGACTGAGCAGGGGCCTGCCGGACTCCCAGCTGCCGATCCAGCTGTTTGCCGGTGACCTCCGGGCCCGACGGGCGCGCACAGCTGGCGGGCAGCTGGGGCTGGAGGCGCTGGGGCTCTCGGGGAGGGCGGGCGGGCACTCCCTGCGGGCACCCCCTCCCCACCGCAGGCAAACACCCCGGGAGCGCCCCGGGGGCTTGTCTGTGTCCCGGACTTCAGGGCCGGCTGGAAGAGGGGGTTCGAGCTCGGAGCCCCCGGTGGGGGTACCCAGGAAGGCCCTTTTCGGCAAACTTTATCTGCCTGCCAGTGGTGCTCGGGTTTCAGCCGCTGCCTCGAGAGGTCTGGGACCCGGCAGGGCAGTTGTACCCTTGGCGGGGCAGAGTGCCTCCAAGCCGTCGCCCTCCTGCCAGGGGGGCTCCGCGGAGCTGGTGCGTTTGGGTCCCGGATTGCATCCGAGACCTAGGAGGACACAGGCGGAGGCAGGGAAAGCAAGCGTGCCGTTCTCAAGTTTGTCCACTGGGATGCACTGCGCTCCTGCGTTGGGGAGAAAGGGGCCGGTCTTTGCCGGAGCCGGTGCCTGAGGCGCCCCCATCAACACCCGATAGAAGCTCGGGGGGAGCGAGCTGAAGGGAGAATCAAATGCGCGTCCTGATTTTGAGAAACTGGAAGAGGACGGAGCCCGCCAGGCGTTTCCTAGCTACCCTTGTTTTATGAGACAATTCCCCACTCCTGGGGTAAAGACTGTTTAAAACATCTAGGGAAAACTGTCAAATGTTATCATTGGCGTTTTTCTGGAAAGGGGCATTCCTTGTCCTGGTGGCCGGGTCGTGTTCAGTGGGCTGGGCTTTAAAAGGTTAATCCCGAAGCGGATTGCGTTGGATACTGGCTCTGCCTGAATCGATGTCCTGTGCTCAGACTAGATAAGGTTTAGGCTCAGCCGTTCTGGGATGCAGACTAAATGGAGCGAGGGCAGCTCTGCCCCGCTGACCCCTTCCAGGTGCCTTGCCATCTGCCTCCCGGGTCTCAGCCAGACCCCAGGGCCTTTGGAAAGATCAAAGGGGTCCCTGCTCTGTGGAGGAGGTGGGGTGCACCTTCAGCTCCCAGATGCCTCCTGTGCTGCTGTCTGGCACTACCTTCCTGATTGACTGCCGGCAAGTTATTGGAACCGACATCTTTTTTTATTACTAACTTGCTAGATTGAAAGATTAGTACATTCTGATAAAGAGAGAGGAGAGTAAATATCACAGAAAAAAACCTCTCTGCGGGTTCAAAATTCACTGAAACAGTTCCTCTAAAGCATCCCCGAATGAGATCTACTTGGGATTTTGCTTTAGGAAGTAGTTCTGTTGGTGATTTTGAAGTTTGACCTTTTGGTTTTTTCCCTTCAGTGTTAGCACAATAGATTTTCTGTAAATGTGCCTCTGAGGACGGGCTGTCACCTCTCTGGGAGGCTGACAGGAGAGAGCTCTGTCGTGTCTGAGAGCCATCCCCTGGCCAGGAGAAGGGGCCGTGCTTGGAGGGTCTGTGCTTTCGCATCCCACCAGGCACAGGGGGTAACAGTCACTGAAAACCAGGGATGGCTTGCCTGAGACCTGGTAATGTGCTTTTTCCTTGAACACAGCCCGTCACCTTTGCTCCCAAGCCCCTCCATGGCTCCCCAGGTGAACGCTGGGCGTCCTGCTGCCCGGCTTCAGGCCTGGTTAGGTCAGGCAAACACGGAACCTGGGGCCCAGGTGACAGAAGGCAGTTCTGGGCAGGACCTGAGTGAGGACTCTCAGCTCTGACTTCCGAGGCAAAGTCTGGGCTTGGATTTTTGCTCCTGTGTTGGAAATGAGCTGTGCGTGGAGCCTTTTCTTCCAAGGAGGAGGAACAGATTGAGTCTTTTGGAGCTGTTTTTATGCCTTTTTGGTGGTCGTTGTAGCAAAGCTCCAAAAATACCGTCTATCAGCTCAGATAAAGGTATCTCTTGAAGGTGGATCCAGAGCCTGGCCAGCTGCATCGGAGCTCATTCTAGGAGCTGCTTGGAGGGATGCTTACTCAGCAAGCAGTGCAGATTTTGGACTTTGGCTGTCTGCTTGTGAGTGGCCTCTGAGGCCACGGCCCTCCACGTCGCAGCTTTGGGGCTTGGAGCCTGCAAGACTCTTGCCTTGAGTATACTTGCCTTGAGGTATCCTCAGGGGGGCAAAGGCTAGCTGGTGCCATGCTCCTCCCAGGCTGTGTCCCTTGCTGTCCCTCTGCCTGTTCTTCCAGCCTAAGGTTCTGTCGCCCCTTCTGTTCTGAAGGCCCTGGGTGTGCCTGGGGGGTGGGTCTATAGCTACATAATGTGACTCTCTTCCTTCACTGGGCGCTTCACAGCTCTCCAGGCCTCTGCCGGCCACGGGGTACCACGTTCAGGCCTCAGTGAACAGTCGCAGTGGATTGGCTGTCCCCATCCCCACCTGTAAAGTCCTCCAGCAGCTGGGGCTGTGCATCCAGGCTTTGGAGGATGGAGTCAGAGGCTCTGTCCACAGACATTGCCCTCCTGTTCAGTCCTGGCTCGTGCCCACTTCCAGCTGCTGGTACCAAATTGATTGCCACTGGAATCCCTTGAGTGTCAGTGGCCGTGATACTCATCCGGGACAATATTGCTGGAATAAATCACCATTTTAGGAGGCAGCTCACATCTTTCCTGCCACGCGGGTACATCCCCCTCCCCTCACGCCCACCCCCACCCAGGGGATCCACTGTCCAAGCAGAGGAGGGGGCGGTGCGCTCCTTCCAGCCTGTCCCTTCGGTTGATTTCTTTTAATCATCTGCTTCCTTTTCTTCTGTGCATCAAAGAGGGCACAGAATTGGGGAGCAGGGCAAGGTAGCTTGCAAGCAGAGTCAGCTCTACACCTCCCTGAGACGCCTGTCTCCTGGTCCCTGGAGAGGGAGCAGTTTGCTTTCCCACCACATCCTGCATCCTCCTAGATGGGGTCCCTCAGATGGCAGTGGGAACGGTGGAATCCCGTCCCGCCCTTATGGTCTCCAGCCCACTGACCCAGGCACCATCAAGGTGTTTGGCAGGTGTGGGCTGGTGGTGCTTCCTCAGTCCTTCATTTCCCCGGCTGTTTTGTAGGAAAACCACAGGGTGCCCAGAGCATGGTGGGTCAGAGCTGCACCCTGGGTCACGATGAAGTGGGTGAACACGAAACCCCGACCCGGCCGACCACTGCTGAGCCTCCCAGAGCCCCTGGGCTCCTGCCTGGGGTTATGTAAGAGTCATCTGCTTTCCAAACGTAGTTGCCAAGTTTTCTTCAAAGGGCTACAACTCAGTAGAGACCAAATTGATGTAGAGATTAGCTTGGAAAGCCAAATATATCCTTGATCTAGATTTTCATGTTTGAAGTCTGGCTCGAGAGGGTTTCTCCTGCCCGATGCCAATCAGACAGGAGGGGAAGGCAGGAGGAGGGCTCGCTGCCGCTGGAGTAGACAGACCCCGCTGCCCCCTGACTCCCTCTCTCTCCGAGACCCCCTGGAATTCTAAGGAGCCAGTGAGTCAGAAGGCCGCCCAGTGGGGAGTGGTGGTTACACACCTTGGATTAACTCTGAGTTCATAGAAAGTCAGAGGCTGCAGTCCACCCATGTCAGAGCTCTGGGGGCCCTTGGGTCCTGGTTACAGAAGAGCGTGCAGGACTCACCCCTACTGCTGCTGGTGGGCAGGGGAGGGAGCAGGGGCTAGCCACCGAATTGTCTCCCAGCAGCCTCTGGAGCAGCCGAGTTAATTGGATGCCCTAGCAGGTGCAAGGCAGTGGCTAGGTGGCGAGTGTTGCTTCTCCCTTTGGAAAGGGCCCTGTGGATGGTGAGAGGTCAGAAACCCACCATCCATCTGTGGGGATCTTCATAGTTAACAGATATCTCCAACGTGACCCAAAGAGAGGCCGGAGTGGAGGGCGGTGGGAACGGTGGCATCCATCCCGCCCTGTCGGCCCCAGCCCACTGACCTGGGTACCACCAGGGTGTCGTGTATTCGCAAAGAATAGGGTCCTGCTGCAGCACCAAGGGGGCTGGGGGAGGAGGGGCTGGGGCTTGTATTTGCATTTCCATCCCATGCGTGCACTTTGCAAGAGGCTGTCACTTTCTTTCTTTCTCCCCTCCCACCCAAGAAAAGGTGGGTGGCAACCGTGCAGGGTCCATCTGTGCTTCAGCCTTCCCCGTCCACCGTTCACGTGCTGGTTCTGTCCACTCACTGGGGCTTCTGCCGTTTGGTGCACTTTCTCTCGGGTGGCCAGCCAAGGAGGGCTGGTGTGTAGAGCTCGCTGCATCTGCTCTCCCACCGTTTCCAGCCCTGAATGGACAGCAGCCTGGACCGCGTGGCCAGTGAGCCCTCCCTGCCTGCCCTCCCCAAGGAGTTGGTGTTTAGGCCTGTGTGTGACCTCAGGGTCTTCAGCTGGCAGTGGTGCACCTGTGCTCAGGCTCCCTCGTTGGCAGTAGGGAGGATCTGTGGACTGTGGGCTCGTGAGGGCAGGGACTGTCTCATCCTTCATCACCTCTTGAGAAGAGTGCTGCCACTTAGTCGATGCTCAGGACCTGTCTGTGAATGAGTCAATTTGCTGCCTCGCACAGTGCCCTTGCTTTACAAGTCTTGCCCTTGTAGTTACTCATCCCTGACTCCAAACTGAGACTCAGGAAAGGAATGCCCAGCCAGGGCTGGCCTTAGGTTGAGACTCTGTCCTGCCCCCAATAAATATAGTACTTCTTTAACCTCACTTACTAGTGCTCACAATTCCACCATTAGAGATTCATTCATTTGGCTTGAGATTTAATCACAAGTGGAATGTAGACATGTTCACGAAAAACTATCCCACTGAGTGCTTTCAGTTATTACCAGTTCAGTAGGAGCAAGAGCATCTACTTTGTAACTTTCTGAGAGGAAAGGTGGGTGTAGAAGGGAAGAGAACATGAAGGCAGGTGGCACAGGTCCGGCAGTGGGATGGAGGAACTAAGGTATCACCAAGGGAGGACTGGGAGACATGGGGGTGCAAATCAGGGGCAAAAGGCAAACTTATTGTCCTTATAGTGGGCTGAGGTCTCCACTCCCTGTTGGCTTTCTTGGGGGAACTGGGACAGTTTACGTACCTACTAGGGACTAACTAGGGGCAGGGCTAGTTCACCTGAAAGAGAAGGTTCTGGTCAGTATGAGTCCAGGTGGGCAGGTGGAGGATGTTGAGGAAAGTTAGTGACACATACACACCTTGACATGTCTGCTCCTGTCTTAAATGTGAGCTATGGAATTTGCACTGTATTTGGATAAAATATGCATGCTTTCTTAAAAAATTGAGGTATGATTTTCATAAACATTATATTAGTTTCAGATGAACAACATAATTATTCCATACTTGCATACATATGAAATGAGCAGCACAGTAAATCTGGTTAACATCCATCAGTACACATAGTTACAGATTTTTTTCCTTAAGATAAGAACTTTTTTGGGGGAGAGAGGGATAAATTAGGAGGTTGGGATTAACAGATACACACTACTATATATAAAATAGAGACTCAACAAGGACCTACTATATAGCACAGGGAAGTATACTCAGCATTTTGTAATAACTTATAAGGGAAAAAGATCTGAAAAGGAATGAATATCTATGTATCTATATATCTATATCTGAATCACTTTGCTGTACACCTGAAACTAGCAAGACATTGTAAATCAACTATACTTCCATTAAAAAAAATAATTAAAAAATAAAAAAACAAAAAACAAACAAAAAAGAACTTCTGAGTTCTACTCAACAACTTTCAAATATGCCATGCAGCAAACAGATTGGTGGTTGCCAGGGGTAGGGGTAGGGGTAAGGGTAGGGGTGGGGGTGGGGGGGTGTGAAATGGGTGAAGGGGTCAAAGGTACAAATTCCAGTAATAAAATAAATCAGTCCTGGGAAGGACTGATTTATTTACTGGATGTCATGTACAGCATGATGACTATAGTCCAGAAAACATGTCTGCTGTAAATGTCTGTAAAACGTAGAGAAATGCCCTGATCTCTGCGTTCACTCATATCACTCATTTAGTTTATTCCTCAGTTCCTGAGAGCCCGGTGCTGCCTGACCCTGAGCAGATGCCGTGCAGACCAGGAAATGAGTGGGTTTCTGCCCCTAAAGACCCCTCACTCCAATAATGGAGGGGAAAATAAGTGTAGGGGTAAAAATACTCTTATCGGAGTAGAGATTAGCACTGTTAAGTAAAAATACTATACGGGCCGCATTGGTATTTTGAAAATTTCCAGTAGCCACATTAAAAGAAAAAAAAAAAAAAAAAAACAGGTGAAATCAACTTGAATGACATATTTAATTTTTCCAATATATGCAAAATATCATTTCAAGGTGTAGTCAATCTAAAACGGTACCAATGAGGATTCATTTTATGTTCTTACGCTGCTCTAAGTCTTGGAAATCAGGAGTGTGGTTTATTTTCACAGCACATCTCCTGCTGAAGTAGTCACTTTCAGTGGGCTCAATGGACCCGTGGGTAAGAAGCTGTCATATTGGACGTTTTCCTATGGAAATTCAGAAGTGAGAAAAGTAAATGTTTAGAGACCACCACCTCCCCAGCCAGTGTGTGATATTGGCACCATTGCTCCATTAGTAACAGCTCCGAGGAGGGCCAGTCTGGCTAGCAGCCCTCCTAATTCAACAGTGGGTGTTTGCCGATGACAGCTCTGTGCCGGGTCAGTGCCAGGGCCAGAGGCAGAGCAATGGGCTGGGGCGGGGGCAGGGGCTGCTGCCATCAGGGGCCCTCGGTCTGGAGAGGGAGCTGGGCTGTGCAAGCAGGTCCTTCATACCGGCCAGGGTCCCATACTGTAATGAAACGCTTTTGGAGAACTGAAGAGGGCGTTTGTAACAGAGGTGTCACAGGCCGGGGTCAGTTGATGGAGAGGAAAGACCAGTGAAAGAGCTTGCTGAACTCAGAAGCCATGTCACCTGTCAAAAAGGAGAGCTGACCTCCTGGAGGGATGTTCCCGAAATGTGCCCCAGAGCCAGCAACTGGAATGAACACACCCTGGGGTGACAGACATCTTGGTGGCCCCTCCTAGCTCCAGCAGCGCACATTCACTGGACCTGACCTGAGGGAGGGGCCTCCATCCTCTCTCCTGTCCCCCCAGCATCTGTTACCAATGCTGAGAGTCCGTGACACCTCGGGCCCATGGGAGGAGGAGAGATGGTGAATCAACAAGGCCTGGTTTCAATGAAGACCTTTAGGAACTTTGTAGAAGTAGGTGTGTGTGTGTGTGTGTGTGTGTGGTGTGGGTGGAGTGGGTGTATCTTTGGGGAGTTTAGGGGCCAGTGGGCATCAAAGCACTTATTATCAGGAGCTCCAACTCCAGGTGAAGAGATCAGGTTTTAAACAAAACTCCTGTAGGAGGGAACTTGCTATGTTCACAAGACTGAGGGTCTGGATGAGGAAGACTGGAACACACCACATTAGGACCTGGCTTCACATTAGGACAAATGTGCAGAGAGGAAGCTTATTCCACCGGGGCTGGTGGGCTGCCTACCAATGCTGCACGGGTGTGACGGGACTCTTGAAGGGATTTGGAGGGAGCGCCCTTGCATTGACCAGCCCACTCTGTGCCTTCAGAAAACACTGATGGGGCACCTACTAAGTGCAAGGCCTCAGCACTGGGCACGGCTTCCTGGCAGTGGGGCATGATTTGTGAAGACAGTGTACTTTGCTGAGGTGCCCTGAGTGGTCATCCTTTCCTTCACAATACAAATAAAGAATTTGTATTGTGGGACAATTCCACAATTTGGGAGCTCTGTCTAAATTAAATGGTAAACTCTTTGAGCTCTGAGAAAGCTCCCATTTTGATCTCATCTAAATCTTTTTGAATGCGCAGATATAGTTAAGTAGGGCACAGGTTCATTGTAAGATCCCTAAATTCAATCTTAGGGAACTTTGGGGCAACTGAATTGCAGATCAAATGCCTTCTTTTGACCAAATCTAATGGTGCAGCTTCTTCAAATGGACATAATGCTTTGTCAGCTGTTGTGAAGATTCTAGCAAAAGAAGGGTGAAGAAGGACTAATCACCAGTGTCTCCAGGAGTGGGATCTCAGGAGTTCAGTAGTGATTGATGGGCCACAGTATACCAGGGCCCTGCATGGAATTTTCAAGCTATTTCATGGAATCCCTGGTCCTTAAAAAAGAATGCTTAGGTTGGAGGAAGGGAAGGTCTCAGTGGAGAAGTTCTGGCAGCAGGAAAGTGCTATTAAAGAACAAACAAACAAAAAACCCCAAGAACTAACATTCTCAATTCTATAGACCAATATGGTTTGTGAAAATAGACCAAGAAAATCCTTAACAAAATATTAACAAATATGCAAATTCAGCAATATATAAAAAGAAGTGTATACCATGGCAAAGTGGGGTTCATTCCATGGATGCAAGGATGGTTCAATATTTGGAAATCAATCAGTGCAATCTATCATAAGAAAAGGCTAAAAAAGAAAAATCATATGATCATATGTGTTTGATAAATTCTACCCCTATCTATGATAAGAACTCCTAGAAAAAAGCAATAGAGGAGCACTTCCTCAACTTGATAAAAAACATCTATAAAAAACTACCACTGACTTCACACTTAATGTTGAGAAACTGGACACTTTTCCCCTGAGACCAGGAACAAGACAAGGATGTCCACTCTCACCACTATTATTCAACATAATGTTGGAAATTCTAGCCAGTGTGATACAGGAAGAAAAGGAAATAAAAGACATACAGAAAGGAATAAATGAAACTTTTCCTATTTGCAGAGGATATCATTGTCTACATAGAACATCTCATGTAATCTGTTAAAAAACCTCCTAAAATTAATAAGTGAATTCAGCAAGGTTGCAGGATACAAGATAAATGTACAAAAATGGATTGCATTTCTATCTATTCACAGTTAACACATGGACACTGAAATGAAAAAATGCAATACCATTTACAGTTGCTCAAAAAATGAAATATCTCAGTGTAAATCTAACGAAACTCATGCTGACAACTTGTATGCTGAGAACTACACAATGCTGATGGAAGAAATCAAAGAAAGTCTAAATAAATGGAGAGACATCCCATGTTCGTGGATGGGAAGACTCAACATGGTATGAATGTCACTTCTTCTCAGATTGATACAGTGTTTTAACACAATTCTTATCAAAATTCCAGCAAAATATTTGCACATATAGATAATTCTAAAATTTTTATGTAAATGTAAAGGAACTAGAATAACTGCAACAGTTTTGAAAATGAATAATAAAATGAGAGGGGTCCGTCTATCTGATTGTAAGACATTATACAGCTACCATTATCAAGACTGTGTAGTATCAGTGAAAGGGTAGATATACAGATAAATGAAACAGAATAGAGAATCCAGTGATAGACTCCCACAAATATGCACAGTTGATTTTTGACAAAGGTGCAAATTTAGTGGAGGAGAGATAGCATTTTCAACAAATGGTACTGGAACAAAAGGACATTCATAGCCAAAAAAAATTCTCACCTTATACAAAATTAACCCATAATGGGTCACACAATTAAATGTAAAATGTGATTAGAAAACTTTTAGGGAAAAAAAAGAAAATCTGAAATATATGGGGCTAGACAAATAGTTCTTAGACTTGACTCCAAAAGCACAATCCATAAAAGGAAAAACTGATTAATGCGACGTCATCAAAATTTTAAAATTGGCTCTGTGAAAGACTCTTTTATGAGGATAAAAAGACAAGCTTCGGGGAAGGAGGAGGAGAGAATATTTGCAAACCACATATTTGACAAAGAACTAGTATCCAAAATACACGAAGACCTTTCAAAACTCACAGTAAAAAAATGGAACAATCTAATTGGAAACAAGTAAAGCCATGATGGGGTGTTGCACCAAAGAGGATATTTAGACGGTAAAAAAGCGTGTGGAAAGACGTTCAACATCACTGGCCATTAGACAAATGCAATTGAAACCATCATGAGACATTACTATTCATCTACCAGAATGGTTAAAATTAAAAATATTGACACCAAATCCTGGCGAGAATGTGGAGAAACTGGATCCCTCATACACTGCTGGTGGGAAGGTAAAATGTTACAGCCACTCCAGAAAGCACTTTGGTAGTTTCTTATGAAATTAAACGCCATACAGCTGAGCATTTTCCTCTTGGACATTTATGCCAGAGAAATGAAGAATTCTGTTTACACAAAAACTTGTAGGTGAATGTTTATAGCAGCTTTCTTTATAAATAAAGTCTCAAATTGGAAACAACCCAGGTGCCCTTAAGGGAGGTGAATGGCTAAACACATCATGGTACCGTCACACCATGGAATAGTGTTCAGCAATAAAAATGAGGAAACTATTGGTGCATGCAACAGCTTGCATGAACCTCCAGAGAATTACGCTGAGTGAAAAAAAAGCCAACCTCAAGGATTACATGCTATATGATGATTCCGTAGCGTTCTTGAAATGGCAACATTATAGAAATGGAGAACACGGTCCTAGCTGTCAGGGGTTAGAGAGAGAGTGGGATATAGAAGGGAAGAGAATAGCTATAACAGGACAACCTCAGGGACCCTGGTGGTGATGGGAAGCTTTCTGTCTTGACTGCATCCCTGTCAGTATCTTGCTTATAACATTGTACTGTGGTGTTGTAAGATGTTACCACTAGGGGAACTGAGTAAGGGTGCACAGGATTTCTCTGTGTTATGTCTTGTAGCACTTGTGAACCTATAATTAACTCAAAATAAAAAGTTTCATTAAACTAGTATTCTCTACCTCACTTGTCAAAGGTTAACATCTGATTGTGTGTGTGTGTTTGTGTGTGTGTGTGTGTGTGTGTGTGTGTGTGTGCTCCCTCTTTAGGCACCATGTATTTGGATTTAATGACAGTCATAGGTGATGTGGAAATGGGGAAAGGGGTAAAAAAATTACCAAATTTGCTGTTGTGATTCTGCCACACTTTTCAGTATGCAAAATACAGCAGCATATGAATGTGCGGTGTTGCTAACGTGATGAGATCCTTTACCAGTGACAGTAATGAATGACCTGGTGCATGATTATTGGATAAGAAGAGCTGTCCAGATCCTTACATAAATCAGGTCAGCTCTGAAAATAGTGCAGCCTTTTTGGGGACAGCCCCACTTTCCTGCCCTGGCACATAGGGTGGCATCAAGACCATGCTCCAAGGAAACACAAGAACAGTTGGTTTCTTGTTTCTAGATCAGTAAGACAAGAGCCTCAAGTTTGTGAAGGCACAGTGTTCGTTTGTGTCTTTGCTGTTTTCACTTCATTTGGTCTTTATGATAAAAGAACTGGAGTGTGTGTGTGTGTGTGTGTGTGTGTGTGTGTGTGTGTGTGTGTATACGTACATATGCGCTTTATTAATGCTTGTGGAATGAAGTTGGGTAATGCAGTGGGAAACTCTATGTCAGGTTTGACTGTGAGCCTCTGAGATCCCATGAACCAGACCTGTTACTTCTCTTTTTCTGTCCTTTTATGTTCAGCTAGGAAGCACTGAAACACAGTAGTTCCAGACCTTTCCATAACCCGGCTTTGCACTAAGTGACCCAGCCAATCTATACCATTTCAGTCTGTCCTCAGGATCCACATGACGACTCTACAAGGCAGGTGTTGCTGCTCTCATTTTACAAAGGAGGAAACTGTAGCTCAGAGAGGTTAAGTGATTTGCCCAAGGTCACACAGCTGGCTAGTGGGGGAGCTGAGATTTGAATCCAAGTTTCATGGATTCCAGGGTCCATGCATGCTCTTCCCACTGTCCCCTATGGCTCCCATGTTTTATATAAAATCTCCTCACTCCCCTGATTAAGTCACACATTGCCCTTCTGAGAGAAACAAAATAAGATTTAAACAAAACCAAACATAAAGCCGAGAAGGACCCAGATGCTGTGATGTCAGGTCAGTGCTTTGTGGCTCTAGCCCTGACTCTGACATTACAAGTCCTTCAGGCACCCACAATTTTAGGTAAAAGTTTTGTAGTCTAAGTGAGAGACGATTTTGCAGCAAAGAATTCATAAAATGTCATTGATGAAAGCATACCTGTGCCACAGATACAGCTATTCAATCTATTTAATAATTAAAAATAAATATGTCACCAAATCCAAGGAAGCCTCTCTTGAAAGCTCTTGTGAAATTAAACTGGGAATTAATGAATGACAACACTGAGAAAGCTGGGTTTAACATAACTTAGAAGTCTGGATAAAAAGGATTGCCCACCACCGCGTGCATGCGTGCGTGCGTTTATTGAGGTATAATTTATGTATCATAACATTCACCCATTTTAAGTATACAATTAAACTTCTAGTAAACTTACTGTGTGTGCAACCATCATCGTAGTCATCTTAGAACATGCCCATTCCCCCCCACCCCCCGCCCCAGTAAGATCCCTTGTACTCTTCACGGTTAATCCCATTCCCACCCCCAGCCTCAAGCAACTCCTCATCTGACTTTTGGCTCTATAGATTTGCCTGTTCTGAGCATTTCCTCTAAACAGAACCAGACTTTTTTTGTCTGGTTTTCTTCACTTAGCATAGTGTTCTTGAGGTTTGTCTACGTTGTGGGCTTCTTTATTTCTGAGTAGCATTCCATTTTTTGGACATACCGCACTTGGTTTATCCATTCATCTCTTGATGGGCATTTGGCTTGTTGCGACTTTGTGGCTGATACAAATAACACTGCTGTGAACATTGTTTTCCATTTCTTTCTCTGGCCCGTGTACTTTGTAGCCATCGATGTAAATGCTTTGGCAGGGGTGGGGGTCAGAGAAGCCCTTGGTGTGTCATTCATTTAGTGGAAATGCACAAGCCAGGTATCCGGGATTCCACCTCTGGCTTTGGATTTGCTCCTTCCCTTCGCTCTGAAGAGAAGAGCTGACTACACATAAGCCATTGTTTATTTGTTCATTTTTCATGTGATGCACATTTACTGAGTGTCGATTGTGTCTCCCCAGGGTGCTGCATTTTGGCGAGATAAAGACCAGGATAAAGTTTTCCATTCTGCCTTGGTACAAAGCTACTGTGAAGGGGAACATTTTGACTCATTAGAGCAAGGGCTCCTAGCTGGCCTGGGGGTGGCTCCCATGGCTGGACGGAGGCAGCCTGTGGCCTGGGGGTGGAGGGGAGGGGGTTGGCAGGTGGTCCTGCAAAACGCTTCCCCACCACAAAGCATCCTCCTGCACTCAGCCGGCATAGCCGAGGCAGCCTAAGGGGGGCAGCTGTGCTTATTTGGGATCCTGTGCTTTCTTCTAGTGGGGCAGTGGTGCCATTTTAGGGAAATCCACCCTCATGGAGTATCTTCCAACCACAGCTATCATTTCAGATGAAAGAGACAGTGCGGGTCCAGAGCTTTTGGGTTTGCTGTGTTGGCTGCAGAACCTCTGGACCATGCCCAGCTACTGGGGGTGGGGTGGGAAGTCACCTCACACAGGTCAAGGATGGTCCTGGGAGATAGCCATGATTTTGGAGATGGAGCAGGGCGAGTCCACACCTGATTCTCTTTCCTTAAATGAACCTTTGGGTGAAGCTCCGCTGGGCTCCCTTGTGGTCCCGTTCGAGCACCTGAATAACACAGCTCACTTTGACGAGTCTCATCACTGCCCTCCCGGCCTGGCTGTACCCGTGATCAAAAGTGAATATTCTCCTGTGGATCCAATCTCCCAAACTGATGCAAAAAGCCATCTTAGGCAAGGAATTACCCGGGGATGGCCGATGGGCTTCATCGGTACGCAGCCACTATTTTACAAAACTGACTTTTCTAAATAAGGATCAGTGACTACGTAGGGTTATGTCTTGCATACTTACAAGGAACCTCCAGAAACCATGGGACCAGACTGTGACAAAAGCCTCAGCCTCCAGACCAGCTGAAGACCATGTTCTCATGCTTAGCAAGGAGCACATTGTGATGAGGGGGAAGGATCCACCCAGGAGTCTGCTTCCCTCACTCCTCCCACCCCCCTCTTTTTTGTAAAGAGAAAATGCAGGACTGTACCCAGATGCTGAAAAAAGCTGTGCTTCCTGCCGAGGGACACGGTGGCTTTCTGAATGCAAGGATTCTTTAGGGAGCCAATTATGCAAAGACAAGAGTAAGCATGTTTATTTTTATGACACCACATTTCAAAATCCCAGAAAATGTTGATGGAATGGCCCCATTAGGCGCCGGCCCGTAGTGCTGTGGTATCACACCGGGCGGGTATCAGGGGGCGCTGGCAGGCCCCTGATGAAAGCCCGGCCCTGGGCTAATTTACTGCCCGTTACTACCCTGTCCCCAGCTTCCTCCTTCCCTTAGCATTTTCAGGCTAATTTGAGTCTCTTCACAGAAGCCTGATGCTCTAGAAAACCTGAGGCTCAAGCTCACACAGCTGGCATCCATTTCCCAGGTTCTCGTCCCCAGGGTCACGGGGGAGATCAGGGCTGTGTTTTTGTCGCACCAGCCACAACGTAGTGCCCTGAGGGTGTGCTGCCCCAGGACCACAGCTCAGGCTGGCTCCAGGCCTGACGGGGCCGAGGGAGAGTTTCTCCTGCAGCCTTCATTCAGCAGGCATGGTGGCCTGCCTCTGGTGCTGTGCTGTGCTGGCCACAAAGACAAGGGACCCTCTCTGGCCCTGCAGGGACTTTTCATCAGAGTGGGAGCAGAGGTGCAGGTGGAATTGCAGGAGCCGAGATGAAGAAGCAGGAGCTGCTAGGAAGACTTCCCGGAGGAGGTGACACTTGGCCCCCATCTGGAAGGAGGAGGAGGAGGAGGAGGGTGTGTCCAGACAGAGGGAGCAGGGTGGCTGCTGTTGATCAAGGAGCACTTATGGTGCATGTGCTTCACAGCCAGGGGCCTGGGGACACCTAAGGGTCAGTGACTTTGTGAGGATGCCCCCCCACCCCTAGGAGGAGCACAGGTGCCGGGAGTGGGCAGGGCCAGGTGACCAGCCGACAGTGCCGAGTCAAGGTGGAAATTTCCAGTAGGAAAGGGAAGACTGGGGGATTGGTTCCTCCTCAAATAATGTCATTGCGGTGGCTGCTTCCTTTGCCCACATGTGGGTCCAAACCTGTGTAGCAGAAAAGATGAAGGCCCTCTTCTTAAAGTAGCTTAAGGAGAGAGCTGGGGTGTGTGTAGGTTTGTGTGTAGGTGTGTGGGTGGAGGTGTGTATCTATGTGGGGTGTGTGTATGTGGGGGGTATGTATATAGGCGTGTGCGGGGGTCTGTGTGTTGTGGGGTGTGTGTGTGTGTCTGTCTATGATTGTGGGGTGTATGTTAGGTTTTGTGTGTCTTTGTGTGTCTCTATGTGCGTAGGGGTGTGTACATGTAGGTGTGTGTGTGTTTTTGTATCTGGGTCTGTGGGGTGTGTGTGGTACGTGTCTGTTGTGTAGGGGAGTGGGTGTAAGGCATCAGTGGACGTGAAAATCCCCAATTAACAAATCTTTGCCCTTTTCATCCATCAGCTACCAAGCAGTTCAAAAACTTTAATTGACAAAATCTCTCAACAGCTCTCCGAGGTCGGGAGACATCATTAGCTTTATTTCACAGATGGGTAAACTGAGGCAGAGCAAGGTTAAGCAGTTTTCCTAAGGTCTTGCAAAGTCAGCAAAGGAACTTGACCAGACTCCCGGGCAGCCAGCTGTCTAGCCCCAGTCCTGGGAGGGGGACACCGGGGACCGCACAGCACATCCTTCTCTTGTTCTGCGTGTTGTGCGTGTCCTGAAGCCGGGAGCCCCCACCTGGGAGGCGGGGTGCCTCCAGGGCTGATGTCCATGGCAGCTCCTAGAGGTGATGGGAAGGGTGGACTTCGAACCAGCCCCCTCCATAATCTCCTTCAGCCCCTCCCATCATGCTAAGACCCCCTCTTGTGTAGGAATTCCAGAGTCCTACTGAGTCACAAGCAGGTAGAATTTATGTCAGTGGCCACAGGGAATCTTTGGATTTCACAGGAGGGACCCAGACTCGGCCACCAGGAGGGATCCAGACTCAGCCAACACTTCTTTTTCTTTTTTAGATTGAGGTGAAATTCACATAAAATTAACTGTTTTAAAATGTACATTTCAGTGGCGTTTAGTACAAACACAGTATTGTGCAACTGTCACCACGAGCTAGTCCCAAACTGTTTTCATCTTCCAAAGGGAAACTTGGTACCCATTAGCTGTCACTCCCCATTTCCCCTCCCTCATCCCCTGGCCACTACCAATCTGCTTTCAGTCTCTATGGAATTGCCTATTCTGGACAGTTCATATAAATGAGATCATACAGTATGTGACCTTTGGTGTCTGGCTTCTCTCACTCATCCAAATGTAGCCTGAGTCAGTGCTTCATTCCTTTTTATAGCTGAATAATATTCCATTGTATGGATGGACGACATTTTGTTTTCCATTCATTCATTGGCGGTGATTTGGGTTGTTTCACCTTTGGCTATTGTGTATAGTGCTGCTATGAACGTGAGCGTACAAGTGTCTGTTTCAGACCCTGTTTTCGATTCTTTGGGGTGTGTGCCTACGTGTCAGCACTTCCCAAACACGAGTTTCATCCACACCTGCCTGGGTTGGAAATAGCTGCACCACTTGTGTGATCTTGGGCAGTTCCCATGGTCCCTCCAGGTTTCCTCATGTGAAGGATGGGGCTGTCATCCCATGTGGGGCTGGGAGGATGGTCACTGCGTGAAAAACACAGCCCAGCGCCTGGCTGCCCAGTGACAGAGCCGATCCCAACCCCTACCCCATCACAGAGCAACCAGGTTTCCGCTTTGCCTGTGGTCCCAGTGCTGGAGCCCTGGGCACGGAGCAACTGTTTCATCTTTACTCCTAACACATCCCTAGGGGAGAGGCTCGGGTGAGAAGCAGCGCTTTTTATAAGCTCTACACTAAAGAGGGATTATGAGCCATTTGGGGGGTGGATTAAAGCAGTTGCCCCTGGGATGAATCTTATTCTCGGTGGCTTTTGCTTTCCCCTCTTCCTGGACCTCAGAGCTGAGCCATGTGGTCTATTGAAAAACACCTGAGCCGACGTTTATCCTTTTAGTGAGATGCCAGCCTGGACCCCGCAGTTAGGTGGGACCTCTGTGACCCAGTCATGGGCTGTGAACTTGGAATTTCCCCGGTGATGACCCGGCTTCTTGAGCCTGTTGCCTTTCCTTGAGAGCTGCATCTTGCTAGCACAGAAGTGCGATGTCCACTCTGCTCTTGGCTCCTGGGACACTGCCACCCCTCTGGTCCAGTGCCCAGGTCCCTGATAAGCGACCTGGTGAAGGTCTCACCACCCGACCTCATCCATCTGTGGTTTCCAGTCCTAAGAACCTGCTGGGCGACGTGTGAAGAAAAAGTGTGAGATCAGGAACAATCCCAAATTAACTGGAACATGGTTTTCCAGAATGTTCTTTTGCCCTCTCCCTTTTGGAGGAAGGGAAAAAGCAAACAACAGCCCACCATGTCAATAGGGGGATTTAAGTTTTAGGAAAACATCTTTTAAGGGATGTCCTGGCATGGAGATCATTTGAGAAAATGTCCTGAACCTTATTCATCATTCCTCCTCGGTGGAGGTGATGGTAATAGTAACACTTGCTGGTATTTTAGAGTTTGCATCACACATCCCATGCATCATTTCCCTTGTTGTTCACAGTCATGAATAAAGTTGGGTGATTTTGCTCATTTTATAGTGGAAGAAACTGAGGTCCAAAGCATAATGGTGATGATAATATTGATACGAAGATGACAGCCTTCATAAAAAATAGCAATAGCAGGCAACTGTTACCAGGAGCTTACGATGTATCACGTAGCATGAATGCACCGTCTTTCTTAACACTCATGCACATCGGAGCGTCGGAACCTGGGTCTTCCCATCGAACAGGTGCGGGGCCGAGGGCTCAGGACAGGCCCGCCTTTCCAGATCACAGCCCAGGAGGTGGAGGAGAAGGACCTCTCCCAGGCCCTGCAGTCCTTCTCCAAATGCCCTCCCGATTCTGTGCTCACGTCATATCCCCCTTCATCCTAGGACGTTGACATGATGACATGGAAACCTCGTTAGCCATGCTTCTAAATCTAAAAGGTATTGGCCTATTATTTTTCCTGCTTTTGTAGATCTGCAGACGGAACAAAATTGAATCCGTGGGTAACCAGAAAATGTAATTAATGGGAACACAGAGTTTCACAGGGAAGCTGGTTAGAGCCTGCTTTCATTGTGATGGTCTAAGTGGGGACTTGCAGTGCAGACCTCCCACTTGCACGCAGGTGCTGTGGCAAGAATGATACTTTTGGAAGTGAGCTCTCCAGAGCACTGTCCTTCCCCACTTGGTGGAGTCTTTCAGAACCCCTCAGCCACCATCCCTGGTTTCTGTGGCTTGAGGCTCTCTGAGCTGCTTGGGAATTGTTAGGACATGTAATTTAAGCTAAGTACTGGCTGTCTCCCGGGTGTGGACCATGATGGGCGGTTGTCGTGGAGCCCATGTCTGTACTGGGTGGAGGGGGCAGTCGGGGTCACTCGGACCTTCCATGGCTGGACCTTTTGTCTCCCAAATGTTACCAAGGCTATTGGACCCCAAATCACTGGAGCATTAAAGGCTCCACACACATTGAACAAAAATGAAACAGCCGAACCTTCAGGAGCCACAGGGCCACACACAGTCAGATGTTCCAGTCTTGGGGGCTCTACAGGGATGGAAGACTGTTTCTGTAGGAGCTTTGCCCATATGGTGTTGGGATATAGTCTGTTTCTGTTTGGGACCCTGCACTGTACTTCCGATGATGGTAAGCCTCTAAGCCTGAAAGTCTGGGAGCAAAATGTCTGGCAGAAACTCCTCAGATACCCCCAAAGCAGCCATTTCCGGGGACCAGAACCCAGGGTAGAGGTGCTTCCATTGCAAATGCCAGCTCTCTCCAAGGTCATTTCCAGGGAAGGGGCCGTGTCTGTCTGGTGCACTATGGGCTCCCCGGTGGTGTATGTCCCAGTGGGTGATGGGAGAGAATTGTGGCTCCCAAGCAGGTCCTGGTCTGTGACTATGATGTGATGCTTTGCCCTGGATACACCACCTGAACACAAAGGGGACTTTGCAGAGGTAATTAAGGTCACTAATCAGTTGATCCTAAAATAGGGAGATTATCCTGGATTATCCAAGTGGCTCCAATGTGACCACACATGCCCCTAAATACTGAGACAGAAAGATGGAGAGATGCAGCAGGGGAGCAGGGAGATTCAAACCATTAGAAGGGTGTGACGTGGTGTGGATATGGAGAGGGCCACCCATCAAGGAAACGGGGACCTCAGTCCTGTAACCATGGGGACTGGATTCTACTGGCTGCCTGAGTGACCTTAAAAGAGGACCCTTCCCTGGGGTCTCCAGAAGGGGACGCAGCTTGTCAGTGCCTTGATGTGAGCTTGTGCAACCCTGAGCGGGGGACCAACCACGCCACTCTAGACTCAGACCCACAGAACTGAGGTTCTGTGGTGTTTCAAGCTGCTAAGTTTGTAGTACAGGTGCAGTTTGTTATGCAGTGTAGCTGACAGATACAAATGACTTAGGTAACGAGGTGTCCTTGATGTCCAGTTTTCTTCCCCCTGCCCCACTCCTCCTCTGTCTTCTCCCCATCCCCTTCTTTCTTCCTTTCTCTCCTTCCCTCTCCTAAGGCTTTCTCAGAATTACTGGTTCAGGAGAGGCTCCACTCCTGAGTCAGGAGCGGAGAATTTGGGGCCTTCATGGACTGCATTGAACTGCATTGCCCCCCACATAAGGCAGCCAGGTAAAATACAGGATGCCTAGTTATGTTTGAATTTCAGACAAACAACAAATACATTTTTGGTATAAGTATGTCCTAAGTTTTACACAAGATATCCTTATACTAAGAAAGAGCTGTTGGTTTTCTGAAATGCAAATGTAGCTGGGCATCCTGTATTTTCATTTGCTAAATCTGGCTGCCCTAGTCCTGGAGATTGCAAATAGGCTGAGAGCCTGGGTTGCAGCTCAGGACAGTGGGCAGGGAGAGGGCGCTGGAGAGAGGATTCAGTGAGAACCTTTGGGCTTTAGGAGCTATTATGTAGGTCAGGGGCCAGCAAACCACAGTCTGAGGGCCATATCCCACTGCTGCCTGATTTTATAAATAAAGTTTTATTGGCACATGGCCACACCCACTCACCTGCATATTGTCTGTGATTGCTTTTGTGCTACAAAGAACAGGATTGAGTGGTTGTGCCAGAGACCCCTACCCAGCCCACAAGCCTTAATCACCTGCTCTATGGGCTTTTCCAGAAACAGTTTGCTGATCCCTGCTGTGAGTTCAGAGGTCAGAGGGAAAGCAGAGGTGCTGGCAGTGGAGTGAAGGACTGAAGTCAGACACAAGGGTGGACTTTCTGACCAGAAGGGCAGCTGGCCGGGGCTTTGCACACAGTGGGCAGAAGCTCTTGGACGCTGTTCCGGGGCTCAGGTTTGAGGAGAAGATTGCAGAGCCCCAGTTCTGACTGCACAGGGGACAGGGTGGAGTAAGCAGGCTACACCCTCCTCTGCCTCCCATCTCCATATTTCGGGGTCTCTGGCAGAAAGTTCTGTGCAAACAAAAGCCTCCTTTCATCTGCATGTGCCTATTTCTGTCTCGTTGCCTACTTCTGCTCTTCCTTCTTGACATTCAGCGTTTTCAAACACAGATTCTGCACAGGGCGTGAATCATGTTGCCATGTGGCCATGGAGACATTGTCTGGGGTGCTGGCTCCAGCATCTCCTGCAGGCTGGAGAGCGCTCTCCCTTCTCCATGGGGCCCAGTTGTCAGAGCGTCAGGACAGGAGGGAGGGGGCAGGACCCAGAGCTCATACTGTGCCCTCCTCTCCAGCCACCGTCCCTCTCTTGAGCCCCTCAGGGGCCAGCAATGGGAGCATACTTATGCAGAGTCAAAGGGCTCTATCCCCAGGATCACTGTCACTTCCTACATGGGGTCCGGTGTTTGGGGGTCCCAGGACTACTCCCACTTCTGACACCAACTGCAGCATTTGGGGGTCCTCAGTACCACCCTCAGGTTCAGTAATTTGCTAGAGGCTCTCCCAGAACTCAGAAAAGCTCTTATACTCACAGTTAAGGTTTATTACAGGGAAAGGATGCAGATTAAAATCAGCCACGGGAAGAGATGCATGGGTGGAATGCAGGAAGGAACCAAGCAGAGACTCCCAGCTGTCCCTTCCCCGTGAGTCAGGACATCTCATTTTCTTGGTGACAGTGTGTGACAGTGCACATGGAGTGTTGTCCTCCAGGGAAGCTCACCTGAGTCTTGGTGTCCAAAGTTTTCTCTGGGGCTCGGTCACATACACCTGGTTGACTGCCCACGTGGCTGACCTCAGTCTCCAGTCCCTTGGGAGGTCAAGCAGATACTGTGAGGCCCAACCTCCTCCCCCCCAAATCAGACTGTTAGACTGTTTGGTGGCCAAGCCCCCAGGAAAACACAGACACTCTCATCAGGCAGGACATTCCGAGGGCCTGGACCCACCTCCCAGTGGCCATAGGCAAAGGGCAAACCTCCTTGGTCATGGTTAAATCCTTTACTACACAGCGTGCCTTACACCGGGGTCTGAGGGTCCCACATAATCCCACTGTGGACAGTGGTGTAGCCAAAGCCAGTTAAATGTTGCCCTGAAGGCCTTCTGGGCAGAATAACAGATGGAGAATGGTTTCTCCTTGAATCAGCAGGACGTCCTGGGGTGTCCAGTGAAGTTGCTGCAAGAAACAGCATCAAAGCTGCCTCGTTTCCTGCAGGGACTCAGACACTTGCACTGGAGAGGAAGCTTGTGTCCTTGCCCAGGGACAGCAGCCCTGTCGGTCACTCGCTGCTCCCCCTCCTCCTCTGTGGCTTTTGGATGCTCGGCCTCTTTCAGGAGAGGACCCTTTGCCGCTTGGTTCTCGTGCTGCAGAGATCAGTGGGCACTGTGTGTTCGCCTCGTTTCATTTTGGTGCCTGTGTATCAGTCACACTCCTCCGATTCCCTCATCTCCTATGCACTTGCTCGTGGGTTTTTTTTGTTTTTTCTTCATCTTCTTTTTTTTTTTTTTTAAAACCAGTTCCAAAAAAAGATGATTTGTGTGAAGGGAGTGAAAATTGAGTTTATTTACGACAAATTCAAACTTTGGCAAAGAATTCCAGAAGAGGCTACTGGCTCCCGAGATGGGTCTTGTTGCGTCACCGTCGTATGTGAAGTTTCCGGTCCAGCTGGCCGATGAGACTAACCCTCGCTTCTGTCCTCCTGGGGTCCCCGAGGTCAACTAATGCACCAGCCTTTCTCAGAGACAGGAAAGGGACCCTGTGAAGTCCGCTTTCAAATAATACACACATCAGAAAGAAGAAGGAAGGCAGTTTCTTGGGAACTGCAGCCCAGAGACTCCCTGGACATTGATCTGGGGGTGGGACAGATGGGCCGAGGGAGGGAGATCGAGGATCGTTGGGTCCCCTGTGCGTCTGTCATCCGGGTTTCAGGGATGACACAGCCCTCAAACAGGCCTTGTCTTCCAGTGTCTCGCCAAGGGCCAGGCACCAGAAAAGGGCAACGTGAGGATTTTAGCCTCTAGATGCCAATGGAGGTATTGCATTATTGAATTTGCTAAGAGTGGGTAATATAGATGCAGTGGTGTTGGCTCCAGATGTTAAAAAAAAAAAAGAGCAATGGACAAAACTGCCACTGTGAGCTGCTTTCTGTTGGGTGTGAGTAGAAGGTTAGGCCTTTGCCCAGCCCTGGGGGCTGGGGCTCTGTTTTGGTGGGGAAGGGAGGGAGGTGGTAAAAGTCTCCACCTGCAGAAGCACCAGCTCACTTTTGTTTTCTTGACTCATCCTGGCTTCTTGGGACCCACCGCTCTGCCCTCCCAGCCCCACCCACCTGTCCCGGCCCTTTGTGGAGAGGACGGTGCCAGGCTTTGCCTGCAAAGAGGCAGCCCTGCTGGTGGTCTTGCCCACACTTGGGGGGCAGGTCAGAAGGTGACTGCAGAGACCCTGACCCATGCCCACCACCCTCCTTCCTGTTCCATCACAGAGATGACCAGGCTGAGCCTGTCCCACCCAAAACCATGGAGAGAACTTTCCAGAAGTAGAAGCGACCTTCTGGAGGGTCCCAGTACCCAGCGTTCTCTTTGGCTTGTTTGTTCTCACCCCCAGACCTCTGTCCCGACATATGTCCCTGGCCGTCCGTGTCCAAGCCCCTCCCCAAGACCCCATCCCACAGTTCCGTGTTTGTAGGATATTGGGGACCACCTAACGTGGCCTCGTTGACCCTCTGGTTCCTTCCACTGGGACAGGTGCTCCAGGAGAGCAGAGCTCTGTCAGTCTCACCCCTGCTGGGTCCCAGCCCCCAGCATAGGCCTGGCGCATCCTCAGCGGGTGTCTGCACAGGGTTGGTTGACCCAGTCGTGGATGGGTGAGTGATAGACGGACTGAACACATGGGCACATTGGAGCGGTTTGTTCATCTAGGAGGAGGGAAGGCTTGGGAGAGTCAGGAGGGGACCTGCGCTGTGTGAGCTGAGGTTCCCAGTCAGCAGGGCTGTTTAGGAGCATGTGTGGACCCTGTGTGACTGGACGGAAACGTGGGCAGGAGTCCCAGGGTGGCTGAGATTAGTTCAAGGTAAACAATGACGTCATTGTTGCAGGAGGTGTCCAGTGATGCAATCACCCGCTCATGGAGAGAGTGAGCTCCCCGCTAGAAGAGGCGTGTAAGCCCGGGCTGAGTGGCAGGTGGCAGGGACGGTGCAGAGGGTAGACCCCAGTAGGCAGTCGGGATGGGCTGTGACCTCAGGCGCGTTCTGGCTTGTTGGGCTCCCAAAGGCTGAGGACTCTGACCTCACGCCTCTGCTTCCCCTAATAGAGAGGCTGCCTGGTGTGTGCAGCCCCTGTCGAGCCTGCTGCTGAGATTAATTGCTTTTATTTGTAGTAAGTGAGCTGTTCAAATAGAGGAGGGTCTCCACGGGAGATGGCCAATGGCTTTTCTCTTCTCTTCCCAGAGGGGACCCCACCCTCTCCTGACCCACTCTGCTTTGCCAAGTGGAGGACAGAGAGGGGGTTAAGAAGGGAAAGAAGGATTAAAAAGAAAAAAAAAACCAAGAACCTAACATCTGAAACCAAAGCTGGCCTGCAGTGGGCGTGAAGCTGTGGTTTGCAGGAGAAACTCTTTTCAAGTCAGTTGGCGGAGATTCACATGGGGTGGAAGAGACTGGCCTCATAAGAAGGAAACAGCCAATGTTCCCAATGAAAACGACATGAAATTAAAAAAAAAAAAAATGTATGTGTGAGTACATGTTCGGGTCATTAAGAGCCAATAGTAAATATATCCATCCCATAAATGATGAAAATGAACCACTTTTTTCCTCTGTCCATGGTGGTCCTTGGAGCTAACTACTGGTTCAAATCAGAATGCCAATTCACTAATTTTAAGAAGAAATATTAGAGGATTCCCTGGCTGTCTAGTGGTTAGGACTCCAACCTTTCACTGCCAGAGCCCTGGGTTTGATCCCTGGTCAGGGAACTAAGATCCCTCAAGCCATGTTGCATGGCCAAATATAAGATATAAATGTGGAGTGTGGTACTTCTGTTGTTCTCATGAATAGTGGGTTTTCTTCCTGTAGGGGGCTTGGTGAGTGTGGATCAGTGCAGGGAACCAGTAAGTGGTGGCTTCAGCAGCCCCCAGTGGGACCGACTGAAGCATCTCCTGCAACCTGTAAAGGGATGACCCTTTCTTCAGCACTAGGGGCCACATCAAATTCTCCCTTATGAATCTTCCCTGTGACCCCCAATTCATGGGATTTCTGTGGGTTCAGTTGAGGAAGAGTGTGTATTTGTGAATCACGTAGAAAGGTGCCTGGAACAGAAAGTGTGTGTATCACTCACATCAGTGAATCTGGTCCAGCCCTGTGCACTGCAGGGCCCGGCCTGTTTCTAAAGATGAGCAGTGTTTGTATTAGTTATCCATGACTGCATAACAAAGCACCACAAACTCAGTGACTTAAAACAATTCATATGTATGATTTCCCACTTTCTGTGGGTCTGGAGCCTGGCCTGGCTTAGCTGGGCTCTGGGCAAGGCTGTCGTCACCTGTAGGCTGGGGCTGTGGTCTCTTCTGAGGCTCAACTGGGGAAGGACCCACTGCCAAGCTGGCTGTTGCAGCTCCTTGAAGACTGCCTGACCGAGGGCTCCATTTCTTGCTGGCTGTTGACCCTTCACCCTGTGGCCCTCTCCACGTGGTAGCCTGCAACGTGGCAGCTGGCTTCTTCAAAGCCAGTGAGAGGGAGCGTCCCTTAGCAAGAGGGATGTTAGAATCTTAAGTGATGCTATCCTGGAAGCGACATCACCGCCTTTCCTGCTTTCTGTTGGTTAGAGGAGAGTCCCAGGTCCTACCCACACTCATGGGAGTGAATTATATAAGGCATGGACACCAGGAGGCAGAGACCATGAGGATGGTCCACCACTGTGGTAAACTGCTCTGCTGGGGATTCCAAATAATTGCTGACATTTGTGAACATAATAGGACCATGGGCAAGGTGCACCTACCTTGAAACATCTCATACTCACAACAACCCTATCATCATCCCCTTTTAACAGCTGAGAAAACTAATTCTCAGACAGGTTCAGTAACTTGCCCAAAGACACACAGGAGGTATCTGAGGTCAAGTGTGCACACCCATACCTGTTTCACCCCTGAAGGCCAAGAACAAGCTGCTGACTAGGACCCTGGGGGACAGCTCTATGCCATGCATCCCCGGCTCCTCCCAGTCTTAAAGGTACACTGCCTGACTTCAGACAGCACCCTCCTGAGTGTTCTGTACCGCACTTCCTGAGGCAGTCATTTCTCAACAGCCCTCTTCACTGTCTGGTCCACCATACCGTTTACTTGATTTGTGTTTTGCCTGTCTCCTATCCCTAGAATGTAAACCCCACGAGGTCAGAGAGTTGTATCCTGTGTCCCCAGACTCCAGAACAGAGACGTTCAAAGAGCAGACATTCACTAAATATTTGATGGGTCAGTGAATGAATGAATGAAAGATCCTCATGTCTTGGACTCTTTGGTAGGGACCTCAGATCATAAGTGACAACAGCTGATTAGTTTTTTGGGGCTGCCATAACAAAGGAACCCAAAGGCGGGGGTTTTAAACAATAGGAGTTTATTATATCAAAGTTCTGGAGGCCAGAGGTCAAAGACCAAGGTGTCAGCAGGGCCACGCTCCCTCTGAAGGCCCTAGGGAAGAATCCTTCCTCGCCTCTTCCAGTTTCTGACAATCTTTAACATTCCTTGGCTTGTGGCTGCATCACTCCAATCTCAGCCTTTGTCTTAGCATGGCTTACTTTTGTCTGTGTCTCTGTGTGCCTTCACTTTCTTCTTATAAAGACACCAGTTGTATTAGTGTTCTCCAGAGAAGCAGGACAAAAAGAATATACATATACATATATATATATATATATATATTTGTATACACACATAAAAAGAGATTTATTATAAGGGATTGGCTTATGTGACTCTGGAACCTGACACATCCCAAATCTGCATTCGGCCAGCTGGAGACCCAGGAGTGCCGATGGTGTAGGTTCCAGTCCAAAAGCCAGCAAGCTTGAGACCCAGAGAAGAACTAAGGTTTTAGTTCAAGTCCAAAGGCAGGAAAAGCCTGACGTTCCAGCTCAAAGAGGTCAGGTAGAAAGAGATCCTTCCTACTCAGCCTTTTTGTCTTATTCAGATCTTCAACTGATTGGATGAGGCCCACCCACAGCAGGTAGGGCAATCTGCTTTACTCAGTCTACTGATCCAAATAGTAATCTCATCCAGAAACCCCCCCCCCACAGACACACTCAGAATAACATTTAGCCAAAACCCCTTGGCCAAGACAAGTTGACACATAAAGTTACACATCACACCAGTCATTAGATTTTGGGTCCACCATGATACATCATGACCTCATCTTAATTACATCTTCAAAAAGACCATATTTCTAAATAAGGTCACATTCTGAGGTTCCAGGTGGACATCAATTTGGGGTATGCTATTTATCCCACTATACCCCCTTGGGAGGCAAAATCTAGGAAGGAGTTCAGTTGTGGGTCTGCTGGGCCCACGGCCTTCTCCTCAGTAGATGCTCATGTGTGAATGACCATCACGGGACTGCATGGAGGCATCACCCTGCTGGCCCTGGTTCTGGCCACCATCCAGGCTCCACTGTCCATTTCACTCCCTTGCAAAACCGTCCTCGAGGCTGGTACACATGCCAGACAGAGACGGCCACCTGGGGATGGAGAATTACAGCTGTATTTTCAGGTGCACTGGGGTTTTTATATCTAGACAAATAAAATTTGTTTCTACCCCAGTAAGAATGCAAAGTCACTGTAGCATTGCTACTTAGGAGCTTGGGTTCCAGCACAAGCATCTTTCTAGATGCGTTTTTATATGGACTTTTGGCTGAAGGGGAGTAGAAATGGACCATTTCTCTGCAGGATTATAGTCTAGTGTCTTATAACGTATACAGTATATGAGCTAAATAATAGGTCTGTGACATTAGAATTTGGGTGGATTTGGAAACATTGTGAAGATAAACTTCTGAGCAAGTTCTGTTTGAAATGGAGTGTTTTCCAGCACCCGTTATTGGCTTAAAATCCTGAGGGGAAGAATTAAATAAATCAAAGAGACAGGTGCAGTTTTTAGATTAAACAGCCAAACTCATACAAAATCCCTTTGTCTAGACTGGACAAACGTCAAGTGTTATTTCAGACGTTTTGATGAAATGCCCACTGTTAACCGGCAGCCCGCTGAATGCCCGCACTGTTTGGTAAAGCCCCTTGGAAGCTCGTGTTTTCAGCACCGCGGACAGTGTGCAAAATTGCCACAGACTGCAACAGAGAGGGGTGTCCACTGGGCCACGCTGGTGGCATCCCCGTCTGCCAGCCACAGGCCAAGGAGAGGAGGCCAAGCGCCTGCCAGAGTCAGGCCGGGATGCAGCCGTGCCTGCCCCTCTGGCAGGCCTCCAGGAAGAGGCGCCAGGGCCTCTGGGGATGGCCTGAGGCAGGGCTGCTCCAGGCGTTTCTGCCCACTCCTCACCGGACAAGTCAGCGGGGGCAGGGGGACATGGCTGCACAGAGGCGATCCTGGGGCAGAAGGTCCTCATTCTGAGAAATCCCTGCGCCCCATCATGGGTGTGGAGAAGAGGCCTCTCTAGAAATGCCACACCCTGAACTGGCACCTCTGGCTGTGTCCCCTGCAGAGGAGAGGCAGGCCACGGCCAGGAAGCTGTGTGCTTGGGATCTGACAGACCAGAGGGGGGACACTGTCAGCTCGTGACTCCGGGCAAGTCTGTCAGGGTCTCTGCCCGGATCTCCCCACCTGCAAAATGATGAGGGTGACGGTAGCCGTGGTGACAGCATCTCTCAGCCTGCTGAGTGCTGGACAACATGCTGGTCAGTCCTTAGCACCCCTGTGATGACCTACGTCTTACAGGTGAGGAAACTGAGGCACAGAGAGGGTAAGTTCTTAAGGCCACACAGCCAGGAGGGGCCAGGGCTGGGATCGATCTAGGGAGTCTGGCTGAGGGTCCGTGGGTAACACCATGGCCCATCAGGGCTGTGATGCCGTGGATTCGGAGATGCTAAACGTGCAGGCAGTTTTTGTCTTAGGATCGTGGAAGTGGAGGTGCTGGTGTTGCAGGGATGTGAGGCTGGTTGATGAGGGTCTCTGTGAACGGTGACCCATTGCCACTACTGAGGTTGTCGTTGCTACAGTGGCCTCTCCCTGCTCGGGGATGCTCCGCCCGTGCCCCGGTCCAGCCTGGCCATCTGTCCTGCTTCCACCTTCCCCGTGTAGTTCCCTCCCTCGACCCCGCCCAGATCCACCCTTACCTGTGCCTGCACCTGGACCACCTTTCCTCTGCTCTCCAGGCTCGAGGCCACATCAGCCCTCAGAGGCCAACTCCCGTCCCCACTGCCCCAGCCCTGGCTGTCAGGGGCCCCTTCCCAGCTTCCTCTCCCAGGTGGCTCCTGGGTGCCTGCAGAGCATCTACCTGGTTTTGTATGATTTCAAACCCAAGGTGCCTTGTGTATTTCCTGTATCCCCACCCGCACAGCACCCAGAGCCATGCTGAGCCTTCATGGGGCTTTGGACGGGGGCGTGATGATGATGATTTTGTAAGGAGTAAGGTTGCATCGTTGTCAAGCTCCCCTTGTCAAGCCAGGTCCCCTCTGCCTTGTGAAGCCCAGTGGGCGGTGTGTGGGCTCCACCTGCACCACCTGCCAGAGACCCAGTTCTGCATTAATTGTAAGAGTCAGATGGCTCAAATCTGGACTCTTACCTGCTGTGTGGCCTTAGGTGCATTAATCACCCTCTCTGTGCCTCATTCCCATTATCTGTAGAAGAGGGTTAGTAACAGCATCTGTCCTTCAGGGGCACAAGAGGATTCAATTAAGGCCTTTACAGTGCCATGCACAGTGCCTGCCTGCAGCCCTTGTTCCGTGAAGGGCCGCTGGCATTCCCACTCGGCTGCAGAGCTCGGAACCCCCATCCCTGGAGGGCTTGTGAAAACACAGATTCCTAGGTCCAGGGTCTCTGATTGCGTGGGTCTGGACTGGGGCCTGAGAATTTGCATTTCTTACCAGTTCCCAGGTGATGCTGGTGCTGCTCGCCAGGGACCCACTCTGAGAGCCTCGGAGCTGGTCCGTTCCATTTCAGTGGGTCTTCTGTGACCTTGGTGTGTGCGGAAGGCAAGGTGACTCCACGAACTTAGGAGAGCACAGAGATGTGGGAAATGGCTTCTCGGTGCATTGTGGGGGACGTGGCTTCCTGTACTGGGTGCCCACGGCCCTGGTCCTCCTGGGGGGCTCTTGCACATCTTCTGGCCTCAGAGCTGCAAAATCACCATGAGACTCAGGACGAGATGAAGTTGTCACTCACCCTTTGTCTCATTCATTCCGCTGCCATTTGAGGTCCCTGCCTTGTGCCAGCTCCGGAGTGGGTACAGATGGGGCCACAGGGGCAGGAAAGGCCATCCCTGCCTGGGAAAGCCCCGGGTGGGACCTGGACAGGTGCCTCTGAGAAGGGTCAGGAGAGTGCGATGCACAGGGCTGGGGGCGCAAGGAGGGCACGCGAGGTGGGCGGGGAGCCCAGGGGAGCAGCCCATAAAGCCAGGGAGGGCGGGGCCCTTGGGTGTGCAAGGGCTGGGCTGGCCAGGCTCATTGGACAGATTTAGTTTCCTGTCTCTGCAAAGCTCCAGGGTTCAGAAAATATGCTGCCCTCCACATGTGCAGGGTGGGGAGTGCATCCCGGCTATTCGGGGGCAGCTGTTAAAGAGCTGATAATTGTCCTCAGTGGAAACTGTTCTCCGTTTCATTTGCTCCTGGCTCAGCATTTCTTGCAGGTTTAAGAGTTCACAGGGCAGGTGGGAAGGAGTGGGTCAGGAGACCGCCTCGCGCCTGGGGCGAGGGAGCTTCCCGCCACCTCTGTGAGCGCGGCTTTCCCAGCCATCAGCTTAATGAGCGGCAGGAGGCAGAGTTCAGGGGAGCAAGACCCAGGGCAGCTCAGTGGCCTGCCTGTGGGAGGCAGAGGGTGGGGTTGGAGGGGCTGGAGCAGCCGGGAGGGGAGGGGAGGGGAGGGGAGGCGAGGCAGCATCGTGAACAAATGCCCTGTATGTCCTGATTTCAGGGAGCTCTTTCCCTCCTGCTTCTTAGACATTCCAGATACATTGCCTTTCCTGGGTAGAATCCTGGGATGAGAAGGTTTTGCAGGCACCTGGGGCTCATCACTTGCTTCCAAACAGAGCTGCGTCCTAACCATCGGAGACAGTCGGGCATCTCTCCATTTCACAGATGGGAAGGCTGAGGCACGGGGATATCAACTTGTCTAAGGGCAGCTAGTAAAGGCAGAGCAGGTACAACGATTGAACAGAGGTGGGATCAGACCATCTCGTGAGCTCACCTGCCCCTGGAGAGCCAGCCAGGTTCTTCCTTGGGAGAGCAGGGCTCCTTGGTGGCCTTGGAGATGGACTCAGACCTGGTCCCAGGCAATTGTCTTCAGCGTTCTGTCACTGTAAGTCATCATGGCAGGGGGGAAAAAGCAGAATGACCAAGCCAGCCTCCTGCTGCCGGAGTGTCCCCTCTTAGCAGGCCTTCTCTGCAGGGCGTGATAGTGACCGAGAGAGCCTGTCCACCGCCGTCCCGCATCAGTGTGACAGCCAGCCTTCCTGGGTTCCGAAGGCCCGTGTTAGCGCGATTGTGTCCAGAAGAAGGAGCTGCGAAATGCTCGCAGCCCATAAATCATGAAAAACAAGGACGTAACCTTGGTTCTTCCTGCACCATCAATACATTACCCAGTTCAATCATAAAATGAAAGAGCGGTTCCATTTGTGTAATTCCGTAGAAAACATCAGCAGATCTTTGCATTCTAAGTCCTGCCTGCACAGCCCCTCCACAGGCCGCATGAGGCCTCCTTTGATGGAACAAGTGTCGAGCAGAAAAGGGTATAAACAAGCTCCCACCTCACTGCCTTGCGTGAAGATGCTTATTTAGGGGATCTTTTAATGCCTCGCTGCCGGGGTTTATTTGCAAATGGTCTTCAAGCTGCTAACAATTTGTGTTTCACAATTTGTGGGAGCTTGGTGGCAGCCACGATCCTAACTAATAATGCTGACAAGTCACCAGACGCGGCATCTCCGTCTTCAAGCTGCTGCTGGCAGGCGCTCCTTCCCGAGACCAGGAACTCTGGGGCTGCAGCCCCCTCCCCAGGCAGGGGACGGACAGGCGGGATGAAGACCGCACCCTGGTGCCTTCTTAACGTGCACTGTGCGGCCTCCCCTTGCCCCCCAACCCCAGCATTCCCCCCACTGCAGGGGCAGGCTCTGGGGGTGGCCCGCCATCAGCCATCTGGTCAACCTGAGGCTACAGGGCTGAAGGTCTGTTTGCTTGGGTATTGCAACCTCTGCCAGGCTGGAGCTGGCAGGAAGGGTCAGGTGACAGACACAGGGACCCAGGCAGCCATTGAAACGCATACCACATTTGATAGAAACCCTCTTTTTAGGGATTGCCTCCTGTTTTCCAGGGAAACCCAAACTGTAGCCTGGATCTCAGGACCTTTTCTGCCCCTCTGGGGTCTTTACCCCAAAAGCACGTGTCAGGTAGCTGTTGGTTGATAGTTGCTGAAGCGATGAAACAATTTAGCCTCATATTTACTTCCTTCTTAAAACTCCTGGTAGGGAGGGTCTCCTCCATTCAGTGCCCCTTTATCAAGTGATCACACCTGTGTGAGTGTCCTGGGGCTGCCACAACCACAGACTGGGGAGCTCAGAACAACAGAAATATATCCTCTCCCAGTTCTAGAGGCCAGAGGTCTGAAATCAAGCGCAAGGCCGTGCTCCCTCCAGAGGCTCTAAGGGAGATCCTTCCTGCCTCTTCCAGCTCCTAGTGGTCCCGCACATTCCTGGGCTGGTGGTCATATCCCTCCATCTCCACGTGGCCTTCTCCTCCTCACCCCAAATCTCCTGCTGCCTTTCTCTTATGAGGATACTTGTCACTGTATTTAAGGTCCACCCAGCTAGTCCAGGATGACCTCATCTCCAGGTCTTTAACTTGTCACATCTGCAAGGACCCCTTTTCCAAATACGGCCACATGCTCAGGTTCAGGGTGTTGGGAGGCGGACATCTCTTTTGGGGGAGCACCATTCGGCCTGTGCGGGAGGCCTGTCACACTGAGCTCCTGCTGTGTGCTGGAGACTTTGCATCCCATCATCCCTGTTCTTTCTGAAACCCTACCAGGCACCTTCTGTCCTTTGCAACTTACAGATGAGGACCCTGAGGCCCACAGAGGGGCAGATGCACGAAGGCTGTGTGGTTGGCCCAGGAAACAAGCAGCCGAGCTGGCCTTCAGCCCAGGACTGTTGGGCTTCACGGACCAGATTCCTACCTTGATGACAATGATCATCTCCCTCCCCACACCTGGAACCTTGAGCAGGGCTGGGGTCAAGGTTTCTTTCTTCCCTCAGAGTGTGAACCCTTAATTCCTTTGTGCCCCCAGCATAACCCCATTTCCAAAAGAGTGCCCCACGCACAGTTATTCAGCCTCAGTAAGTAAATGAAATGATAAACCCCAATCCTCCTAGATCCCTCACTGATGCTGTGGGAGCAGGTAAGCCTGGGCCGGGTCCCCACTGAGCTTTTCTGGTCAGGAGGCACCAGTAGGAATTTATCCCCTCGCTGCTCTTCTGCCCATCTCAAAGCCTGCAGATAAAAAAGGAGATTCACTTAGATGCGAACGTGGATAGACCATCCTTCTGGAATGTTTTATCTGCTCTTCCCAGCTGCAGTCAGGACCACTGGCCACAGCCTTTGGCTCTGGGCAAGATGAACCCCTTGGTCTGTGTGTCCCCTTGGCCTTCCAGCAGCCACCAATCCCTGTGGTCCCTCAGTGTGATTCACTGGCTGTATCAGCCCTGCTTTTAGGATTTCAGTGTTCAAGCAGAAGGTAGTCGCTGCTTCTGCAGAGGGATCAGGGTCGACAGAGGTAGTGTCCCTAAGTTGGACCAGTATCCTTGCTGCCCACTCCCTGCCCTGAGCTGATCAGGGCAGCTGCCCGTCATCCGTGAACCAGATCCCCTGCTAGGAAGACCCCACCCAGGGTGTATCAGGACCAAGAACATGAATGGTGACAAGACCCAGGAGTCCTGGTCCCTCCCTCCACAACCTTTAGCTTGGCATCTTCTTCCTGAAAGACTGATGAATGTCTGTCTGTCTCTCTTCTCTCTCTCTTTGTAGAATCCACTCAACAAACATAGAAATGTATTTGACTTTTAGAGCCACGATCAGAGTGAGAATGTAGGATGGAGTGCTTAGAAACCTCATGAAATCCATGTGGGCACTCACCATATAGCAGAATCCTGGGGGAATTTAGGGAAGCCATGGATCGTTTTTGCAGTCTCTCCCAAAATTATCTGTTGTCTCAGCTGAAATTCAGAAATAGGTTTCCCTTAAACCCAACGTGGAAAAGTATAGAAACACCAGCACACCTTCCGTCAGCCTCAGTGCACCAATCCAGCCATGACACATCATGCCCCGTGTGAGGTCAACCTGGGTGGGGGCAGCCTGGTGGGCAGCCTCTGGATGGGGGCTGGAACCCCTGAGGTTTATGTGGTGGACCTGAGTCTTGGTTTCCTTTTTGATTGGAAATGAAGGGCCTAACATCTTATCTGCGTTTATCATTGGACGGTGGGGATCAAGGGTTAAATGGTACCAGGTGGGGCAGAGAGCGGACAGTTTGAAGGGATGATAGCAGGAGTTTCTGTCCCCCATAACTAAGGCCTCTTTAAGAAAAGAGAACGTTCATGTGTGGATTATAACTGCTTGGGCTACAGCTGTGAAATGCTGAACTGAATTATGCGATGAACATGGCTCTCGTTCAGAGAAGGGGGCTGTCATTCACCCCCAGGACCGGGGTGGTCAGTGCAGACAGAAAACGGAGGGAGGCACCCCACAGAGGGACCGACACAGGTGTTGTCCATCCATCCATCCATCCATCTATCCACGCACCCACCCATCCATCCATCCACCCATCCACCCACCTGGTGCTTGTGTGCTGGGCATCAGGGGGGCTGGGGTACAGACCAGGACAGAGCTCAGAGCCTCAGGGGCCCCCGGCCAAGAAAAGGGATGCAGCTCTAAGTGGGTACTGATGAGGGCTGTGCCTTGAGAAGGTTTCTCTGGGCCCGGCCTTTCCCGGGGATGCAGGAGGGTCTTCAGAGGAAGAGGCATTCACGCCTAGGCCAGAGGATGCAGGAGCGGTGGTGAGGATGGGAAAAGGGCGGTGGGGCTGGGCTCTGCTGCACAAGGCTGGAGAGGCGGCCCGAGAGCGGCCTCGCGAGACCCGTAGGGTCGGATGCGGGACATGTGGAGACTGGCTGGGGGTCGATGACGTGTGGCCCGGGTGTTGGCCGAGCCGTGGGAGCGTCACATGCTCTCAGAGTGACCACGTCTGCATGGTCTGAGAGGCGGCGTGGCTGCCCAACCCCTATCACTCTCAGGCTCTGAGGAAGTGGTTCCTCCACGGTCTGGCCAGGCCTTGGGCCAGCTCAGCATGCCCGGGTCTCGGAGGCACGTGCTGGCCGAGGCCCGGGAGGGTCCAACGGGGAGCTGGTCCGGCTGATGTCTGTTAGCTCATCGGTGGACTGTGGGTCCAAAAAGGAGAGGAGGGTGGGAGGGAAGGAGGGAGACAAAGAGATAGAGACAGACAGACAGAGAGAGAAACAGGGAGAGAGAGAGATGTCCTTAGGTGAAATGCAACATGTGAGAAATTTAAAAATACATTCAAACATAGACTTATTTAGTGAAAACACTCAAGGTGTAGCTTCTCACTTAAAAACAAACAAGTGATTAACTTGAGAATAGAATTCTGGGGGAAAAAAAGAGCCCCGATTCGATGTTTTCTCTCGTTGTTTTCCTCGCTGCGGAGATGATCTGCGTACTGGGATCATATCAACTCCCAAAGTGCAGGGACGTCCCTGAGAGCATCATTCCCCTCTACAGATGGGGAGACCGAGGCACAGAGGCACTGCAGGCCCGGAGGACCCCCACTCAGAGCAGGCACGCGGGCAGCACACACCCATCGGAGGAGGAAAGACTCGTCGGGGCTCAGGCCCACGGGCGTCTGAGGCTCCCTGGCGAGTGGGGTGGGAGACGAGGTCCCCGTCCTCTGTCACCCCATCTGTCTGGGGGGGACTAGGGCTCCTGGCTGACCTGGCACAGTGGCCCTGGTCCAGGACACTCTCTGTTCTCCATGGGGTGTTCCCGAGACCACGTAGAGGGGTCCTATGGGGGGTTCCCGAGACCACGTAGAGGGAACGGGGTGTCCAGAACAGCTCCTGGCGGAGTAAAGAGAGAGAGAAACACACCGACATCCTTCTGCCCCAGAGAGGTTTCAGACACAATTACCGATAAATCAGAACAGCACTCCCAGTATGAATTCAACTGATTGAGGCGGTTAAATTGTGTGCCCTTGCCAAAGGGTGGCCCGATTAACAGCCAAACAAGCAATTTGTTACACCTGAAATACCTACTTTCCTACTTTCCGAGCTGATGGCAGAGTGAGTGGCGCCTGGCGGAGCCCCAGTGAGCCGATGGAGGCTGGACCAGAGACCCAGCCCACCTTCCCTGCAGAAGGTAGAGGGCGTTCCCGGCAGATTCTGCGCATACGGCAGGGTGAGGACCAGACCCTCCATCTCCGAAGACCCTCCGGTAGCTTCCCTCTCAAAGGGGTGGCGGCAGGAAGCCACCAGGATGCAGGATGAGGACAGGGCCCCCGAGACCTGGGGTTTGGATTTGCTCCTCTGTGGGGGCTGCACCTGGATGAGTCTGGATTTCAAGCTTCAGCGTCCTCAGCCTTGAGACGTGATTGGGCTGTGAGTGTCCAGCGTCAGCGTGAAGGACCATGTGCTTTCCACGCAGCGAAGCGCTAGGCTTCCGTGAAGGGCAGCTGTGAAAGGTGGAGGAGGGACGGAGAAACGGGGCTGGCCGGCAGCATCCCTGTGAGGGGATGGGAGCCCCCGGCAGAGGAAAGTCAGAGAAGAGCTTTGTTCTTCCTTTCCTTCGAATGAGAAGAGGGGTGCCTGCCTCAGGGGGGCTGCCTGGCCCGAGGGCAGCATCCAGCTTTCACCGCTGCCCCAGGTTGTAACACAGAACTTCCCCAGCTCTGGGCACAGGTGGTACCCAGTGCACCCCTGCGGACTCATGGATGTATTTCCTGCTGCCTGACAGAGACAAACAAGACCCGGTCCTTCCCTGGAGGAGCATAGAGTCAAGGGGGGGCCTCCCCACTGCCCAGGGACAGAAGTGTGCCCAAGTTCCTCCGGGAGGCCTGAGGAGGGACTGTACCCAACAAGACCCCACAGGCGGTTTTCCAGGCTCCGGCTCCTGTCATTGTTCCCTGGGCAGGGCTGGCCACTACCCTGCCCTCACCTCTGGGGTCTGGGGTGCTGAGCTATGTCTGCAAAGGTGTCCAGAGCTCTCCAACCCTTTATGATGGGTATGACCTCTTGTTTTAAGGATGGGGGCCCAGCGAGCAGCCATCGGCTGCCCTCATGGCTGCATCCTCTCGTGCTCAGGGATCTGTAACCTGGAGCTGCCCCGGGCACCCCAAGGAGGCCCTCGGGTGCAGGACGGCACTGTTTGCACTTGCACTGCCGGGCCTGGCGGGCGCTGGACGCAGTTCTGGTTGAGAGAGGCGGCTGTTCCCCATTGATGGAGCATATGCCCAGGCCAGGTCCCAGGTTGACCTTGTTTCATTTACTCCTCACCGAAGGCATTCTGTCCATTTTACAGGTGGGGACGCTGAGAGCTTAAACCGTTGCCCAAGGCTGCACAGTCCACAAGGAGAAATGGGACTTTGCAAGTTCTCTGGACACTCGAGGTCCTTGAACCATTTCTGATGGAAGGGGAGAGTCCCCAGGCTGTGTGACTCCGTTCCTGCCCAGGGCTGGGAGTGTCCAGCCGCTCTCAGCATCCATGCCTCCCTCCCCCATCCTTCTCAGGCCGGAGCTGGGCAGGGCCCACTGGCCACCTCCCTTGGTCCCCCTCTGGGCAGCAGGGTTCGTCCCCCGGGGTCTGTGGACGGTGCGGGTCGGTCAGCAGGGGTTGGTGCTGTGGGTGGACGGATTCCTCTGCCCCCTCGGTCCTCGGCTGCCCACGTGCCCTGAGAGGGTGGGGCACACAGCAGAGCTCCGGGGAGTTACTGGGCACCAGTCTTGGGCCAGCCAAGGGGGATCCAGGGAGGAAGGTGGGGTGCCGGGTCTCCTGATTCATCTGGACTGTGTGAGCCCCAGAGATGTCTGGCGCTTGTCCCTCCTGAGAAGAGGGCTGCCAGGCACTTGGGTCATCTCTCCTGTGCCTGGGTCGCTGCCCTCTCCCCTCCTCCGCGTCCTCGCTCAGCACCTTCCCTCCTGCTGACCCCAGACCCACACCTGGGAGGCGATGGGCATGGGCCGCTGGAGGGAAGTGCGTCCGTGTGATTCACGGTCAGGGTGACTTTTCAATGCATTGCTGGGCAGGTCCCAAGGAAGGGCTGCCTGGGAATAAAACAAACCGAGGGAGCAGGGGAGTTTCCTGGTCAACAGAAAAGCAGCCAGACCCAGGGGACCCCAGGGCTGGGAGCCACCACCACACGAGGTCACCGGGATTGCAGGGCTTCAACGTGGCTCCCCAAATCCTCCTCCAGGAATCACTCGCCAAGTGCATCTCTTCACCCTCCACACCCATGAGGCAGATAGCAGAGCCGTGGTGCCCCAGGGCCATTAGGGTCTGAACCGTGTGCACCCGGAAGGTCACCTCCCCCCGATGTGCAGATGAGGAAACTGAGGCTGGGGAGGCCGGCTGTCCCTCCATCATCAGGTCATCATGGGGACTGACTGAGTTTGTGAATGTAAGAGCCCAGCCCCACCCCTGCCCCAGGCGAAGTGCTCGGTGACTGTTGAGAGGGGTTTTCTACACCCTGAAAGGACACGGGTCCTGGGAGGCCCCCGACCCCCAGCACTTTCCTTGGCAGCCCTCCTGACTGCTGTTGGGCCTTCCCGAGTGGACCCCGGAGGTCAAGCCATGGCATTCCTTCTGTTCTCATCTCCCCTCCTTGGTAAACGTCGAACGGCATTAGAGACCTGTCACCTCCTCTGAGCAGCCCTCCAGGTTCATCCAGACAGAGCTGAATCTGCCCCAACAGGTTGACTGCCTTGCCTCTGGGTTATCTGTCAGGTAAAACCCTTGTTTTTCCAAGTGGACTGCACGCTCCTGTTTCATTCATTCATCCATTCATTTATTTGTTTGCTCCCTGAATGAGTGAATGAACGTGCATTTGTGAGCCAGGCCCTAAGGTGTGCACTGATCAGAGAGGGTGGGGACACTGTCTCTTTGTTTCCAGATCCCCTGCGCCCATCACTGTAGCTGTGTAATCAAGGCTTGTGCAATAATTGGATAAAAACAAAAACTAACAAGCACAGTTAACATTAGTATTAAAGCGTAATTAATATTAAATAAGAAGCAAATTCAATAAGCGTCCACCTCAGGCTGCAGTTTTCCTCCCTCATCACGACTCTGGGATGTCGGTGGGGTCATGTTCCTCTCCCATTTCATGGGGAGAAAGCGTCTGAAGAAACCCAAGAAGCCTCTGTGATGCTGCTGGGATGCAGAGACCCACTTAACAGGGTGGGGCCAGGGGGGCAGGCAGTGGTCACCGGTTGTCATGGGCAGGCACTGGGGGAGACGGACTCAGCTTCAGAGGAAACTCGGGAGAGAGGAAGGTGGGAGGTAGTCGTGGATGGCTTCCTCGAGGTGGTGGGGAGGAGACGGCCCAGAGGACACCCTCAGAAGCACCAGAGCCCCCATTCCCACCAGCTGCAAAGGGGCCCTTCTTTCTCCAAATGAGGCTGACCACACATGCCCTGGGTGCCAGGGAGCCGAGAGAGGGAGTTGCCTACCTGTGTTAGGCACCTGCGACCCCAGGGCACATGTGACCATGTCAGGAATGCTTGTCACAGCTTTGGGGTGCCATTTGCATCTTCTGGATAGAGGACAGCAGTGCCTCCAGACGTCCTGCAGTGCCCAGGACAGGTCGTCCCACAAACAGTGGTCCAGCCCAGATGTCCACGTGCGGAAGCTGAGAACCCCTGCGTGGGAGGGAGGGATGGGCAGGACCCGCTGAGCACGTGTTTGGTGGCGGGGAGGGGCGGCGGGCTCTGAGGGCAGAGTTCTGGCTGTGCTACCTGGTAAACGGCGGTGCCCCCCGGGTGCGCTGATGGGTGTGCCGTTTTGAGGTGGGCATGGGCTTAGCAGGGGCTGTGTTGAGTTCTGCTGTGAGCTGGCCGTGAGGGTGGTCAGGCCCGGGGCTGGAGAGCTGAGTCCAGATCTGTGAGGTGGGGTTGTGCTTGTGAGTGACCCCTGCAGGGACAGTATCTGGAACTGTGGTGCTGGATCCCCAGGAGAGAGTGACAATGAGGACCCGCCGTAGGCACTGAGCCCTCAGCCCTCCGGGCGGGAGCAGCAAGAGAGAGAGGTCCCTGTCCTGGTCAGCTCAGGCTGCCATAACGGCCACCACAGACCTTTGTCCTCTCCCAGTCCTGGAGGTTTGGGCGGGGCTGGTTCTCCTGAAGCCTCTCTCCTTGGCGTGTAGATGGCTGTCGTCTCCCCGTGTCTTTATATGGTTGTCCTTCTGTGTGTGTCTGTGTCCTGATCTCTTCTTCTGAGGACAGGAGTCATGTAGAATTAAGATCACACACCTGTAACTTCATTTTACCTTAATTACCTCTTTAAAGATCACATCTCCAAATACAGTCACATTCTGAGATACTGGGGTCAGGACTTCAATGTATGAATTTGGAGGGGGACACAGTTCGGCCTATAACAGGGCCTCAGGGAGGGGGGAGGTTGACCCCAAGAGGAGACATTGCTTGCGGGGCGGCGGTAGGCAGCTGGTGATGGCAGAGCCCGTCTGCCAAGCTTGACACTCAGCTCTGCTGGGTTCTTCTGGGAAGAATTTCCCCAAAGAGTGTTTTGTCCCCTTGCCAGTGGTGGCCGCCCCATCAGCTTTATGCCAAATTGGGTTTGCAGCCGAGCTCTGGACACTCGACTTGGAGATTCAGGCGAGATGGTGCCCGGGATGGCGGGTTTCACAGCTGGACCACAGGAGGGGACATTGGGTGTACTGGAAAAGGGATGGCTGGGGACGCATGTTCACCTGTGTGTCCGTGTGTGTCTGTGTGTGTCCATGTGCGTGCGGTCCAGGCTTGTGTGGCCTGCACGTGGAGTGCCTCTCGGGGGTCGGAAGAGTCCTGATTCCCAGCAGGACAGCTGGGGTGGGAGGTGGAAATGACTCGGGGAGGCTCTCTACCCAAGCGCCCGCCCTACACCCGCTCGATGCTCTGTGGAGGTAGTGAGTTCCCCGTCACCGTTTGTGTTCAAGCTGAGGCTGGGAAGCTGTGGATGGCGGGGGTTAGAGCAGAGATGTCCATCAGGCAGGGTGTCCCCCGGCTCTGTCTTCCTGCGCGGCTGGGTGGAGCCTGGCCTCCTCACTCTGCACCCAGGCCCGGGGAGGTGGGGCCAGGCGGCCGCAGTGTGGGCTCGAGTCCTGCAGGCGTGTGTCAGGTCCCCGAGGCACCGCCCAGTGGCTGGTTACCTGGGGCAGGTGCGCCGACACCTCTGAAACGTACATCCCCTCGTGGGTAACATGGCGGAGTGGGGTCGCCTCTCTCGGGGGGTGTGGTTGGGGTAAATGACCAGCCCAACGGGGACCGGGGGGCTGGCCCAGGCTCGGCTCCTGGCTGTCCAGCATCACGCCCGGCACTTCCCATGGCCTCGCCCGCAGCCCAGTGGGACTTGGGTCTAGGCTCTCCCCCTCTCGGTGGGGTTGCGCAAGGGTGGGGTAACGGCAGCAGAGCCTCTGTTCTTGTCAAGTCCCCTCCTGATGGGGACACAGGAACTTGCTGTAGTGGAGACAGAACCGTGACCTGCGTTGTAGGATTTGCACAGATGACTTCATGGACTTCCGGCAGTGCCGGCTCGTTTCCAAGTTACCATTTTCTTTCTCCCCCATCCACAGATGCAACCATCCCCTGCCCCCGAGGCCCCCTCTCAGGACCCTGTACCCCGTGCAGGCCACCATATGGGTCCCTCCATCCCCTGCAAAGGCCCCGTTTCACCTCAGCCTCATTTACACTCAGGTACAAAAGACTGAGGATGGTAATGTGCTTGCAGCCAGGCGTGGAGACTGCTGCCTGAGGACTTCCGGGCTCCCCGGGTCCCCTCAAGTGGGCTGGGTCTGCTTTTGACTGTGTGAGGAGGACCCTCCTTCTCCCTCCTCCCTGAAATCTGCCCTTCACAGACTCAGGAGGACCTTCAAGGTCATCTGCCCTCCCCCCACCCCCATCGGCTGCAGGGGACCCTCCCCAGCTGCCTGACAGTTGTCATCCGTCCTCTGTGTGATGCTCCTGGTCCAACACTGGAGCCTCCTGTGAGGTTCCGGACCTCTCCAGGTTCTTCTGTAACTTCACCTCCTTCATAATGCCCACTCCAAACTCTTAAACTATCGATTTTGTCTTCCTCATAGGTTATCTTATGATATTAAAGGACCCACCATGCTTCAGCCACACTGAGCCCCTCTGAGCAGTGGCCCCAGCTTTCCCTAAGGGATGGTCCTGAGAGTTCTGGAGGTCAGAGATGTGCAGGGTTGGCCTGGAGACCACTGGAGAGAACTAGGGGGTCACAGCCTGAGCTGGTCCCTGGGGCTCCGCTGGAGGTCCCCCACTCTTTGTCCCTGGACACACAGCTCCTCTGCCTTCGCCTCCTGTGGCCTGAGTCCAGCCTCCTCTTGACTCCTAAGCCACGTAGCTGGGCCCTTTGCCGAGAGCTCTGCCAGCATCTTGTCATTGTCTTTCCCCCCCCGTCCCGCTTGCACAAGATGGGCACATGAGCACCTCAGGAGACAGTGCCCAGAGGAGGTGGAGGGACCTGCCCCAGCCCATATGCTGGGTGAGTGGGTGATGGAGCTGGGCTTTCGGCCCAAATCCGCCTGACCCCAGAGCTCTCCCTCAGCCATCTCGCTCTTCCTTCCCTATGCCCCGCCCTCCCCACCTCCATCAGGGCATCCTTTCGTTATCTCTGCAGATCCCACGACAGCCCCGCTTCTGAGACTCTGAGAAGCAGCGATGCCTCCACTGTTCTTCACCCTTCTTGGTTGGCTTACAAAGTGCCAGGCACGTGTAACGAGCTTCGTAAATACGATGTAACAATAGCAACACAACTAAAATAGATATTTCCCGTGAGAAAGAGGAACTTCTTTGGGTGCTTTGGAAGCTGGCATCATTTATTCTCGAGTCCACTTTTTAGGGACAAGACTATCAGTAACAAGCCATCTATCATCAGGAGCGGTGTCTGAGATTACACGAATGTTCTCTACATTCGTGTAGAGAATGCATGTTTCCCAGCGCCGGAGAGGCGATGGGACAGTTCTCAAAACCTGAAACCTTGGAGGAACACATCCTTCCCAGAACCAACTTCCCTCCGGGACTGAATGTTTATCTCCTTCAGCATCAGCTGCTTTCAGTTGTATTTTTAAGAGACTTCTTTCCAGAGAAAAACACAGCTACTATTTTTGTGCTTTTTTTTTTCTTCTGCAAGATGAGAGTAACAGCCGTTCTTCTCAGAGGGTTACCGTGCGAGCAGCATGAGACAATTCGTGTCGAGCGCTAAGCCCAGAGCCCCGCGCAGAGCTGGTGCTTAGTCCGTGTGGGTGATGGTTCTGGCACCCGCTCTGCCCTTTCTGTCCATGATCAGCTCTGTTCAGCCCTTTCTGTCCATGATCAGCTCTGTTTCCATAAATATGCATTTGTGCTGTGGCCCTTATCTCTTCACATGATTGTGTAAGAACTTTCCCGTGAGCATCTTCCCGGCCTGACAGCCCTGGCACATGGTACCCGGGACCCATGTGCTGAAGGGTCACTGGTCTACAGCATCCCTTCTGCCCCGCCGAACCCATCCTATATCTCTTGTTAAAAATGGACATAAAACAGGATTAAACTGGGTCCCGGTGGGGAACAGGAGACGTTCCTCAGCTCTCAACCCTGGAGGCCTCTGGGGAGCTTCCTAAAACGTTACTGATGCTGGGCCTCCTCCCCAAAGATGCTGATTAGTGGGTCTGCTGCGGTGGAGCTGAGGCTCAGAGTTTTGTAACCATCCTTTCCCCCAACCAGGTGGTCCTCATGTGAGGCCTGGGCTGAGAACCACTGGCGGGAATTTGCAGAATTGACTTTGCCTTTCCAGGGTCTTCTAGACCTTGTTCTGAGTTGGCTTCGGTGGTGGGGATGGTTACTGAAATCAGGATTCTCGCCCAGCTCATGTCTGTTTGCCTTTGCCCAGAGAGATATGGAGAAGACAGGCTTGACCCCGGGATGGACCAGCTCATGCTGGGGCCTGTCTCAGACCTTTGCCCCCACCTGCAGAGGAAGCATGGGAGGGATGGCCCAGGGTACCTGGCAAGGCGGGCTGGCAGACCCGAGGAGTCTCCTCAGCCGCTGGGGCAGCTGCCGGTAACATCCTGGGTGCTGCCCAGAGAGGGAACAGACACCATGTTGGGGGGTCAGTAGCTGAGCCGAGAGGACCAGCTGGGCTGGGGGCACTTTGGTGGCTGGGGGCTGCCGTTCCTGGATGGCCTGCCTGCTGTCCCGCAGCAGCAAGGCTGCAAGAGGGCAGTGGGGACCTGGTCACGTCGGCAGGGGCTGTAGCATCAGACATGCAGAAGCCCTGCTCCCCACTCCTGGGGAGAGAGCGTTCCCACCCACAGGGCTACCCACCCACCGCTTGTCACCACTTCACTCCTCCGGAATGCTTGCGGGCGCGTTGCCCAGGCAACCAGAATGCCAGCGCGTTGCTATCCTTCAGTCTCCTCCAAGCACCTGTGAAGCCTGTGAGCACCAGCCCCCGTGCTCCAAGTTCTGCAGACGCCCCCCTCCGGAGCTCCCGGGGAAGGAAGATGGGCCCCTGGGTGCCATCCACAGCCACGGGGGGAGCGGAGGGACCACGGCTGGGAGCCGAGCCTAAAGCACTCACCATGGAGTCCCCGTGACACACTGTGGTGTGGGTACCCATGTTCACCCCATTTTACAGGTGGGGAAACTGAGGCTCAGAGAGGTTCCACTGATTGCCCAAGCTCACACGGCTAGCAGGTTGGAAGTCAAGTAGCCACACAAGGTCGGCTTGTCACCACCACACAAGGCCGCTTCTGGAGCCTGTGTGGATTAGTCATTTCCAAGTCTCTCTCCTCCTGGGGATAAAGATGGTCATTCCCACCTCACCAGGCCCCAGGAGGAGCAGACCATCCGTGTGCTTCAGCCCTGTGGACCTTTGGGGCTGGATAAGTCTTTGTGGGCGCCTGTCCTGTGCACATGGATGTTTTGCAGCCTCCCTGACCTCTGCCCACTAGATGCCAGCAGCAGTGCCTCCATCCCCAGCTGCTGACAACCAGGAATGTCTCCAGACCTTGCCGAACGTCCCGTGGGGGCATGATTGCCCCTGTGCGAGCACCGATGGTGTGAATGCACTGTGCTGACTGTACAGCGTCACTGACATGCCAAGGCTTATCGTCTTCTGCAAGAGCTTGTGAAGTAATTCCCTGGGACCTGCAGGGCCCTGACGGCTGGATGAGGTTGAGAGTGGCGTGGATCCCACCTGCTCAGGTCCAGCGCCCACCCAGCTGCCTCCCCGTGGGCGGAGCCTCTGTGCAGACTGTCCAGGGAGTGGAGTCACCATGGTTACAGGTTATAGCGGGTTTGTTCCTGCTCTGCTTTTTCTAGTGTGTCCCTGTCCCCACAGGTCTAGGGGTGTTGGGACCTAGTTTCTGAGCACAGAGATCATAAGTCCCTGAGTCCTGGACTCGTGGCGACCCCAGCCAGGCCCCTTCGTTTGTGGGTCTCTTGTTGTCCACACCTGGGTAATGAGGGTTTGGGATGAAGACACCCACCCACAGATGCTCCAGGACAAAGGGGTCCGTCAGGAGACCGGTTTCCCTGTGCTTCACCCACTGCAAGGCACCCAGGAGTAGGAGGGTGTCAAGAGGACCCCAGCCCCCGGGGCTGACCCCACATTCCGGGAAGGAGAGTAGCCAGAGACATCTGGTCATGTTGGAGGTTTCTTTCCTGAACTGCTCCTTCTCCGTGTCAGAAACCACGTGTGCGCCCGACATCCACTGGGGCCACGGATGACCAAAACCTAGGCACCCAGAGCGCCTTTCCTGAAAGGGAAAGATGCTTTAATCCCCGCGAGTCCTGGGGCCAAGTGCGGAGCCGCTCCTACAGGACATCACAGTGACATTGGGCTGGGAGCACCAGTCGAGTGATTCACGGCTGCGTTTGTTTCATTAGGAAAATTGAACCAGTTACTGCTTTCCAGAAGAAAGCACGTGCTCTGCTCCCTTCCTGAGCTGGTGCGGGGGGATAGAGGCTGAGCCACCTGTGTCCGTGAGAGGGGAGGGCGGGTCTCTGCTCCTGAAATGTAGCCAGAGCCCCTGCTGCACTGTCCTGTTGGTGATGGGGAGCTGGGGGTACACGGGTTGGAAGGAGGCCCCCCCGAGGGCTCCTGGGCACCAGAGGGTCCTGTACGGAGGGCAGGGGGAGATGGATATCTCATGGTGTTGGAAGGCCGCGTCCCGCTCTCTCCAGGGCAGAGACCTTGGGGCAACACGGAATCAGGGATACCAGGACCTTTCCCCCACCAGGCCCCAAGCTCTCCCTTCTCACCTAGAACCGAATGTCTCTTCCTGGTGGGATGTGCCTTCTGTCAGGAGAAGATGTGGTGGTGAAACAAAGGCTCACCTACTGGGAGTTTCACTTTGCCCAAAGGTCAGAGTTGAGTGTGGCCGCCGTCTCCCCTTAGCCACAGCTTTGGGGTCCAGGATTTGTCCTCAGAAGGCTTGCTGCCTCGTCCATCCATCCCGGACCCCAAGCCTGCCACCCCTTGGTCTCTGGTCTTTGCGAAGAGCAGCATCTCTCTGTCAGGCTCTAGGAGAGGGGGTATCTCTGAACGTCCTGAGAGCAAATCTCATGACTTCTTCCCTCCAGCTCCCTGAGTGGAGATCCCACGGCTGGAGCACCCCAGCTTCTCGCTGCCAGCCCACACCCCGAAAGCACTTGGAACGTAGGTTTTAAAGGAAGGGAAAGTCCTGCCTGTCACCCACCATCCTCTTCGTTTGGGACAGTGGCTTCCTTAGATTTGTCCCATTCCATGGCTTGACTGCAAAACTGGTGAGGTTTGAGGAGTTAAAAACAAAGTGGGTTTTCCCCGCAGAGTGTGTGCTGTGCTTGGGGTCCTGCTTCTTAAATGAGCATGCAGAAAGGGGAGGGTCATCACTTTTCAGTGGAGACGCCTGGCAGACAGGACACCACAGGTGGCTGAGGTCATCAGCAGAGGTGGGTCGTGTTGACAGCAGGCACCCCGATACCATGTGACAGGAGGGCTGCGCCTCTGAAGTTCCTCCCAAGAACCCATCACCCCAGTCTAACCAAGAGAAAAACACCAGACAAATCCCAGTAGAGAGACAGCCTACAAACTACCTGATCTGTCCTCCTCAAAACTGTCAAGGTCATCGAAAGAAGGCAAGTCCGAGCATCCATCACAGCCCAGAGGTTCCCGAGGAGACGTGGTGACTAATGTTATGTGGGATGCTGGAACAGAAAACTGGTGAAACCTTAATACAGTATGGAATTTGGTTCATGATCATGGACCCGTGTTTTCCCTTAGTTTTGACAAATTCCCCATGGTGATGTGGGATGTTCACATTGAGGCCTCTGGGAGAAGAGTACACAGGACCTCTCGGTGCCCTTGTGCAATTTTTCTATGAATCTAAAACTGCTCTAAAAAGAAAAGCTTATTTAAACAAACAAACCAACAGAAGTGGGGTCTGGACACAGGGTCATGCTGAGGAGGGGCAGGTAGACTCAGCAGGGGCCCCAGGTGAAGGGATGCCCATGTCTGCAGGGGGTTCGTGACGTCCACATAGGAACACGGACTCCCCCAGAGCCAGCTCTGTGCCGGAGGAAGCACGTCTGTGTCTGTCCCACCTGCGTCCTCGGAGTCATTTCAGGCTGTACTCTGTCCGTTATTGATCACAGATGCACGGTTCTTCTTAGAAGATGAGGAGACCTCAGTGCCACCTGCTCCAACCATCTCGTATAAGGATGGGAACCTGGGGCTTGCGGAGTGGAAGCAACAAGCCCATGCTCAGGCCAACCTCAAACAGAATTGTTCCCACTGTGGCTTGTCCCCCGAACAAGCTGATGGCAAGCCCAAGAGAGACATCACGGGTGGGGGTCTTCCTCAGTCACCCAGTGCTGGGGTTGTACGTGGGGTGTTTGTCACTGCCAGTGGCAGGGCTGGGACAGGCCGGCCACCTGTCGGACACCTCTCAGGTTCTGCCCCGTCCTGGAGATTCCGGGATGGCCTCTGGGCCGTGCAGACTCCTGCATAAACTGCTGGCCCAGCCCCAGTGCTCTGGCAAGTGGATACCAGCTGCTTGCAGAAGGCAGCCCTGCAAACTCCTTGCTTGGAGCAAAGCGCACCCTTAAGTGGAAGAGATGTCTTTGTCTCCGTTAATTGACAGTGATTTTCTTCAGTGAAGAAAATATACAGAAGGTATCAAATTGAATCTCAATTTGCTGAATCTTATTAAACTGTTCTTGGGAAAAAAAAGATTTCAATAAAAATTTAAAAGGGAGAGAAGCAAAAAAGCTGCCAACTAGAAAATAAAGTGGGATGGAGCAGTAGTTCCCAGTTTGGGAGCAATCAGGTGGGGGTGGCTGGGGGCTTTTGTTCTTCATTTGAAAGTCTAGGCTGGGATGCTGCCGAGGGGGAGCCATCCGGGGCCCGTCTGTCACAGGGTGTAGACGACGCGGCAGCCGAGCGCTCAAGCAAGGATCGTGTGGATGAATCTGAAGTCTCCACTGCACGTCCATTGCCAAGGCCGGCTCTGGCCCCAGCATCCTTTCTTTCCTCCCACCTGCCAGGGTCAGAGAACAGGATTAGAACGCAATGCAGTGTGCCCCAAGTCTGTCTACTCACTACCCCGGCACACATCCACGCCTTCAGATGTAAACTACATACCCTAAAATCCACATCTTTGAAGTGTAGACGTCAGTGCTTTTAATGTATTCACCAGGTTGTGCAACTGTCCCCACCATTAATTCCGGAACACTCTTATCACCCCTAAAGCAAACCCTGTAACAATTAGCAGTCACTCGCTACCCTCCCCTGCCCCCAGCCCCCGGCAGCCACCAATCTACTTTCTATCCCTGTGGATTGACTGCTTCTGGGCATTTTTTGTAAACGGAATCGTACAACCTGTAGCCTTTTGTGACTGGCTTCTTTGTGACGTTTTCAGGGTCCATCCACGTGTTAATGTATATCAGCACTTCTTTCCAAATAACGTTCCACTGTAGGGCTGGACCACCCTTCTTTACCCACTCATCAGCTGATGGACACTGAGATTGTTTCGGTTTCCTCTGTTATGAATAATGCTGCTGCGAACGTTCGTGTACGCATTTTTGCACCCAAGAGTGGAATTTCTGGGTCCACTTTGAGGAACTTCCAAACTATTTGATGGCTGCACCGTTACACATTCCCACCAACGATGCCCGAGACTTCCAGTCTTCCCACATCCTCGCCAGCACTCGGAATTGTCCCTCTGTTTGCTTGTAGCCATCCTCATGGGGCTGAAGCGGTGGCACTTTCGTAAGGCATCTGTGGATGCCCCAGAGTTTTGGGGAAGCCGGCCGCACTCGGCCTGCACCATGGCCTGGCCTCCTTGGCGTGTCACCCGCTGGCTCTGATGGTTAGTGGCTCTGAGGGCCTCCCCTGCAGATGTGTGGGGTCCTCTGCCATCTTGAAAAATGGCTGATGGCACCGTGGATGCCTTCCTGGGTGAGAGGATCTGTGAGTGGTCCTCCAAGAACCTCTTAACCGTGAAACGAGAGTGGAGTTGGGGGCTTCCCAGCCCTGTGCTTAGCAGTGTCAGAGGGACACTGCAGAGTGTTCCTGGGGTCCTGCCTGGTTTCAGGACCAGCTGGAGGGATGAGGACAGAGGTCACTGGCCGCCCCTCACGTGGTCCTCGCAGATGTGGCTGAATCCTCACACCAAGATGCGTCTTCACCCCAGGGGATCCCCCACGGGAGTGTGGGAAGGTCCAGATTGAGCACAGAGGCAGCAGGCCTGGTGACAGAGCAGAGGGTTCGGGGCCTTTGGCCCCTGTAGAGAGACCAACGATGGGTCCCCTGCAGGCCGCGGAGTCGGCCCCTGACCTCCCTATGGGAGGGTCTCCCTCTGCTCCCCACCCAGGCCCTGCGTTTCCTGGCTCCTGGGTGTGGGTGGAGCCTCTGTCCTGACCTGTTCACCGGCCTCTTTATTTTCCCTCTGTGAACAAATCTACCAGTTCAAAAAGAAAGAAAATGGACTTGAAGAGGAAAAACAAATCTAGCTCTCCCCGCTGTTGCGACGGGTTGGCTTTTCTGCATAACAGCTGGGTGGCGTGGAAAAAGAAGGGTTTCCATGGTAACCAATTACAGCTCATGATTGGTGGAAAATGGCAGAACTATCCTGCATGTGAAGTTGTGCGGGGCAGGCAGGCACAGGCTCAGGGGCTGCGGGTTTAATTTCCTGGGGCGATGCTTCTCCAGGTAGTGGTGGCAGGCAGGTTTGCGTGACTGCTGTTCATTCAGCCTGCCTGGCAGGGCCTGGTGCTACCTGGTGGAGTCTAGTAATGCCTGGTGGGGCCTGGTGAGGCCTGATGTGACTGTGGTACCTGGGAGGGCCTGGTGAGGCCTGGTGATGCCTGATGTGACTGTGGTACCTGGGAGGGCCTGGTGAGGCCTGGTGAAGTCTGCAGGTACCTGGGGAGGCCTGAGGGTTCCGGTAGTACCTGGTGGAGCCTAGTGGTGACTGGTGGGGTATGGTGAGACCCGGTGAGGAGGTGGGGTATAGGGAGACCTGTGGTGCCCTGTGAAGCCTGGGGGTACCTGGTGATTCCTGGGGATGCCTGTTGAGGCCTAGTGATACCAGGGGGTGCCTGGTGAGGCCTGGTGGTGCCTATTGGGACCTGGTCCTACCTGGTGAGACCTGATAATACATGGTGAGGTCTGGGGGTTCCTGGTAGTAACCGGTGGGGTCTGGAGGGACCTGGTGAGGCCTGGTGAGGTGGTGGGACCTGGTGAAGCCTGGGAGGACATGGTGAGGCCTGGGGGCGCTCAGCAGTGCCTTGTGGTACCCGATGGTGGCCAGTGGTGACCTCCAGGCCGAGGCACCACACCTGTGGGAAGCAGCATCTCATTTCCCTGAGGGCTGCGCTCGCGTTCAAATGCAGAGAGGTGGGAGAACTTGAGCTTCTAAGGCATCCCCCTCACTGAGCCACCTGTGGCCACAGAGGAGCCGCCCTTGGTGTGCGCCTGGGGGCACCTTGCGCCGACCTAAATCTCCGTGTGCAGCGAGGCTGGCCTGGTCCCTGCACCACGCGGGGCTGGCTGTGCAGAGAAGTCGCACACCGGCAGCCTCTTGGTGCGGAGGCATTGGCATGATGAGCAGTTCCTAATTTCTGCAGTCAAGCACTTGCGTTCTGATTGAAAACCTGGGGCCTTGTTATTTGAGGATTTGTCCTTTTCAGCAATTAGTGCCCATTAATACAAGTTTCTTCCTTTCAACATGCCGGGGGGACAGCACGTTCCTCAGTGTCAGTGAGGGAAAAGTCAGCCCCAGGCACGTGGACACACTCACACAGACACGGACTGACTCAGTCCCTTTGAAAGTCACGTGACACCCTTGGAAGAAAACCTGCCAAACTCCGCTTCCCCAGGCCTGGTTCCACAGTGTTTCTGGGCTGGCGACTCAGTGCAAAGCACATGCTCTCCCACCCCCACCTGCGACCGTCCCTAAGTTCTGGCTTCGTGTCAATTTCCAGACGTGGCCTTGGTGACGAGCTCTGACTTCGAAGGGCGCCTGTCCCAGGTCCTCAGTTACCTAAGCCGGCGGCAGGGCGCGGGGCCCGGGTCCCCCCACCCTCTATGTGCACTGCATCCTCCCCTGGCTCTATCCTCGCCGGGCCCAGGGCGCGCTCAGCCTCGCTGCCCTCGCCAGGCCGTGCGGGTGCGCCCTTCCCGGCCTCCCCGCGCTGAGGAGGTGGACGACAGGGTTCCCAAGGGCACCTGCACGGGAGAAAAATGTCAGCAGAACAAGCACTTGGGCAGAGTGGGCGCCTTGATGGACTTTCAGCTTCCCCGCGTGTGTGTAACGGCATCTGAGGCCATGAGCCTGCTTTCAAATCGGCACATTCAACTGAGATACGAGGCGGGAGAGGGTGGGGCTGGCAGAGCGCGGGGCCTGGCCTGGAGCAGTAGATGCTGGGACTCTGCTCCACGTGAAGCCCCACAGGCTGAAACCCCTGTCCCTCCAAACCTCGGCCCTGCCGGCTGCAGGCTTAGCATCACCCACCGCGGACCGCGAACGTCTGTGACCTAGAGGGAAGTGCCCGGCCTTGGACCCAGGGTGTGGACCACGTTCCAGCCCTGCCGTTCCCTCCCCTCTTGGTGCCTCTATTTTATTAAGGGTCAAAGCAAAGTGGGGATGGAAGGCCCGTGAGGTCATCTCTTCAGCTGACAGATGGGGGCTTTGGAGACTCGGTTTCCCTCCTGTAAGCGGACGCTTTGTCCTCAGCCGGCCGTGTGCAGGCAAGCTCTTTGGAGGGGAAGCCGGGTCCTGAGCGCATGTGGTTTGGCCTGTGCTTCTAAGATGCTAACAGACCGCGCTTGAGTCGGCCTTTGAAGTGAACTAATGAAGGGTTTCATTCCCCTTTGGAAGCTGGGATTAGCGCTTATTACAAGAAGAGCATTTCCTCGTCCTGGTGGGGGGTGGAGAGAGCCCCCCAGGCAGAGGTGCCCCCCCCCCCCCCCACTGATGCTTTTCTCTCTTTCCCACGCAGTTCCATGTTCATCCGCTGGCCCGGCTGCTCTCTAGGAAGCCATGCTTGGATCCTTATAGCCATGTTTCAGCTCGCCCTGGATCTGCCCGCGTGTGAGTCCCTGGGCCCGGGCCCCGAGTTCCGGCTGCTGCCCCGGCTGCCCCACCGGCCGCCCCGCGTGTGGAGTTTTAAGAGCGGACAGCCTGCCCGGGTCCCAGCGCCCGTGTGGAGCCCCCGGCCGCCCCGCTTGGAGCGTGGTCACAGTCACGGGCAGATGCTGAGTCCCCGGGCCCGACGGGCGCACAGACCCAGGGACCAGGTGGCCGCTCTGGGGCCCAAAGCGGGGCTGGCCAAGCCCCCAGCTGCTGCCAAATCCAGCCCTTCCCTGGGCTCCTCCTCCTCCTCCTCCTCCTCTGCGGGAGGCAGTGGAGCTCCCACGGACCAGCAGGCCCTCCTGCGGCGGGGGAAGAGGCACCTGCAGGGGCCCGCTTTCAGCAGCTTTGACTTCCGAGGCAGCAGGCCCACCACAGAGACGGAGTTCATTGCCTGGGGGCCCACGGGGGAGGAGGAGGCCCCGGAATCCAATACATTTCCAGGCGTTTATGGCCCCACCAAGGTCTCCATCTTCCAAACGCGGAAGACAGCTGTGGCCACCGCCACCGCCACCGCCACCGCCACCACGGCCACCTCCGTGACACTGCAGACTCAGGGGGTCACCGAGCCCCTGGACCCCAGGAGTGGGAAACCGGTTGGGGTAAGCACAACGGAGCCTTCCACCAGTCCCAGCAGAGACAGTGGCAAAGTCAGCAAGCCCCCGCGGGTTCTGGGGGAGACCTCAGGTACGCCCACCTCTTTTCTGGTTGGGGCTGGGTTGGGGGGATATTTTTGGGGGGGTGTGGCTTAGGAGGGATGCTGAGCTGTGCCTGGGGAATGCTGTTTTGTGTGACTCTTCGTTTCCCAGCAGGGAACCTAAAGCCATAGCCTCTCAGGGGAAGATGGGGCGCTGTGTGTCTGTGAACTTGCACATGTATATGTCCTGGCAAATCTGGGTTGTGCTCTGCAAGGAAGGGCCAGGCTCTTCTAGCTGCTGGAACGGAGCAGGGAGAGGGTCTCTCCTTAGAGGTGGACCTGAAGTGGGCACTGTACCCACCCTGCCTGTGTAGGGGTGTCTGAGCCCCACCAGACACAGGGAAACATCTTCCTGAATGGCAGAACTTCAGCTCCTGGGCCAGCCTGGGAGTTAGATGTGGGCACATCTGCTGATGCAGACAGGGTATGTGGTGTCTTCAAAAACCCTCAAGGGTATGGCCCTCAGGAGGGGCAACTGCCAGACTGGCCTAGAATTAGCAGTTACCTTAAACAGCAGGAGAGCCTGAGGCCATGTATCAGGAGGAGCTTCCTGTGGTGTTAGCTGAGGCTTTGCGCCCTGACTCAGGTCGGGGGGTGTCTTGTCCCTGAAGGTGGGTTAGGAGGTGTTTGGAGGATGGAGATCAGACAAGTGGCTTTGGTTCTTCTGCCCGTGTCATTTTAGGCGCGTGCAGGCAACTAGCGTTTCTTGGCTTCGGAATATCTCGCTGCAACGTCGTTTTGTTGTTCTCTCTCCTCCTGTAACTCCTCCAATTGCTTCGAAAGGAGTAGTCCTTGAAAATCTCCCAGGCCAAAGCTTGTCCCTTCACTGATAGGCCTGCTGCATGTACCCAGCTTCAGGCCGGCCAGGGGACAGCCAGAATCCTGGACCCCTGTGTTCCCACCCACTGCCAGCATCCTTGGCTTCTGTGAACAAGCCATGGCCCTATGCCCCACCATGACTCCCAGGTTTACAGCTTGTGTCCGTGCCTGCACATCCTAGACTAGCAGCAGTATTTGCTGACTTGCAAAACAGGATGCAAATTCCAGGGCATGAGCCCAAAGGGGTGGGGGCACCGTGCAGCCTCCTCCACCCCCGGCTTGCTTCTCCACTTCCTCAGGGTTTGGACCTGACACGGATCCTCTGCAGAACCCAGAGGACAGAGAGAACTGCTCCCCAGGGTCCCTCCACAGCCAGGTTGCCATGCTGTCCCTTGCACTCTGTGTGTGCACCAGATTCTGTATCCCGGCCGGCAGGCAGGGTATGGTCAGTAGTTGGACAGGTTTCCATGGAGTGGGTGGCCTTTGTTCCATGACCTACTTCCTTTTTTCACCTGGATAAGAGAACTGCAGTTTTTATTCTGCGTGATTCTTCCCTAGAGAGCAACATATCTGTGGAAGCAAAGCCAAGCTCCATCTCAACGCCAGGGGCCGGGGGCCGGGATGGAGGGACGGAGGCTGTGAGCTTGGGGGTGTCACGAGAGAGGGTCTGCAGGGCTGTGCCTCAGCTGTCTTCCACATAGCCCCCTTCTGGGATCTGGAGACACACAGTCCCTGCCGTTCATCTTCTCCGTGCCAGGTGCCCAAGAGCAGTTTACAAAGCAGTAGTTTTTACCTCGATAAACTCGCAAGCCATCATCATAATAGAATTTAGTGGTGCATTCATTTATTGTCATCTCCTCTGCCTACGTCACTTACTATATAGACATGGATGAGAAAACGAGTTACCATTTCTTCCAAATTACATTTGTTATTACTAAAGTTAAATGCCCGGGACAGCATTATAAGGCTTAGCAAATTAATTCATAGTACATTGGATATTGCTAATCCAGCTTGACAGATGCTTGTCTTGGAAAAGATTTATGGTTCTTCATAATATAATCTGCTGCTAGATTAATTTGTTTAGCACAACAAATTTAAAAGGGGGAAAGTATGTGTGTTTGTTTCTAATGCAGAGAAATGTTCATTCTGGGAAGTGATGCTGGATGCTGAGTAGGGGCAGCCAGTGGTTCTCAGCTTCGAGTTCAAGGCAAGGAAAGAGAGGAAATGCTGATGCCCCTAACCGGGCTCATCAAAGCTCAGCTGATCCTACATAAGTGATCCAAACCCCAGGGCATTGAGAGCCCAGGCAGGGGTCCTGCAAATCTCCCTAGTCAGCAGATGTAGACCTAGGCCCCCCAACTCGTTGGAGTATGACTGCTACTCACACTTCTCCGACAGGATTTAAGGCAGCAAGGGTGGTCTTGGGGATCCCAGAGCTGTGGTCTGGGGGGCCTTGTGTGCCACAGTGAGCGGTACGTGCTTCCAGGCTGCAGATCTGCGTGTGAATCTGGGCTCTGCTGCACGTAGCTGGCTGACCCTGGGAAAGTTCTCTTCTCTGTTGACTGCATTTTCTTCATTTATAAAAGTTTAGAAATATCTCTCCTAAATGGTTGCTGTGAAGTCTCAGTAAATCAACCCCAAGTACAAAACACGGTGCCTGGCAACTAAGAATCCTCTATCCATGCCAGATGTTTTTATACCCAGCAAGAGTGACTCTGAAGAGAGGGTTACAGGTGTCAAGGACAAACAGGTCCAGATTTGCCCACTCACAGCTTGGGGGGGGTGCCCCAAAGTCTGGAATTAAGGCTTTAGGAAGTGATATGAAGAATTTGGTAAGTCAATTCTGTTGTCCAAAGAAGTGTCTTTGGAATCAGATTTGGGAAGTTGTTTTATTTTTGCTTCTGTAGAGAAATGTTTAGAAGGGGAATGTCCAAACTTTCCTGTCTGTCCATAGCACAGGCGTTGGTGGGTGTAGAAAGGGCAGGTGGCTGGTGATTTGGGGCACTCTGAAATCTGTCAGGAGCTAACATTATATGGAAAAGCTGCTGGAATTGTCTAAGGGCCCACTCGACATGGAGCAGGAATCACGCTCCACATAAAGTGGTTGGAAAATCTCTCCTAGTTTTAGTGTGGTAGTTGAGAGTGCCACAGCCTGCCTGCCAATTCCTGGCTTCATTTGTATTAGCTGTGTGAACTTGGGCAGCTTGCTTCTTATCTCTGTGCCTCAGTGGGAATTACAGAATTAAAAATCTCATAATGTTGTAAAGATTCAGTGAGATAGTACATGCCAGGTGCTCAGTGCCTGGCACATAAACGTTCCTCAGGACATGTCTGCTGCTGTTAATACGATAATGATGATGGTGGTGGTGATGAAGATAGAGATGATGATAATGATGATGATGATGATGATGATGATGATGATGGAAATAATGGTGGTGGTGATGATGGTGGTGATGTTGGAGATGATGGTGCTGGTGGTGATGATGAAAATGGTGATGATGATGGTTTTGATGGAGATGATGTAGACGATGGTAATTATGATGATGGAGATGATGGTGCTGGTGGTACTGGTGATGCTGGTGATGTGATGACAATGATGATTATTGTCCTTGTGATGATTTGCTGTCACCGGCTTACTGCTCCATGGTGAGGTCATTTGATGAGGTCCCACACTCTCATCCCTGACCTTGGTGCTCCGAGCAGAGGTGTAGATGATGCTTAGCCAGGAACTGCTTGGGATGGAAAATCACCTGGCTCAGGCCTTCACCAAGGCATTGAGCTGCAGCCTCCCACGGTGCTGGCAGAGGCTGAGTGTCAGACGGTCAGCACTTCACCTGAGGTCGGGAAAAGAGGGCTCCCCACGGTGAAGCGCCGTTCTCCAGTGACAGCTCTCTTGCTGGTTGTGTTCTGAGTCTGGAATTACAGTGTCTCCCAGGAGAAAAACGGAGAAACCGAAAGTCATTTCCTGGGCTTTAATCTTCAGCCTCGTAAAGGGAGCTGTGGGCAGTTTAAGCCAGCTGGTCTCAGTCCCCGCGTTTGCCCAGTGCGGGATCTCCTGGGCACTTGGCCTGCCGTCAGTGCTCAGTAAAGATTTCCCAGACCTGACGTTCCTCGACCCTGCCTGCTGGTCCCCGGCTCCTGCCTGCACAGACACGTCTGACGCTTTCCCCACCTGCCTGTGTTCACAACTCCGGGAAGGTGCACTGCCCAGGAGGGCCAGCGTCCCCATTGTCATTCGAGATTTGTCCCCATCTGGATCAGTCACAGATTCGTGACACCCAGCAGCTCAAGGATGCGATGGCTCAGATGTCCTCCCAGTACTGTCTGGTAATTTTTACACTGGAATCCACTCATGCGTTTCCAAGGATGATTTCCAGGTTGCTTTGTCCTTGTCACCAGGGGGCCTTCAGTGTCCTCTTGGTGGGACGGGCTGGTGTCGTCTTCTCTCAGCCTGATGGTCAGATGACCTGAACTGGGAGCGGGGAGACCTTGGGATCAAGTCCCATGATGATGGAGTAGTTTCTAAATGCCGGGATCGGAGGGGAAGGGAGAGAGAAGCAGGTGTAACGGAGAGAGACATGCTCCTTCCCTTCTGTTTAAAGCTGCGACGGCGGTTTAAATGCTGAGCCCCTTTTAATTAACTTGCTGGGTGTTTGCTACCAGGGAAATGAATCCGTCCTTAATTTAAAGATATTTGAGGCAAATGACTCACGAACTTCAAAAGTTTTGAGTGGCTTAATTGGGATAAGAGCATCAATGAACAAGTGAGCTTGTGGAGCTTTCCTAAACAGCCTAAACTCTGTAGACAGCGAGGCTGGTCTTTGGGGTCTTCACTGGGACTTCCCGTGTGGATGCGGTGTGGCTTGTCCTGCCAGCTCTGGTTCTGGAGGGTGACCCGTCCTGGCCACAGGCGGGATCGTGTGCGTCTGCTGATGGCGCCGGGACCTGTCCAGCCTCCCTGAGTGCTCCCCTGCCTTTGCTGAGCAAAGCTGTGTTCACACCAAGTGGATAAATGAGCTGACTCATTGAAGCCGGCCTCGGGTTCTCCTGGAGATGACTCTATCACCGGCTTCCTTTTATTCCTCTCACATGCTTCCTGCTCTGACTTACTGCACTGAGTGCTTCTTAAGCTCTCTGTTTCCCTCAGGGCCTCATTCCCCTTCTGAGAGCACTTTGGGATCGGGAAGTGTCTTTAATTCTTATCCCAAACCATGGTGGCCGTCCTCCTGCGCTTTCTACCTGGGAGCGGTGGCCCTCCACCCACCCTGGGCTGTTGTCCTCCCCAGGCCCTCAGAAGATGCAGGAAGAGACCTGAATTGATGCCTCCTCTACCTGGAAACCAGTGTCCTCTAAAGGTGCCGGTGGGGCTTCCGGTGATCCAGGGCCTGGGGGGCTGCAGGAGACACACCCCTGTAGGGTGCATCTCCCCTCCACGGGAACCGCACTCAGAGATGCTTTTGATATACGGTGGTATATGGTTTCATCCACTCACAGGGGAATGATTTTAAGTGTTGAAATTAAATATTAGACAGAACATCATTTTTAGAATTTTTATTTGACTATGTTAAGAGAACTGGTCTCAGAGTTTCTGGCTTCTGATCAATTGCACAGAAAACCATCCACTCCTTAGTTGACGTTAAATGCTGCACCTTGGGGTGGAGAGGGGCCGGGGGTGGAAAACCCATCCCTGTTCCCTCTTTACAAGGAGCTTAAAAATCTCTTTGGGAAAGCCAGACAGGGAAGGGCACAAGAGACAGATGACAGTTAAGGACGCGAGAGGAAATGTCACAAACACCACATAGGCAATAGCTCAGGTGTTATTCTGGAAACACAGATGGGGGAGGAGGGGCGAATGAGGAGAGTCCTGATGGACGGGGAGGGTGAACAGGGGCAGAGGCCAGGGAGGCCAGCGCTGCTGGAAGCCCAGAGGCCTGCCTGGTAGAGGGAGCCTGGGGTGGGGGTGACCCCGGGACTGTCTTCTCACCTCTAGAACAGGATCTGGAAGAGAAAACCCTTGGGGTCCCTGGTCCAGCTCTGAACTGATACAGCAATGTGAGAGGCATGTGTACTTCTGCTGAGCCCCAGAAGAACGGCTTTGGTGCCGTTTCCCTCCTGTTCTGTCATCAGTGAAAGGAGAGCCCTGGAGAGCTTTGGCATTCCCCGCTTACAGCGTCAACAGCCTGCCAGCCAGCCGGGAGGCCAGGCAGTGGGCCCAGCAGTTCCCGGGCGCAGGCAGGCTCTGGGGTCAGCAGGGTGGTTGCTGGAGACGGGGTTTCAGAGCCTCTGTTTGGGGTGAGACGTCACCCGTTCTGTCCCCCGCCCCTGCCCAGGAGTGGTCCTGGGTTACAGTGACTAACGTGAAAGGGCCCAGGTGATTACACCTGGGGAAGAAACAGTGCTGTCACCTCTGCAGCAGGTAGGTTCCCAGTGAAGGTCAAGGCTCCCCAGAGCTCCCTGCCCAGTTCCGGAGACTCAGCCCCGCCTGCCGGGTGATGGACGTGCCACATGGTCAGACAGGAAGGCCAGACCTCCGATCTTTGCTTTCGATGTGTCTCAACGACTCTCTGCCCTGAAGTCTGTGGTTAGGAGATGATGATCAGTGATAATAGAGGATGCAGCTTCCCTTTCCAGAAGTTTCCTTTGGCAGCAGGGATGCCGAGTCTGTCTGGGGAGCTGTGGGGGGGACAAAGCTGGGGCTGGTGGGGAGAGCCCCTGCCTTGACCGGACCTGCCCCAGGCCCTGGAGGCCCGCCTGCGGCCCAGTGGCGTGTCCTCGACTGTGCGCATGACCTCGGGGAGTCCTGGCTTCCCTGCCTGCAGAACTGGGAAATGCTTTCCACCTCGTGAGGCCGTCCTGAGACTTGACCATGTTGACCCCGGTGGAGCGCAGAGCTTGCAGCAGTGCCGGGGCAGAGCTGATGACGGAGTCCACCTCCTTTTGTGGCTACCTTGGGGGATGGAATGGCGCCAGTGCTGGGAAGGTGCTACTTATTTTGTGTCCTTCAAATGCTCCCCGAAGGTATTAGGATGAGGATGTGCAGGTACCCAGCCAGAATTGTTCTAGCTCTTCTGTGACCTTCCTCTGCCCTGGAAGGCTTTCAGCAATCAGACCTACCCCGGAAACCCAGCAGAAGCCCCTAACGCGCCACATCGGCAGCCCCGTGTGTGGTTTGGGGGGCGTCACACCAAGGGGAGGTCATGAGCTGGAGCATCCTTTGCACGAGGACAGCCTGCTTCTCTCCAGACCGCCCTGGAACACAACCCTCCCCCAATAAGTAGCCCAGGAAGGACTTGCCATGCTCCAAGCTCAGCTTCACCCTCCACGTTCTCAAAGCTGGCCTGGGGGGCAGGGGGTGGTGCTGATGCTGGGGGAGGCTCAGCCATCGAGAGTCGGGGGGCAGGTGGGCCCAGACCCAGCTCTCCTCACCCCCAGGCCAGGGCCCTTTCCGTGACTCCGGGGGGACCCTCCCCACCACACACCCCTGTTGCCTGAAGCTTCAGGACATCCTGAGTGAGGTGGGGACAGGGGTCCTAAGTCTGAGAGGAAGCCGATTGTCTTATTTGCTTGCACTTTCTGGGCCATGTGTGAGGTCCAGTGGTGAAAGAACCTTCCCTGTCCTCTTGGGCCTTCAAGAAGGTCCAGGAGCGGGGGGTCTCCACCAGCAGAGCCTAGGCCGGGGGGGTGGAAGGGTCAGATGCCCACACGGTGTGCTTTCACACGCTGCCCAAAAAGGCCAGCAGCTAGGTCCCTGGCCAGGACTCCAGAGGTGTGTCCTTGGGCCGAGGGCAGAGCCCCTGAAAGACGCACACCTGGGTCCTCTTCTCTATCCCCCATCCGCATGAAGGAGGGCACTGGCATCCTCTGTGGATACGGGGCAGGAGGAGCCACCCCGGAGGACAGAGGCAGCTGGAGAAAGCTGGGCTGGGAGGAGGGTGCCAGAGGGCAGGAGAAGGAAGTGCCGGGGCTCTAGGGCAGGCCCCCTGACCATCCAGACACAGCGCCCGAGTGCCGAATACACATTTGCAAATGCTCCCTTAACTCACTTCCATTGCACCTTTTCATAGAAAATATAGCCTGCCGAAAGCAGTGGTTCTAAACACTCGTGTGGTGCCCTGAGTGTGATTTAGAGGCAACACAGAGGAAGGTTACTTATGATAAAGGCTGCTCTGTGCACATCTTCACTGGGAAGCGTAAGGAGGGGGTCAAAGGCACCCTCCACCCCCGCCCCGGGGCATCACCAGGAACATGATGCCAACACGAGCTGAGACAGGTGTGTCTTCTGGGCCTTGAGGGCAGGTGACTTTCTGAAATGGTGAGCAGCTCTCTGCAACCTTGGGGACAGAAATAATACAGCTTCCTTTTGATGTGCGTGGTGGTTGCATTCTGGGAAACTTCGGTGCTCCTTAAAATCATGCAAAGGATACTCTGGGTCTGTACGTGGCGGCGAAGGAGGGTCTCCGGGCTCAGAGCATTCAGAACGTGCCTGAACGTGCGGCAGGACATTCGCAGTCACGCGGGCCGTCTCTGGGGGAGCACGTCTGCCCCCCGCACTGCAGGGCGGGTAACATCGCAGCCTTACTCGGCTGACGCCAGTCGTCGTGACGACCAAATGGTCCCCACATTCCAAGACGCCCCTGCCCCCCGCGAATCCCGGCTGCAGTCCTAGGCATTCCTGGGCCTCGCCCTCACCTGCGTGCCGCACACAGAAGCTTTCTTCTGTGTGTGAGTGTCCTGGGGCTGTAGCAACAAATCACCCCAAACTGGGGGGCTTAAAACCACAGAAGTTCATTCTCTCCCAGTTCCAGAGGCCAGAGGACCAACATGAAGGTGTGGGCAGGGCTGGGCTCCCTCCACAGGCTCTAGGAGAGCATCCTTCCTGCATCTTCCAGCTGCTGGGCTCTCCCGTGTCCTTGGCTTGTTGCTGCATCCCTCTAATCTCGGCCTTGTCCTCAGTTGGCTTATTCCTTCTGTGTCTGTGTCTCTCCTTATAAGGACACCCGTCGTTGGATTTAGGGTCCACCCTGATAATCCAGGATGGTCTCATATTGAGACCCTTAATGTAATTACATCTGCAAAGGTACTTTTTCTAAATAAGGTCATATCGACAGGTTCCAGGGATTAGGACATGGCTATCTTTTGGGGGGGCTGCCATTGAACCCACTACAATGGGAGGAGCTTTCATTAGCTCTGACTGGGGTTGGCAGTGCCTGGGGATTTTCTCCTGCAGAGGCAGGGAAAATTGCAGATTTTTTTCATCTGCCCCCAGTCCTGGCATTGCTGGAGAGGTAGGCAGGCCTGTGGGGGGAGAGCATTAGCCCAACCCTCACTGCCCCTCCCCCACAAGGCCAGAGCTGCCCAGAGGCCCTGGGAGCCACTGGGGCTTGGAGAAAGTTTCCTTTGTATAAACTGAGCTTCACAGACAAGTCAGAGATCAAAATGCTTGAGCTCCCATTGGCCTCATCCCTGCAGATCATCATTCACTCACTTGTTCATTCCGTTCAAGTGTTTACTGAGCACCTACTATGTTCCAGGCTGTGCAGTGACATCAGAAGACAACACACACACACGGTCTTTGCCCCCTCCGGGGGCAGCAGACAGACAGACACACATACAAACACAAATAAGGAAACCCCACGTACGAACGCGTGCGAGGAGGGTGCACACGGGGTGGGTGGGTGAGTGTGGCCAGGGAGGCAGGCCTCCCCACCCGAGGACCCAAATGATGAGAGTGAGGGAATGACGGGGAAATGGAAGTTGGAGGCAAAGGAAACCGTGTGATGTGATGAGTGACAGAAGGGCTCTGGTGGGCGGGTCACGCGAATTGGAGTCGGGGAGGTCAGAGTGGTGGCTGGGGTGAGGTTGCGGAGTGCTTGGGGGCGGCCGTAAGGGCTCTGGGTTTTATCCTGAGTGTAATGGGGTGAACAGAGCGCCGTGGTCCCGCAGAGGCTCCTAGAGGACAACCGTAGGGGAAGGACAGGAGTGCGGGTGATGGAGGCAGCCCAGCGGAGAGGGGAGGCTGGGGGTGGTGGACTTACTGAAGAATCGGACGGGGAAGTGAGGAGAGAGAACAACCTGGAAGGCCTCCAAGTGTTGGGTCTGAGCAGCTCGTGTCTTCAGCTGAAAGTGGTGCCTTTGACTGAGACGGGGCAGCGTGGGCGGGCACAGATTGGAAAAGTGTCAGCCCCTTTAGCCGTGTCGAGGTCAAGCTGCCGTGTGTGCTGTCCAGGTGGGGACATCTGTGGATTTCTGGACTTGTGAGTTTGCAGCTGGGGAAGGTCTGGCCTGGGGTGGAGACTCAAAGCCCTCTGATGTCTGGGTGTGGAGGGTTGAAATCACCTGGAGGGAGTGTGGGTACCATGAGACGGGGATGGACACAGGGCCCTGGGGAGTCCGGGAGGTGTGAGGAAGAGGAGGAGGTGGGGGGGAGGGGAGCAGGAGGGTGGTACATGGAAGCCTGGAGGGGGGGAGGGGAGGGGGAGGGGAGGGGGGAGGGGGAGGGGAGGGGGGAGGGGGAGGGGAGGGGGGAGGGGAGGGGGGAGGGGAGGGGGAGGGGAGGGGGGAGGGGGGAGGGGAGGGGGGAGGGGAGGGGGGAGGGGGGAGGGGGAGGGGAGGGGGAGGGGGGAGGGGAGGGGAGAGGGGAGGGAGAGAAGGAGAAAGAGGAGGAGGAGATCGTGGTCCAGTGTCAGAGCTCCTGGGAGGCCAGGGAGGTGAGAATCAAGGGACCGTCCCCCTTGTCCTGTGTCCGGGGTGGACTACTGGAGGGTTGGTGAGACGATGCCCCGGTGGAGCGGATTAGGGGGAGAGGGGAGGTGAACAAGTGGAGGCAGAGGGTGGAGCTGGAGATTTTGCACAGTGCGGGCTGCAAGGGAAGGGGGAGAGCGGAGGGGAGAGGACCACAGAGGTGACACAGGACTTTGCTGTCTCGTTTTGCTGTTTGTGACGAGGGAGTGTTCAGGCACACTGCCTGCCAGCGTGAATGGTCCAGCAGAGAATGAAAACTCACGGTGGGGAGAGAACAGAGATACTGTGGAGGCAAAGTCCTTAAAGGACGAGGGGCTGGCCTTGGTGGCCGGAGGCCGACGTCTGTGCTCAGTGGAGAGGGCGGATGAGTTGGGCTTCGGTAGAGAGAGCAGAGGTGATAAGGGGAAGGCAGGTCTGGGAAGCCCTGCTTTTCCCAATGATGCCCCCCCCCCCTTTTAACTTGAGAACCTGCACCAGAGCGGGTGGGAAGTGTCCCCGAGGGGCGTGAAGAGGAGCCTCTGCCCCCTCAGGCGTGGACAGACGGTGGGCAGGTGCACGCAGAGATCAGCTCGGATGGAGGTGGGGCATGTGAGCTGGTGGGAAGGAGGTGTCTAGGGGGTGGGAGACGTGGGCCCGAGGCTTCCAGGGGCAAGTGCGGAGGCCGCCTGGCAAGAGTGAGACCGAGTGTGGGAAGGGCAGAAGCGGGGCGGAGGACCGGAGCCGTGCAGGAAAGTGGGGAGGATGCGGAGGTCCTGGTCAAGAGCAGGTTTGGATGTTTCTCTAAGTTCCAGCAGCCACAGGAGAGCTGCCCCCAAATGTGCAAGCCCGCTTCTGTCCACACTGACACTGGCATGACCCGGCCCCCACCTGTGGCCCCTCACCTGGCGAGGTAACCTTGCTGTCCTCACCTGGTTAGGATGCGGGTCAGCAGACGTGGAAGAGTGTATCCCAGCTGCCACCCTGTACCAACTCCTGCATCCCCTGTACCAGGGCCTTGCAGCCTCCACCTGCCCAGTCAAACCGGTTCTTGGGAAAACATCACCAAGTTCACAGAGCATCCCAGGCTCTTTCTGCTGCCTTCCACCTCGAAGCCGATGCAAACATCAGCCCCTTCCAGGTGTAGGAGTCAGTTTCTCCTCCGTGGGAGCCTTGCCCGAGGCTGGAGACCCTGCCAGCCACAGCATGGCCGTCTGGAGCGCACCCTTTAATAGTCTTCTCTAATCCACACCAGGACTGGCCCTGCTCCTGGCTGAGACTCGGACCTAGTCTTAGAAACGAGTCCCTCACTCTTCCCTCTGAGGCCCAGGCTTTATTGGAAATCACATTCTGTCCCCGGACATGGGTGGACATTCAGGGTGTGTGGACCCCAGGCCCAGGGCTGGTGCTGCATTCAAAACAGTGGTCAGTGGTCAGCTGCCTGCTTGGCAAGACTGGGGTGCACCTCTGGCCAGTGGAGGGCTGACACGTCAGTGGACATCAGGCTGGGCACTGTTTCCAGAGGCTCAGGAGACAATGAGCCATCGAGGGCGACAAGATGCAAGGCCAGCAGCATCTCGGCTCCTCTGGTTTCTCGGCCAGCAGCTGAGGACGGGCTGGTGCCTCCAGTCCATTATGAGGAAAATTGAAGCATCCAGGCAATGAACACACTCTACTCTACCCTGCCACTGCCATGAGCTTCCATGGGGTGGGCGCCATGCAAGGCAGAGCCCCACCTGGAGCAGGTGGAGGGGGGCAGGGAGGCTTTACACTCCTGGGATATCCTGAAGTCTCGTGCCCACCGTCCTTCTGGCCAGATCCCCAGATATCGGTTCTTCCCATCTGCATTTTATCCTTGGAATCTTGATCACCATCGGGACACTTAAAATCCCTCTCCATCCCCCCGAGGTGGACAGGCACCTCTCTGCTCCTGAGTTAAGAACCTGGCAGCCGGGAGGGTGGTGGGGAGAGAGGAGGCCTCCTGGGGTCCGGTCCCTCAGGAGCTTCCTGGGGGAGGAGTGGGTCCTGGGCACAAGGTGGAGAGGAAAACTCCATGAGGAGATGTGGCCCAAGATGGAAGTTTCCAGGGGCTTGATGTTTCTCTCTGAATGGGCTGAGGCAGGGGCACCCCTGGCCATGGAAGGATGGGCCTCATGTCTGACAGCCCACCTGGACCCATCACCCTGATGGTCATTTGTTTATGCACTCACTCGTTCAAACCCACTTACAGGCATCCCAGTTTCCAGGCTGTAATAGTCAGCTGTGCTGTGTAACAAAGTCTGCAAGCTCAGGGGCTGAACACCACCTACTTGTCAGTTTCTGTGGGTCCTTCACTGGGTCCTCTGCTCAGGGTCTCATGGGCTCTGGGCTCCAGAGGTGTCAAGCTGGGAGCAGAGGTCTCACTGCTCTGAGGCTCCTGGTTACCTCCTACACCCAGGCCAGGTGCTCATCTGGAGGCCCGACTAGGGAAGGGCCCACATGCAGCTCATTCCAGGCGTCACTTCCTCGTGGCTGTGAGACTGAGTGCCTCATCCCAGTGAACTCACTCAACTCCCCTGAAACACGGATTTTAGCACCAGCTCTGCCACAGAAGCAACTTTCCTGGAAACGTCCATCTTGGGCCATATCTCCTCATGGAGTTTTCCTCTCCACCTTGGGCCCGGGACCCTCTCCTCCCCCAGCCCACTGTCCTGTGGTCTCTCTGTCATCAGAACCAGCCTCGCTGGGCCTGTCGCCTCTGTCCTGAGGACCCCCGTCAATCTCCCCATCAGCCCCCGATGGTCATGGGGCCTGCAGGACCCAAGGGTGCTGCCCCCAGTCTCCTGCTCCTTCTTGACCTGGCCAGCTTGGAGCCCATTGTTCTGTTGTGTCCTGGGGAAAAAAATTATTGAAATAAATTACACATCAACACCTAGAGATGGATCCTTAATTAATACACTCAGCCATCTCAGCTTCCCACTTGTAAATAGCACCTCCAGTGAATGAATAAGTGGCCTGGCTCCTGACCTCAACACTGACAAGATCTCCATTTTCTTGTGTCAGGGCAGCCAGTCAGAGTGGGAGGAACCCTCGACAGGGTCTGTGTCCCCATGGGTGTCACTACGCTCACCGGGGCACTTGGGTGGTTCAGCTGGAGCATGAGGGCTGGGCATTACTTTAACTTGATCACCTCTGAAAAGTCCTATTTCCAAATAAGGGAACATTCTGAGGTCCTGCGGGTTAGGACTCCAACATAGCTTTTGTGAGGGACACAAGTCCACTCAAAATGCTTGTCATTGGATTTAGGGCCCACTCAGATAATCCAGGATGATCTCATCTTGAGATCTTTAACTTGATTACATCTGCGAAGACCCTTTTTCCAAATAAGGTCACATTCCCAGGTACTCAGGGTTAGGACTTCAGCATCTTTTGGGGGGGGACAAAGTTCAACCCATAAAAGTACCCCCTTCTTTCTTCCCCCCATTGTCAACCAAATACAGCTCCTTTCTCCTGTCTGTGTAGCCCCATGAGAGCAAATCCTTGAGGAGGGGGTGTTTGGTAAGATGGCTGCGGAGGGAAGGGGCTCTTCATCCCTGAGGACAGAAGTTTCCGGAAGTTTTCCTCGACCACACGTGGATTATTTAACGTCCTATCAGAGGAGGAACGGGGAGGAAGAAAGACATGTCTGCAGCGTGTTTAGGGCAGAGGTTCTTGTAAAGGTTGCTTTTGTTGTTGACTTTGACTTTGGGGGAAAAACAACTCTACAAGACACTGAAAGAGAATTCTAGGCAGTGAGCTTGGCACAGCTGTTCCAGAAGCTGGGATTAATCTGCAGCTCACCTAGAGAAGAAGCAGGATGATGGGAAAACGCTTACCTTCCTCTTGATCTCGTCTCATTTTTACAAATTTTAAAGACAAGCAAAAACACCAGCCACTGTTTCCCCTGCTGGATATGTCAATTCCTGGAAGGTGTGCCGTGTTTCCCACTGGTCCAGACATCAGGAACAATGCGGGGCCTCCCCGTTCTGCAGCTGGAGATGGCACCGCAGAACCTGAGGCCCGCCTTTCAGGCCAGAGCCAGAGGGGAGGACGCATCTCCCCAGGAGGAAAACACCAGCCCTTTCTGTCCTGCAGTGCTGAGCCCACACCTGCCAGATGGAGGCAGCCCCATCCTCCTGAAGCAACAAGCATTTCTGGAGCACCTGTCAGGGGCAGGGTGGAGCTGGGCATCCAAAGTTGCACAGAGAAGAACAGACACTCCAGCCCCCCTCTGACGCTTGGTCCTTGAGCAGGTCTCGTCCCCTCCCTGGCTGGATCAAACTTTGCCTGCACTCCTCCTTTTCCTCCAAGGAGAAAGTATGTCCTTCTCCCTTGGGTATCTCTTCTTAGTCTCACTCATAGATTCAGCTTCCGAAATTAAAAGGAGATTGCAGATGCTTTTACCATGATAACATTTTATTGTTGTTTTTTGAAGTAACTGAAGAGCTGACATTTGCTCAGAGTCTTTCAAGATGTCATCTCCAGGGAAGAGCTGCAGCCTCATCTTGGCATTTTAAGCCCACCCCCCCCCCCCCGAGAGCTAAGAAAAGTACAGGATATCAAAGCATCTTGTTGTACACTTTAAATATATTTAAATTTATTTGTCAATGATACCTCAATAAAGCTGAAGGAAAGGAAAAGAAAAGTACAGGGCAAGGCAGGCAGGCCGAGGGGCCATGGGCCTGGTCAGCCAGTCATCATGTCAAGTCAGCTTGAGAAGGAGGAGGAAGCAGGTGGTTTAAGGGACCGTGACCCCAAAGCTGAGCTGGTGGCATATGGAGGCCCGCGGGGCAAGCTCACTCTGACACAGGGTGCTGTTTGCCTGGATTTCCAGAAGGACCAGCTTCTACAGGCTCCCGGCCGCCCTGGTACAAAGGCAGAGGTGCTCACACAGTAGCCTCTTAGGCTGGCAGCTTCTAGAGAAAAGCCGAAGCCAGGCCCTGGGATGGTGTCCTGCTCCCCCCTTTTTCTCGGGTCCGATCCGTCCTAGGGGGCCAGGGTTCTCAGCACTCACCATGACGGGGTCTGGGATGTCCATCACCAGCAGCATCCTCTCCACGCTGCCCATCCTACAAGACCCCTCCCTGGAGGCCAGGGCATCCCCTCCTAATCTTAGCTGTGATAGTAACAGAGAGGGAACCCCCAGAGCCTTGGGATGGCCGTGGGACGTGCCCTCTAGGGAGACAGGCCTCGCTGGGAGGGAGCGATGTGAGCGTGCCTTCCCTCTTGGGGCCAATGAGGTGCATTTCCACAGCCTCCCAGGGTACAAGGACAAGCCTTTCAGCCAGAACCTCTGCTCAGAGGGCCCTTAACACACAGGTTTGGGGACAGCTGTGTCCCCCTCTTCCCCAGAGAGGCTGAGGAAGGGGGTTGCGTGGTGATGTAGGACCCTTGGGGTCAGAGTGTACCGAAGACGCCGTGCAGGTCCAGGGGACCCTAATGCCATCTCATCTTAGGACCCGGCTAGGGTGTCACGTGGCCGACCCGGGCAAGGTCCAGCGTCCCAGGAGGGGGTGGGGTGGAGGAATAGCACAAGATGCTGGAGGGAAGCTTCCTTGCCTGGCAGCTCTGCTCCCGCTGGCGCTCTGGTCCACCGGCTTTCACCTGAGTCCTGGAGCCCAGGAAATTGTGCCATGCATGGCTGGGCCTCCTCGGGGAGTCCACTCCGAGTTACGCTCTGCCCACAGACAGCCTCATCGATGCTAGAACTTTCTATAAACAAGAGCATCACCCCCACCCTGGGTGCCCCACGGTGCCTGATGCCAGCTGGTATAGAGCAGCTTCATAGAAGCAGCACAGGACTGAGATAGCTCACTGGCCCCCTGCGGGACCTGCGGTGGGCCTGGGGCCCTGGGCCTCTGTGTGCACATCTGTAAAATGGGATGACCTCCGTGCCAGGCCTCCCTCGGCACATGGGTAACGGATGCTGGAACTCTGGGTGAGTTACAGTGTGCCGTCATCATCTCCCCTGCGTTCTCAGGAGGCCCTTGGGAGGCAGCAGGGCCCCACGGGGCTTGGCTCAGGGTTTTCACTTGATTTATTTTTTTACGGACATGAAATGCTCCCTTCAGACTGCCTCCATTGTGGAGATGTGGGTCTGTACTTGCCCAAGGTCCCAGCTGCCCTGAGAACCACCGTCTCCAGATCTTGGGTGTAGAAGCAGGTCATCCAGTAGGGAGAAAATGCCCAGGCGAACCCCATTTGCTTGTTCTTTCATTCAATAAATCATTCATTCAGCCAACTAGAATATATCGAGTGCCTGGCTCTGTGCTAGGAGCTGGGGCCTTTATAGTCGTCGGAATAGTCTCTGCCCCCGTCCTCATGAAGCACGTGACTAGTCCAGTGGGAACCAAATACAACTGAGCAGCTGCCTTCCCTGTTCCGAGAAGCCTGTTCTCATTGTTCTGGAAGAACAGAGCGAGGAGAGCTAATCCTGCTCCCAAGCACAGGAAATCCACTGGGCACAACCTGTGGGGAAGTTCCAGGGTATCCTGACCCGCCCCTGAGTGCTCCGGGATGAGCCTCCCCCAGCCCCCATTGGTGGCAGGGCAAGGGCCGGACAAGGCCACTGTGACTTGTGCTATTTCCCAGATGCCAGAGAAGATTCTGGTGTTGTGATCTGCCCACACGCCATCGTCTGTGTCAGAGCCAGAAATAGAAGGAGGAAGATTCTTGCTCTGATTTCTGTGCTCATAATTCTAGGGCAAGATGCCCTTACAAAGTGTGGATCAAAGGAGATGGGGGGAGAGCCGAATGGAGCAGTTCACGCGAGGGCTGTGCCGCACGAGCCGGGCCTTGCCAGTGCTCCAATTAGCTGCATTTATAACCCATCAGGTTCAAGTGTCGACTGGGCTCAGCCCAGGGAAAAACGGGAGAAATTTGCAAAAGGCCCTTTCAACCATGACAGTGAAAATCCACATACAGACCAGCAAATCTCCTGAACCCCAGGCACTTGTTCTGGGGGGGAGGAAGAAAGGTGCCAGCTGGGATGCTGCACCTTCTTAGAAGAAATCAACACATGAGTTGAGCCCCAGAAAATGAAGGAGGGTGGTCAGTTTGCAACTCCTGCCTTCACTCTTAATAATTAGATGTATCTCATACCCACCAAGAGCCAGGTTCCAAGTGCTTGGCTTGAATTAAATCTTGTGAGAGGCACAGCAGTTCTGGGAGACAGACACTCCACTGCTCCTTATTCGGCAGTGCAAACACAGAAGCACAGAGAGGTTAAGTGACTTGCCCAAGGTCACACAGCCTATAAGGGATGGAGTCAGGATTCCAGGCTTCAGGGATGTTATTGTAATGCACAGCACTACCCCGGGCTTTATCTCCTTCAATCTTCTCAACAACTCTTTGGAGTCCATCGCACAGATGAGGAAATAGAGACTAAAAGAGATCAAGGAGTCTGTGACAGTCGCAGACTGCTTGGCCCCAAAGGCCTGCTGTTCCCAGCACCATGGACCTTTGAGCATGCACACGTATGGAGTCAGCCATCCCTTGGCCAAGCCTGGCTAAGCCTCCCTCCCTGCCATCCCCCCTCGTGGGGACCTGGCCTGCCCCCTCCTCTTGACCTGTTCCGACGTTCTTGGGAAGCCCCTTCTCAGCTGCTCACTTCGCAGCCCAAATGCAGCTTCTGCTGCTTGCCCAGGAGGTGCAGGCCCTGGGAGGTCCCAGCAAAGGCGGTTAGAGCATCTGAGGAAAGGGAGGGGGCCAAAGGCGCATGAGAGGGGCAGGAAAGCCCCCGCACCCCGACATAACAACACCCCTGCATCAGCTTTGGGAAACGCCATCCCTTTCCCCAGCTGCCTGGGGACCCAGCCCGATGTCCTCGGGCAATGAGCGAATGACAGCCCTGCTGTCACGTGATCTCAGTTCACGTCCCACTGGACAGAGGGACCCACAGGGGTGACGCCCCGTACAGCGCGTGAGCTCTCTGTGGGCGTTCTTGGAAGGAAGGAAAGAGGCAGCCCTGAGGAGGAGCCAGAGGTGGGGGTGGGGTGGGGAGGGGGTCAACTTTCTCACCTCCTTCTGCGCAGGTTCCAAGGTCCAGGGGCGTCCTCTGTCCCCAGGGCCCTCAAGCGCACCTCCCCGCCCCCGTGTCCCCGTCACAAGTCGGCTTGTCCACGTCTGCTGTCTGAGCTGCCGCCCGTCTTCACTGGGCGAGTGGAGGGAGCTCAGCTGGTCAGTGGATGCGGGGCTTCCCCCCAGGCCTCCGGCGGGATCCAGGGGTCCTTACTGCTAGATGGAGAGGCCAAGAGGAGCAGTCTGGGCTCAAATCACTTCAGACTAGACAACAGCCTGTCTCCCGTCCTGACTCTCACTTCTGGGAGAGGGGGATGGGTGGTTCCCAGAAGTGATGGGGTAAGGCACGCAGGGTCCCGGCCGGGGACCCAGGGGTGGGGCTCTGCCTTAGAGGGGTCTGCCACCCGTCACACACCCTGCCCGCAGACGCCACACACCCTGCCCGCAGACGCCACACACCGTGCCCGCGGACGCCACACACCCTGCCCGCGGACGCCGCACACCCGCCCGCGGACGCCACACACCCTGCCCGCGGACGCCACACACCTGCCCGCGGACGCCACACACCTGCCCGCGGACGCCACACACCCTGCCCGCGGACGCCGCACACCTGCCCGCGGACGCCACACACACCTGCCCGCGGACGCCACACACCCTGCCCGCGGACGCCGCACACCTGCCCGCGGACGCCACACACACCTGCCCGCGGACGCCGCACACCTGCCCGCGGACGCCACACACCTGCCCGCGGACGCCGCACACCTGCCCACGGACGCCGCACACCTGCCCGCGGACGCCACACACACCTGCCCGCGGACGCCGCACACCTGCCCGCGGACGCCACACACCCTGCCCGCGGACGCCACACACCTGCCCGCGGACGCCACACACCCTGCCCGCGGACGCCACACACCTGCCCGCGGACGCCACACACCCTGCCCGCGGACGCCACACACCCTGCCCGCGGACGCCACACACCTGCCCGCGGACGCCACACACCTGCCCGCGGACGCCGCACACCTGCCCGCGGACGCCACACACCCTGCCCGCGGACGCCACACACCTGCCCGCGGACGCCACACACCTGCCCGCGGACGCCGCACACCCTGCCCGCGGACGCCACACACCTGCCCGCGGACGCCGCACACCTGCCCGCGGACGCCACACACCTGCCCGCGGACGCCGCACACCTGCCCGCGGACGCCCGGGAGGTGCTCCAAGGCAGGCGTGTTGTGCTGGGGGCCGGCCGCCCAGTGCCTCTGGCTCAGTGGCTGGCTCTGCCTGACCTGTCTCCTAAAGGCCCTAATTCTCTGTCTTCTGCCCTGGCCACCCCCAGCCAATCCAGGGACCCAGAGCTTAGGAGAAGAGGGCCAAGTCTCCTCAAGTCTGAAAACCAGCTCCGCCGCGTCCTTGTTCTAATGCCAGACTGCTCTGTGCCTCACCTTTCTCACCTGTGAAACTGGGATGCGAAAAATGCCTGCTTCATAGTGTTGTGAGGACGACAGGAGTGAATACCTGGAAAGTGCTCAGAACACGCCTGGCACACGGGAGGAGCTATAAGGGGGTTTATTCCATACATTTCATAAACTTCCATACATTTCATAGTCTGCACGCAGCGGCCAGATCTGACATCGCCACTCCCCTGCTCAGGGATCATCAATGGCTCCTCACTGTATACGAGAAAAGTCCATGCTCCCTAACCGGGTTCAAGGCTGTGGTCACCTCCACACGTGGCCTCCAGGGACCCTCCTCCTTCCCAGGGCCTTACCTCTGCTTCTGGTACTTGCCCTGTTCCAGAGCCACTGGCCACAAACACTCCCCTTCCACAAATCTCTCTCTAAGCCCGTGTGGCCAGAAGTAGTCTCTTCCTTCCCTCTGTGCTCAGGTCGCCTTCCCTGTTGTGCTACAGAAATTACTGCAAAAGAAGACTGGAACGAGGCCCTCCCTCCCCAGTTAGCCCCCAGCCCCTTCCGAGCAGAGCCCTGATAAGCGCTCTCTTTTTTCACCCTATATAACATATCGAGAGTAATTGCACCCACCGTGCTCCATAGTATCTATCAAATAAGTAAATGAACAGAGGATTTTTTTGCCCTGTTTTAAAATATTTTTTATTGAAGAATAGTTGATTTACAGTATCATGTTAGTTTCAAGTGTACAGCAAATACATATATATGTATTCTTTTTCCGATTCTTTTTCCTTATAGGTTATTACAAAATATCAAGTAGACTTCCCTGTGCTCTACAGTAGGTCCTTGTTGGTTATCTATTATATATGTAGTAGTGTGTACATGTCAATCCCAAACTCCTAATTTATTCCTCCCTCCTCCAGTCAATTTTTTAAAAATCGATCTCCCAGAGGATTTTCTTAATGAAGAGCGTGCCCCTGCCGCTCAGCCCCTTGCCCCCCAGCCGTGTGCACTGGGGGTGCAGGCGGGGGAGCCCCTCTGAATTTGGGGTGCAGAGCTCAGGTGGGATCCGCCTAGGTCTCTGTGGGGACACGGGTGTCCCAGAGGTCCTGGGTGTGGAACAAGGCCTGGTGGTTTGTCCTGTGAGGGCTCGTTTGCAGGCCCTTGTCGGGCAGGAGCCTCACTTGATCCAGCATCCTGGGAAGGAAGGGGTAGGCCAGGTAGACCCAAGCGGTGCAGGTGTTGGGCAAATGGGGTTATTACCCGTTTTTGCATCATTGCAAAGTGGGGATGGTCTGAGCTGCTTCTTGAGAGGCGCCTGTCCCTTAGCAGCCTGTAGTTACCGCCGGGAAGTGGATGGAGCACGTGGGCCCTCGGGTCTCTGGTCGGAGCCCAGGCACCGGCGGGGAGGGGCTGGAAGGCAGAGCCACGGGTTGGGGTAAGGGGGGAAGCCTGCCTGCTCCTGGCCTCTGCCCAGCGCCCTGGCCAAGCTCATAAATTGCAAGTATTGATGATGACCTGGATCTGGCAGGGGCGGGCGCTTTGTTCTCTCTTTACACTGTTGTCAACGTGGCTTTCAGCTTGTCGCATGGAGTCGGGTCCGGGCTGCTGGGTCCCGGCCCCCCGAAGCCCATTTTCCTGGGCTTGGGAAGAAGGAAAGAAATGCCAGCCACCTAAATATAATTCTGCCCAGAGGCCAAAAGAGGAAGCCATGAACTCGAGGTCGGGGGTGCCGTGTGTGTTTGGGGGGAACCCAGAACCCACGTCCCAAGAGCTGGTTAGACCCCTACCATGTGCAGGGAGCTCGCCTGAGGACACAGGAGCTCCTAGCCCTGGTTTCACCCAGTACTGAGGACAGATTTTACTCCTTCACCCTAAAAATGGTGTTTCTCTCCTTGTCATCTATCAGAGGTGCAGTTAGACCCAACACCAGGGTCCTAGAATCACTGCAGCATCATACTTAGGATGGCCTGGAGCCAGGACATCTGCCCCGGAGTAGAAGAAGGTCAAAGCCAACAGGGAGCACAGACTGTATTCACCAAGAATCAGATCTTGTGGACCTACTATGCACAAGCCTGGTGATGGGCCCTGGAGATGTGGGGCCCTGCTCTCCTTAGGCGGGAGCCCAGGAAGGGGGATTATACAGGAATTCACTCGAATGCATGATTGCAAACCATGGTGAGCATGCAGGACACCGGACACCGAAGCTGAGTTTACAGAAGAAGAATGTCCTTCCGATGTGGGGTCAGTGTGGCTGGGGAGGGGTGCAGTGGTTAGGGGTCACCAGGCAGCAGTGGAAGGGGCGAGCCCTGGGGGCTGCATGGGGCCGGCACGGGGTCCTCGGAGAGGTGGAAGAGCCAGTGCGTGGGGAGGGGGGCAGAGTGTGCAGGACGGAGGGGAAGATCAGGGCGTTCAGACCACGGGCAGCACTTCCCCAGGATACGGAGACCAGGAGGGGCCCTGGAGGGTTAGAGTGATGAGATCCAACCTCTGTTCTCGTGGTTTACTCTGGCTGCTGTGTTCAGGAGAGACGCAGGAGCAGGAGGCCAGGTAGGGGTGCCGCTGCAGGGATGCAGGGGAGGTGAAGACAGGCAGGACCTGCACGAAAGCCCTGTGGCTGGACAGATTCTCCATCATCACCAGCCTGAGACTGCTGGTACACACCGGGAGCGGAATGACACAGGGGACCAGCCGAGGTGCCCGTCAAGCAAATGGATCTTGCTTGGCCACGGGCTTGGGTCCTGCCAGCTTTGGGGAATCGGTCCATCCCAGCACAGCCTCTCCCCTCCATACACACGACAGCCAGGTGACAGGCCCTGGAAATCAGGTGACTCCATCACCCGACACCCCTGTGTTTCCCGGGTGAGTGTTCACCTGAGGTCTCATTGCTGCCTCCTGAGCTTTCTGGGGAAATAAGTCAAAAAGTTAATTTGATTTTGAGCAGATTCTTAAATCAGTTCCCAAGAGGCAGAGATCAATTTGCATTTTATTTTTTCTTACTGAGTCATCTTGGCTGGTATTTCACACGAGTTGTTGGTATTTTCCGTGTTCTCTCACTGCACAGAAATGACCCTCAGAGCATATTTTTAAAAGAAGAAAGCCATCTAAGGATGGGGAGGAGGCAGAAGCCTCTTCTGTACATGTGACTTCTGTTCCTCACGGCATGAAGACTCACGGCGGCACTCATCTCTTACTTTGAGTTGTGTATTTGGATGGCACGGAGGCTCACAGTGGCACTCGTCTCTGACTTTGAGTTGTGTATTTGGTCAAAGGCACATTTCCTTCTGCCTCCCCACCAGAGTCCAGCATCTCTTCCTGCGTCCTTGGCACCTGGATATCTACTGGGGTGTAGGGATTCCCTAATGCAGACCCTCCCCCAGCGTGGGCGTCCCCATGCAGAGCACAGATCCCTTCAACTTGGAAGGTGAACAGGATCTGACGGGGCAGAGACCCCAAAGAATTGAAAGCAGAGACTCAAAGACATATTTGTCCACCCATGTTCACAGCAGTATGGTTCACAACAGTCGAAAAGTAAAAGCTACTCAAGTGGCCATGGATGGATGACCAGATAAACAAACTGGTCCCTCCATGCAATGGAATATTATTCAGCCTTAGAAAAAGAAGGACGCCTGCTACAATATGGAGGGACCCTGAGGACACTATGTTCAGTGAAATAAGCCAGTCACAAGAAGACAAATCGTGTACGATTCCACTTACATGGCTCCCTAGAGTCATCAAACTCATAGAGACAGAAAATAGAAGGGTGGGGGCCAGGGGCTGGGAGAGAGAGACGGGGAGTCAGTGTTTAATGGGGACAGAGTTTTAGTTTGAGAAGATGAGAAAGTTCTGGAGAGGGATGGTGGGGATGGTTGCACAACAGTGTAAATGTGCTTAATGCCACTGAGCTGTGCGCTTAAAGCTGGTGAAGATAAGTTTTATGTTATGTGTATCTTTATCACAACTTTTTAAAAATTAAAAAAAAAAAAACAAAAACCTGACGGCTTCATACAGGGTGAGGACCAGGTGTCCTGCTTCTGGCCCCGAGCTTCGTCGGAAGCATGGGAAACAGAAAGGCTTTCTGGAGGTTCTAACCGTAGAGTTGCCCTCAGACTCTACAACCACAAATAAAGGGAAGTCCTTCTGCCAATGCACGTGGCTGAGGCCATTCAAGGGGGCGTCAGAGCAGGGCAGTGACTGGCGGGGGGTTGAGAGATGGCCTCCTGCACGGGATGGAGCTAAGTAGACTGGCAAGCATGTGCTGGGAGCCCAGTTTCTCCTGGGGAAGAGGAGGCACAGATAAGGAAAGGGGGAAAGTGAGGATGATCTGAAGGTGTGGGTTGCATTTGGAGGGTGTGTTGGTTTTCTGGGGATTCTGCAACAAAGTGCCACAAACTGGGACAGGGGTTTAAAACAATGGACGTTCATTCTCTCCCAGTTCTGGAGGCCAGAAGTCTGCAATCAAGGTGCCAGCAGGGCCGAGCTCCCCCCAGAGGTTCTGGGGGATGATCTTTCTTGGCTTCGTCCAGGCTCTGGGGGTTCCTGCTGTTCCTTGGCTTGTGGCCACATCCCTCCAATCTCTGCCTCTGTCTTCCCTTGCCATTAACTCCTCATGCGTGTCTGTATGTTCTCTTCTTTTAAGGACACCAGTCACTGAATGTAGGGCCCCCACCCCTTCCCAGTATGACCTCATCTTAACTTAATCACGTCTTCCAAGACGCTATTCCAGATAAGGTTGCATTCTGAGGTTCTGGGTAGATGGGAATGGGGGGCGCTATTCAACCCACTGTGGAGGGGTTGGTGCAAACTCATGGTTTCCCCCGTGATCATGAAGATGTTTCTTGGCTCCCCAGCTAAGGGGCCCCGGGAGCAGCAAGACCCTGGCCTGAATTCTCCATTGAAGGGCAAGGGCTCCCGGAAGAGATTCCTGATTCCAGGGCTGGGGCAGGGAAGGAACAAGTCAGGCCTGGAACACCTTCTGCCAGAGAGTAAGGAAGTGCTCAGAGAGCTACAGGGATGTGTCTGAAAGATGGAGAAGCCAGCTTGAAGGGGCTTCCACTGACCGAATCTGCAACAATGTTGGGTACAAAAAAAGAAATGATGGCATAACCAGTTGAATAAAGTAGGGGTGACTGAGTGGATAAAGAAATTAAGAGAGGAGACCTCTCTTCTTGATGGTAGGATGCCAGCTAATAAAGGCAGAAGGAATGACAGAATTAAACAATTGCCACCTTCACAGTAATAATACAGGCAAGAAACATCAACGGACCATAAAAAGAGTGGGTGAAAGTTGGGAGAACAATGGGACTTTCCATCTCAAATTGTCTCCCAGAAAATGCTTATTTTCACAAAGAGGGAGAAGTAACTTTGAAATGAAGATGCTTGGCGGACACCATCTGGGCCCAGTGGTCCTACTTGCCCCACCAGGGAGGGGACACGTGGAACTTCTGCTCTGGCAGATAGGAGTCACGGAGCACACAGCCTCACTTTGTGATTCCCCCTGACCCACACCCCCGCCATATCCACAACTCAGGAGGAGACGTCGGGCAAATCAAAATCACATGCTACAAAATGCCTGATTTTTCTGTTAGCTTCCAAAATGCCAAGGTCGCGAAAGTCTAGGAAAGACTGAGAAATTGTTCCCAATTGAAGGAGACTAGACACAAGCTAAAACCAAATGGGATGTGTGGTCCAGGACCGGATCATGCCGGGACCATCGGCAAAGCTGGCTGGGGCCTCTGGGCACAAGGCGCACAGGTGTCTGTCCTGTCCTCGCAGCCTTTCCTCTAAGTTTGAAATTGTTTCAAAATGCAAAGTAAAATAAATAACTAAATCTAAAAGCCTATCACCTTTTGCAAGTCCTCCCCAAGCCTCTCCCTGCATATGTGCACACAGAAGCAGACAAGAAAAGAAGTTCCTGCCATTGGAATCAACATAAGGCATAAAGGGGAACACTGTGACCTATCCCCAGTTAAAGCACAGCCAGGGACAATACTTTTACTCTTTTCTAAAAGCCCTGGAATTCAGAGGTCATTCCCACATGGGTTGTTTCCTTTGGTAACTGCATCCTTGTAGGAAAAAACAAACAAAAGGTGAGGCAATGATGGGAAAGACAACTGTCCCTCTGGACCGTATTCTAGTTTCCAGTTACCTGAAAGGGTAGATCGGTGTGCTGGCATGTTCTGGGAGATGCCCCTCAGGCCCCGTGTGCCCGGAGACCCCATACTAGTTCCATAGTTGCCTCCAGAATGTGACTCGGGGGTCCTGAAATGTGGTTCCACGGTGGTTGCAGTGTGGTCCCCGTCCCCAGTGACATCTGCCCCAGGCCAGGTACGAGAGGCTCTTGTTAAAGAAGAAATGTGTTCTCTGCTGTGGGACCCATGGGGTCATTTGGGCTTCTTATTATTGGGTTATCAGAGCGTCATCAGAGTCCCTGGGGCAACAGGGCATAGGACAGAGGTGGTGCAAGCAGAGGTCGGAAACCCAGCACTGCTTCGCCAGGAACTTGTATGTGGTGGGGCGGAAGCAGGGCTGGGGGCGGAGGGCCGTGATGGGGCCATGAGATGGTGTCTGAGGTGGTAGGGAATCAGGGGAAGAGGGCTCAGCAAGGGCGGAAAAACAGGGAAAACCAACGTTATGGAAACCGCAGGTATCTGTGCCTGCTCTCCCCACGTACCCACCCTCCCATGTGTCTATGTATTCGCTCATTCATTCATTAACAGCAGGCCATCGGGCAAATGCTGAGGCTTTGAAGGGAGCTCGGGATAGGTGGGCCCGAATGGTTCCCTCTAACTCTTCCCCCACCCACTCCTCCCCAGTGAGTTTGTCTTTTAGGTGTTGACCTGAACCTTTAAGTGCTCTGGGCAGCTGGGGCGGATTTGCATAGGGAAGGTCAGGTTGGCTCAACCCCATCTATGGGAGGTCTCTCCAAGAACAATTCCTGACTTACCTACTCAAAATTGATTTGGGAATAATTGGCCTCCTGATTTCAGTAATGCTCGTGTGCTGATTCAGTCTTGATGGTATAATTACGGGAGAAGGCGGGGCTGCAGCATGTTGGACAGACCCCCGAGCGCTCTGGAAGCTGGATTGCGGCTCGGGACAGGATGGGAGGTGAAGCGATTGGCTGTCTTATTTGGGATCTGTCTGGACAGGCTGAGGAGAGTGGGGGAGAGGACAGTGTGGAGACACACGGCTTCCGGTCAACGCCACTGTGTCCCCGAGGAACAGCAGAGTGTGTGGACCAAATGGGCCCTTTGAGGACCTCGGCAACTTTGTCCAGGGCAGTTACGTGCATGTGGGTTTAGACCCAGAAGGAGCCTTGGCTCCCAATTGCTGGCTGTAGCCATTCTTCCCGTTCCCAACCCCCAATATAATCCTTATATCTCTATAATGCTTCGCGATTTTTAAAGGACTCTCACACATCTTCTCCTCTGGTAGATGAGTAGGCTGAGAATTTAAGTGGTTTGTCCAAGGTCAATGAATCAATCAGCAGAGCAATTATTGAACTCTATCAGAGAGCGTGGTGCTGAGGGCCCTTGGAGAAGGACGCAGGCCTGCCCCAGCTGCGCAGAGAGGGGAGTGCGGATCTGAATGCAGATGCAGGCACGTGTGTGCACACGCACCGTGCACACTGGTGTGCCCAGCCAGAGGCATGCAGTGCGCACAGGCACGCGTGCACCGGCACACACATGCGTGCACACACACTGTGCCCACATAAAGACAGATTGCAGCCTCAGGCCAAGCCCAGTGGTTTGCCCGAGGGTGGAGGCGCCACCATGATGTGGTGGGAAAGCAAAGGAAACAGAACACGTGGGTCACGGGAACTTCAGGGGAGGTGGACCTGGGTGGGGCCTGGGGATCCAGACCCCATCTCCCCACCTTGAGCTGGTGCCACCACACCAGGGAAAGAACACTTCAGAGTCTCCTTGGAAGGAAAAAAGGAGGCAATCCCAGTGGAACCTGCAGCTGCCTTTCCCCTCCGCTGCTGGAATTGAAATAATCAGAATAATCACAAGCAATCAGGCTAAATAACAATGTGTAATGATAACAAATGGTTGTCGGAGACCCTCCAAGGTCTGGAGTTTGTTGGAGAGTCTAGGATGACAATTTCCTAAATTAATTGTTCCGGGGCCTCCGCTTAGCTCACGTGTACGGAAATGGCTCAGGGACGATTGGGGCTCCTTCTTCCGAGCTGGGAGCAGGTGTCCTGGCTTCTTTGTTTTCTCTCCTATTTTGAAACTTAGGCTTCTCTCCACGCCTTTGGGGGCATCGCAGCCCCTGCCTTCCAACCTTGACAGCAGGTACAGGTCTGGGTGCTTTGATTAGGAAATAATAAAGTGCAACCCTGAGAAAGGGGTGTGAGGGGGCGCCCCTCTGGGCGCCCCTCCTCCTTCTGCCGGGACCCTCCCGCTGCCAGTGAGCTGCGTGTCTCGCGATTGATTTATGCCCAGGAATGAATTATGCATGTCCTGGAGCTCCTGGAGCGCCCGGGTGGAGTGCAGAGGATGGGGCATGAAACGCTGCCTCCGAAAAGTGTGAGCATCCCTCCCTTTTACTTTTGGCTCCGAGTCCAGAGTAGGCGGGTCATTCGTGCATCTTAGGGGGAGTCCAGCCGCAGAGGTTTCCCAGTTTCCTGGGAAACTCATTCTCTTAGAGAAAGTCCTTGCCCCACGCCCCTCTGCTGCTGGGCGAGTGGCCTGCTCAGTGTTCGGCTGGGACTTGAGGACCTGTGGAGAGAGTGTGGATTTTGAAATCATGCTGAGCTGAGTCTGAACACGGGCTCTCCCATGTACCAGGCAACTGGCAACCGGGACCAGCTCCCTTCCCTCCTCACAGAGCGAAGACAGCAAAGTCTGCTGTGACAAGTCACCACAAACCGGGGGCCTTAAAATAAACAGAAGAGTACCATTCCACAGCCCTGGAGGCCAGAAGTCCTAAATCAAGGTGTGGGCAGGGCTGGGCTCCCTCCAGAGGCTCCAGAGGAGGATCCTTCCTGCCTCTTCCAGTTGCTGGGGGTTCCAGGTGGTCCTCGGCTTGTGGCTGCATCTTTCCAATCTCTGCGTCTGTCTTCACATGGCTTCTTCCCTCTGCCTCTGTTTGTCCCAGATCTCCCTCTCCTTTCTTTTCTAAGGATGCCTGTCATTGGATTAGGGCCAGGATGATAGAGATCCTTAACTAATTACAACTGCAAAGACTGTTTCCAAATAAGGTCACGTTCAGAGGTATTTAGGAATTAGATATACCTTTGGGTGGCACTATTCAACCCACTACACCTACTCTGTAAGATCATTGTTGTAAGAAGCACCACTATGTGTTATGGCCTCCCAGCTCCTGGCATGCAGCCATGACCCCACAAAGGGTAGCTGCGGAAGGACCCAAACTGTCCTACACTGACCGCTCCAAGTCTGCCAGCAAGCTGATTTCATACCACGACTGAAAATAGGCTTTATGGCTTCAGAGGAAAATCGGCACATTTGGTATCAACTATTTCCACTGAATTCCCTTCTTTTGCAGCTCAGTGGGCACCCGGCTTGGGTGGTAGTGGTTGAATGGAATGAACCCCAGAATTTGTTTTGCCTGTTCGTTTGGTTGGTTACAGCTTGGCTTCCGGAAATGCTCCCCAGCTCAAGAAATTGCCTCCCCACATTGGGAGTTTGGTTGATGAGGCAGCTGGTGGCCTTGGGTCACCCCGTGCCATGTCAGGAGGGGCTGTGTCCCTGTGGTCACTGTGCTGCTGGGACGGAGGGTCTGCATATGGGGCCAAGGGTAGCAGGGGCTTGCTCCGTGCTGCCAGCAGACGAGCATGTCTGTGTCAGGTCCATCCCGGGCCTCTTTCCAGAAGCCCCTTCCGTGGGCACTTGGCTGCCTGAGCCCAGAATCCAGCCTTCACTGTTTGTGTTAGTTTCTTGTGGCTGCCGTGACAAAGCACCACAGATGGGGCTGGGGCGAGGGGGGCTTCAAACAACAGAGACGGACTCTCAGAGCCCGGAGGCCAAGATCAAGATCAAGGTGAAGGCCGGGCCGTGCTCTCTACGAGCGCCCTAGGGGAGGATCCTGCCTCTTTCACACCCAGGTGACTCTCAGCTCAGAGCCGAATCGCTCTGATCGCTGCCTCTGTGGTCACGTGGCCGTTTTCTCTCTGTGTGTCTTTGTGCATCCTTGCCTGTTCTCGTAAGGGCACCAGTCACATTGGATCAGAGGCCACTCTGCTCCAGTGTGCCCTCGTAGCTGATTACATCTGTCATGACCCTGTTTCTGAATAAGGTCTCATTCCGAGGCACTGGGGGCTCAGACCTCACCCTATCTTTTAAGGGGGGCACCATTCAGCCTGTAGCACCGTTTCTCAACCTGTGTCACATTCCAGGCACCCACCACCACATACAGTGCAGCCCGAAGGGCTCTGTTGTTTCAATCCTGTTAACTTTGATTCGTGCGTGTTGTGCATGTGTGCACCTGTCTGCCTGTGCGTGTACCCGCGTGCACCAGGGGGACACACTGGAGGCGTGGACGCACTTCAAGCCATCAAGGCAGGGCTGCCTGGTGGCCTTACTGCCCTCCAGGCTTTTGTGCTAAAGATGGAGATGGGAGGTGACCAAAGGGACCCGACAGCTGATTTCATCATCCTTGTAACTTCTAAAGTTGTTTTCTAGTAAACCCGGAGTGGACGGCACACGTGGCAGCCGTCGTGTTGATGGACGGAGGTATCCGCCCCATCCTTTGTAGCGGGTCCCTGGGGGTGGCTGAGGTGGGGCGCGTGCCACGGTGAAGGGTGAGGGGACGCAGGGAGCCTCAAACCTCCTGTGAAAAGCCTCGTCCTCTGTCACCGTGAGAGGACCCCTGCTGTCAAGTCTGATTGGACCTAAAGGAAGTCAGGGAGGGGTCTGACCTTCTGAGAGACAGAGAGACACAGAGATAAAGAGAGAGAGAAGGACTTTGCCAGCTTCGTCCAGCGCAGTATGTGGGGCAGCCGTGAACGACTGTTCTGATTCCGTTCAGTTCCAGAAGTCGGGTCACGTGACGAGCCTGGGATGCAGCGCTCTCTCCTGGGGGTGTGAGCAGGAGCCAGGGGGGCGGGGACCAGCCCACCGCCAGGGTGTGCCAGTCTGGACACGGCTCACACTCACGGCTGTGCCCGTCTGTCTGGGGTGTCTGTTCCCCAGCTTTATACTGGACCTGGCCTTTTCCTCTGAAGGGCAGAGCAGGCTCATGGGCAGCCCAGAGGACGGTATTTCACCCAGGAGGACGGAAGGCAGTGGAAACAAAACCCAAGGGAAAAGCATCCCTTTTCTCTGAAAAGTGTGTTCCCACTTCCTGTGTGATAAGGGCCGGTCCCTGGGCCCTGACACGCCAGCCTGGCCTGGGCAGAAGCTGAATGCATGGGTGACTCTGGACACAGTGGCTGTGGGGCTGGATGGGGGCCTCCTAGTTTCTGGACTTGGCCGCCCGCTGGCCCCTGATGTGAACAGACCTACTCCCGCCCCCGCTTGCTGCTGTCCTGCTGGATGGTGATCAGTGCCCGCAGGGAGGCAGGGCAAGTTAGCCAGGGAAGCCACCAGGCAAAGTGCAGGGCTCGGTGGGCGGAGGAGACTCCATCAGATACATGAGAGGTAAAGCCACAGTGTGTCAGTGACCGAAGGAGGGGCAGGAAGGAGGGAGAGGAGCAGAAGACACAGAGGTCGTCCACCGAGATGGATGGGCAAGGAAGGGACAGGTTTGTTTTGTGCATGAGGGGCTCAGGACTTCCCCAGGGAGATCCCAGCAGAGGCAAGAATGTAGAAGGTGAGGGGTCTTGGTAAGAGAGGATGCCACAGCACGGTCAGTGTAGAGACGGCAATCAGAGTGCTGAGACCTGCCAGGGTTGGCCAGGGAGGGCTCCCATGCAATCTCTGTGTGCCCTGTATTCACCATCCTGCAGAGCAGGGAAGACTAAGTGGTCCACCTGACACATAGCAGGTGCTAAACAAGGAGGACTGCCTGTCATGTGGTAGAGTCTACACTGGCTAAGTAGGAAGGAGCCTGGTGCAATTCCTGGCATGGAGCTCTCCATGAGGGTCGGCCCCCATCCTTCCTCAGCTTCTCGATATCACCAGGTGCCTCAGGACCCAGGACTTTCTTGCTTCTCTGAATCCCTTGTGTCACTAAGAAAAGACCTTGACCTCCCATGCTCCCCATGCCCCACACAATCACAGTCACCTGAATGGTTCAGTCTTCCAAGGAGGGTTTGCCTGTCAAAGACCAAGAGCTAAAGGGTGGAATTCAAGGCATGAGACAAAGGCTAGGTCCTCAGGGTAGAGGGAGACCTTGCAAAGCTGGGGATGACACATCCTGATGCAGGGGTGCCAGTGGGTCCTGTTCTGCCCAGGGCTCCTCATGCCCTTTGCACAGACTTCCTGCCAACAATGACCCGGGGGCTCCTTAGCCACATGGCCTTCGTTCTGGCCACCCAACAGGTCCTTTTCCATGGCCTTTTCTGATCATCCCATCCCTGCCTCTGAAGATCATGCATCTCCTCCTTTCACGGAATCTTACTTCTTTGCTTCTGGAAAGGCCCTCGTGCACTAATCAACCCAAAATTTTCAAAGTGCTTTTTAGTGATATCTACTATCTCCAGCATGGAGAACAGGTTGAAAGGGAGCAGTACAGTGTGAACAGAAGTGGGGACCCCAAAGCCTCCTTATTCATCCTTCTCGACCCCCTAGAAGGTACAGTGTCAAGGCTCAGAAGAACATTTGGATAGGGACCACAATGTAGGCCTAGTTCCCCGCTACACAGATGGGGAAACCAGGACCCCAAAAGGAAGCAAGAACTGCCCAAGGTCAATCACATAGGAATTAGCAGGAGTATATTCTGTTTTCTTCAAAAAAATTCATATGTATTATTTGTACATAAATATATAAATTATTCATATGCATTCTTTATATATAAGATATTAGTATTTACCCAGTTCTCTCTTGAAATGCTCCATCTTGTAATCTGTTTTCTTTAATAAGAGATTAGCCACTGTTATTTGAAATGTGGTGTCTGATAACTACAAAACCTGGATATTCTAGGAGACTACTTTTTCTGTCTGTTATTTTGTTTTTCTCTCTTGATTTTTGTGCATTGGGTCCTATCCCCTATTGTGTCTGGTAATCTTGTGTTAGATGCTGGACATTGTATCTGAAAAGCTATAGAGATCATTTGAAGCTTTAGACTAGAGGTTGCCAAACTACAGCCTGTGAACCAAACCCTACCTGTTTTCTGCTTTTGTACGTTACAGGAGCTAAGAATGTTTTTTTAAAACACATTTGAATGGTTGGGAAAAAAATCAAAAAGATATTATTTCATAATATGTGAATATTATCTGAAATGTGAATGTCAGTGTCCACTTTTTCTTTGGACACAGCCCCACCTATTTGCTTGCGTTGGTCTGTGGCAGCTTCTGAGCTACAGTGGCAGAGGTGAATGGTTGCAATGCGGACTATATGGGCCACAAAGCCTAAACTTTAACATCTGGACCTTTGCAGGAAGAGTCTGCAGACCCCTGCTTAGAGGCTGTTCCTCAGGCAGCGAGGTTGCAGTCACGAGACTGGAAGCCGGGTTACCACCTTTCTGGAAGGCCATCCTCCTTGGAAGGTTTCAGCCTCTGTTATGTCTGTAGCCCACAGATGCCTCCTTGACTCCAAACAGCTGTCATCTGGGGGGGTGGGAGGATAATGCCTTTTCTGTTCTCTCAACTCTCAGGAAATTCCTGGCTTCTGACTTCACAGACTGAACTTGAACATTTTTCTGTTTCTGCTTGTTCTCTCGGATGGGGTCTCAGGCTTGTGCTTTGAAAGCCTGTCTTGAGAACATGAGTTGGAATGTTGCAGGGACCCCAGAGCAAAGCCAAGAACCGCTGTTTTCCCATCGGTTTCCTTCTTCCTCCCCTCCCCTGGGCCTCCCACCATCAGGGCTTCCTCCCTGCTCCCCTGGCATCACGGGGACTGGTCCCAAAGCCATCACTGCCTGGGCCTTTTATGTCCTGACCTTGCAGCAACCTCAGAGAGGCAAGATGCAGAGGGAGGCCTAGCCCGACCTGGGCCAGGTGCTTCCCAGCAGGACTGGCAGGTGGCCCTGCCTTGGGTGGGTGTAGTTCTCTCCTAGTGTCCCTCCCTGCGGTATACTACAGGCATGGTCTGCTCCCATCCTGGTGGGATGAGGGGCATCAGACCACCACCTGAGGTCAGCGGGAGGGCCAGGCAGGGCTGTTGGGTGGAGATGGTGGTATGGGGGCCTTTAAATGTGGCTCTTTGTTTATTGTTTTCACAGAATGGTAGTTAGCAGCATAAAGACTGCAGCAGCGGCTATTTGGTTTTAAGGATATTCCCCACTGAGAAGCTTTTCAAAAGTGGGCAGCTGGTGCTGGGAGTGCATGCCTTTCCCCTGCTCTCTAATACCCCCCACCGCCCCCATCAAAATTGCATTGGAATTTCCCCAAACTTTCTGGCTACAAAGAGGTTTTAATGGAACCTGGGGATAACCATCTCTCTCCTGCTGGCTCCGATGACACTGTCAGTGGATTTTGAAGGCAGACCTGACAGCCACCTGGGCTTCCGGGCTGGGCTCTGTTTGCAAGCTTAGCACAGTGCTCCAAGGAGACTGGGCCAGACCTTCCCACCCTGCCCCTCAGGCTCAGTCTAACCCTGAAAGTTTGGCTTAGAACTCGCAGAAAGGCTGTCACAGATGCGGTTTTGTTCCCTACATCAATGGGATGACTCTCAATGTAGAAATAGAGCAGTGGCCGAGGCGGGGGCCCAAACCAGGAGAAGCAAGCAGAAAGCAGCTCAGGGAGGGCTGAATGTATGGCTGCCTGGCTCGGAGCCTGGGACCCTGTGCTCCAGATGCTCTGGGCGGGTTTGTCGTGGACAGGAATCTCAGACAGCTCTTCTCTGGCTTTTTAATCTCCAAAGCAGAAGCTTGTCCCAGCCAAGATTAGGCAACAAAGATCATCCCCCCGGATCAGTGATTCCCACATTGAGTTCCTTGTCTCCATCCGCAAACGTTTGTTGACAGCCGAGGGTGCAGCAGCAAGTGAGCGGGATTTGGAGAGGCAGCAGAACCACAGGAGGGGGTGCGTGCTCCCCTCCTGAGCCCACGTTCTGTCGAGCTCCATGGACACTTAGTTTCCTCAGCATCTGGGGAAGGCTGGGTTAAACCAGCTTTCTGAAATTGGCTTCTTTTCTGGAGGATGCTCGAACCTGTGCGTCACAAATCTCTAGGAGGGGCCTAAGCTGCACGCACAGAATTCTTGCTTTTTTGGAACACGGAGAAGAGCCTTTGGGGAAGGCACTGTGGTCCCTTCAGGTGGGCTGCCTTAAGGAGGCCCACGGCCCCCTCCCTCACCCTTCTCTCTACCAAGCAAATCAAACCCATCCTCCCATGCCCTCACCCTTCATTCTGTGTGTCAGAGCCTGGCGTTCATGAAGGGAGAGCCTGAGGCTCATGTATAAGTAGTTGGCGGGGACGTGATCACAGTGAACAAGTCTGCGAGCATTAGATGCAGCATCTCAGATGACTGGTTCTCTGAGCTCTGGACTGGAAACGACCACACCCCTCAGGGAACTGTAATCCCCCGCATCACTCCTGCCACAAGGCCTCCCAGGAAGTCCCACTCTGACCTTCACCCATGCAGTTCCTCCTCTTTCCCAGGAAGAACCATCCCCTTCCTTCTTCACCTAGTGTATCAGTTAGCCATGGCTCTAGAGATGCCACATAACAAATAGCACCAAACCTCAGGGAATGCAACCATACCAGGAAATTCCTGGGGTTCGTGCACATGGCTGGGGTTGCTCTCTCTGCTGATCTGGGCTGGCTTCCATCCCATGATTGAGGCTGTCAGCTCTGCTCCACCTGTGTCCCATTCCCCCAGTGGTGTCCTGGGCATATTCCCATGGCAACAACAACATGCAAAGGAGCCAGCCTCGCACATAAACCCATGTCCAGCCTCTGCTGCATCACTGGCCCTGCCCAGAGGTGAGAGCTGGGGCAGGTCACCATATCGGGGACTGGGGGTGGCAGGAGCACTCCAAGTGACAAAGATGGAGGGAGGGAGGAACACTTGGGGCCACCATGGTGACATCACAGCCGGGGGGCTAGTCTGAGGGTCTCAGTCTCTTGGGGACCCTTTCTGTGCCTTCCTGGATTGGCTCATGATAGGCCCTCACGGTACCTCTTGTTATTGGAGCCTTTGTCACAGAGCAATGCACAGTTATTTCTGAGCGTGTTGGGTGGCACCTGCCCCCTCAGCCTCTGACTGCAGTGTGCACAGGGTGGGGACACACCTGCTTTTGTCCCCAGCTGCAGCTTAGTGTCTAGCCCAGTGCCTGCACATAGTAGGTCCTCAATAAAGAGCCCCTGAATGTACATGTGGCACTTCCCTATCTAGCAGGGACCGTCTGCAGATGAGGTGTCAGCCTTCAATCCTGTCTCATTGGGGGATGGTCAGGGACTGCGTGGGACCAGGGAAATGATGGGTGGCCGTCTGAGATCCTGCAGGCAAAGCACAGAGTCGTGGCCCCATCCCGCCTCGCTCATCAAAGGGCACATCACGTGCCACTGCTTGATGACAGCGTTCCCCCCACCCCCGACGGCCTGAGCGCAGAAGGCGTTCTCATGAGTGACCCTGGAGGATGCAGGAATCAGCGGGCAGCTTCCATCTGAAATCATGTTCTCAGAGCCAAGTCCCAGACACACTCTTTCCTGCACCCAAGACCCTGGGCCAGGAGCAGTGGCGGCACCCACACTGCAGGGTGCACCAGGCTAGTGGGTCATCCGCAACCTTCAGAGCAATTCCGAAGGTAGGAGGCTCGAAGCTCCAGAGCTGAGGTCGGAATGCAAGTCCAGCCAGGTCCAAACGTGGCAGAGTTCATTATTACACCTGTCCCTGTCCCATGATTGTCTTTACCTGTGACACACCGACCGGCGAGGGGTCTTCTGTCTGGGATTGCTGAATCCCCCTCCAGTACCCAGCCGGCATCTGAGAATCACTCACTCTGTCCTTCACCTGGTATCTGCCTGTTGACTGCAGAGCCACGCTTAGGTCTGCTCCTCTCGAATGGAGCCACCAGACAGGCATGTCTGTCCTGGGCCACGGTCAACACGCTGAAACATCACTGAAAATAGGGAGGGGACAAGGTCACACACCACAGGGAGGTAAATACCCCACAGTCTGGGCCCCCATCTGTCTGATTTGGAGAGGTGTCTGGGGCACAGGGAATGTATTTTAAAAGAGAGCCTTAAATAAAAAGATTAGTGGAACTAAAGCCTCTGGGACTGGACGGTGAGTGGGAACCAGGCTGTGGTATCTCTGAACATCCTGGGGCTTTCTTTTATTTATTTTTTTATTGAAGTATAGTTGATTTACAATGTTGTGTTAGTTTCAGGTGTACAGCAAAGTGACTATATATATACACACACATACATATATATATATATATATATATATAATCTTTTTCAGATCTTTTCCCTTATAATAGGTTATTGCAAAATATTGAGTAGAGTTCCCTGTGCTATACAGTAGGTCCTTGTTGGTTATCTATTTTATGTATAGTAGTGTGTATATGTTCATCCTAAACTCCTAATTTATCCCTCCCACCTTTCCCGGCCCCCTGGGGCTTTCTGATACGGATGCAGCACTGGTCCTTCTGTTTATTTGGAGCACGTTTATAGGGAGCCTGTTCTGGGCCATGCTCTGAGCCGGCATGCCCAGTCCTCTCCTGTGCCAGGAAGGCAGCCTGAGCCTCTGCCCAGACTCCGGGGTCACGATCACCAGGATGTGAGCCACTATCCTCCACACACCTACTGTGCACCACCTCCTGGTCCGGAGCCCTGGCAGCGCAGGGCGCATGGCCTGCAAAATGGGAACGTGCAGGTGGCATCGTGAGGGTGGCTACGGGGAGTGGGTGGGCAGGCCTCACTCTTTGCCTAGAGGTTTGAGCCATTCACCGTTTTATAGGCTAAATATAGACTCCGTCCCGATGGTGGGTGCTGGTTCT